>NC_084550.2:27770000-27945000 GCF_033978685.3 Nerophis lumbriciformis
ATAAAGAGGGTTTAGCAATTAAAACACACAAAACACTCAATAAAAAAAGACTACCTACGTTAAAAAAAATTAAATTAAAAAAATAAAAAGGAGGGGTTAGCAACTAAAACACACAAAACACTCAATTAAAAAAAGACTACTAACATTAAAAACTATTTAATAAAAAAAATAAAGGAGGAGGGGTTAGCAACTAAAACACACAGAACACTCAATAAAAAAAGACTACTCACGTAAAGGCTAACTCTCCAATCAGCTAAACAGACTCAATAACTCCACGGTGACATTTTTGGTGAGTTTAATGACGGCCATAGGAGAAAAAAATCCATATAAACGAGCTGCACCGTTTTTATAAGCCGCAGGGCTCAAAGCGTAGGGGGCAAAAAAAGTAGCGACTTATTGACGTCCGACTTATCAGTCTTACTGTACGGTAGAGCAAAATAGGGATGCGCTAATAAGGTGTGCGGTCAGTTTTTCCCTGTTTGATTCCCGGCCCGTAACGCCATCACCTGCTCAGGTGACAATAGCACCAGACGAAAGTGTTGGCGGCCATCGCGGCTCAACCCGGGGAGCACTTTGTCCTCATTAGGGCGCCACCCGGGCCAGACAAGTCGTCCCTCACCGCATATTTAACGAGTTTGTACACTTTTCACCGCGCTTGCATGAATTAAAAATTAACAAGGTTATAATTTACGGCGAGTGGAGGAAATCCAATAAAGAAGAAACTTGCCTTTTTCCCTTCTCAAGTCACTCGAAGTTTGCATTAAAGATGTGGCCTTTATTTACAATTGATATATTTGATATGTGAGCATTATATATATATATTTATATATACGCTGCCATGCGGGCGTTATGGTTATGGATTAGGCACATTCCATAAGTGCGGGCGTGTGCTGTGAAGCCAGGCAGAGATGTATTGCTGGCATAAAAAGTGCATCCGTGAGTCTACTTAATCATTTATTCAGCTAACTTCTTCATTCCCTTAACAGCGGGCGGCCAGATGGGAACACTGAGACATATTTTCCCCCCGTAAAAGTAATTCACCTCTTCCTCATTTTCTTGCTTTTCTCCCTCATTCCCACCTCCCCCCCTGGACCTGGTGTTGTGTCATTCAGCGCCATTAGAGCTCGTATTCTGTCCCATTCACACGTTCATTTCTCAGACTTAAGCACTTTGCGTGTGTTCAAATCATCCAAATATGTCACAAACACGCTTTGAGTGGGGAGAAGAGCGAAACCGTAGCGGAATGCTCCCGCAAATTTCCGTATATAAGCCGCACCGGACTTATAAACAATGTGAAATGAGTTATTTACACATAAATGTATTTACATAGCTTAATTGTTCCCAAACGGTGCCTGTGACAGGGCAGTAAAACGGTCGATCAAACAAAACAGCAACAAACAAAAAATTATATATATGTTGTGACATGAGGTATTTACACAGAAATTATCATTAAATGTGGATTTACATACCTGAAATATTCCCACAAGGCAGTAAAACGGATGATCGTATAAAACATAAGTCATGGTCATGGACCCACTAGCAGCACAAGCTAGCTCTCCAATCAGCTAAATAGACTCAATAATTCCATGGTGACGTTTTGGTGAGTTTACTGAGGAATGCTCCCGCAAGTTCCCATATATAAAAAAATAAAAAATAAAAAGAAAGGATGGGTTAGCAACTAAAACACACAAAACCCTCAATAAAAAAAGACTACTAACGTTTAAAAATAAAAATAAAATAAAAAAAGAAAAGGAGGGGTTAGCAACTAAAACACACAAGACATTTAATTAAAAAAAGACTACTATCGTTAAAAATTAATTAATTAAAACAAATAAATAAAGAAGGAGGGACTAGCAACTAAAACACACTAAACACTAAATTAATAAAAAACTACTAACGTTAAAAAAAAATGTACAAATAAAGAAGGAAGGGTTAGCAACTAAAACACACAATAAAAAAAAGACTACCCACGTTAAAAATACAAAATAAAAAAATAAAAAAGGAGAGGTTAGCAACTAAACACACAAAACACTAAATTTAAAAAAGACTACTAATGTTAAAAAATATATATAAATAAAGAAGGAGGGGTTAGCAAATAAAACACACAAAACACACAATAAAAAAAGACCACTAACGTTAAAAAAAAGAAAAGAAAAAGAGGAGTTAGCAACTAAAACACACAAAACACTCAATTAAAATGAGACTGCTAACATAAAAAAAAAGTATACAAAAAGAAAGAAAGAGGGAGGGGTTAGCAACTAAAACACAAAACACTCAATAAAAAAGACTACTAATGTTAAAAAAAATTAAAAATAAAAATAAATAAAGGAGGGGTAAGCAACTAAAACATACAAAACACTAAATTAAAAAAAGACTACTCAAGTTTTAAAAAAAGAGGGGTTAGCAACTAAAACACACAAAACACTCAATTAAAAAAGACCACTAACGTTTTAAAAAAAAAAAAAAAAAAAAAAAAGAAAGGACGCGTTAGCAACTAAAACACACAAAACACTCAATAAAAAAGACTACTAATGTTAAAAAATAAAAATAAAAAAAAATAAAAAAAGGAGGGGTAAGCAACTAAAACATACAAAACACTAAATTAAAAAAAGACTACTAAAGTTTAAAAAAAAGAGGGGTTAGCAACTAAAACCCACAAAACACTCAATTAAAAAAGACCACTAATGTTTAAAAAAATTAATTAATTAATTAAAAAAAAGAAGAAGGAGGAGGGGTTAGCAACTAAAACACACAAAACACTCAATTAAAAAAGACCACTAACGTTTAAAAAAATAATAATTAAAAAAATTTTAAAAAGAAGAAGGGGTTAGCAACTAAAACACACAAAACACTCATTTCAAAAAGACCACTAACGTTAAAAAAAATTTAAAAAATTAAAAAATGAGGGGTTAGCAACTAAAACACACAAAACACTCAATTAAAAAAGACTACTAACATAAAAAATAAAATAAAAAAAAGACATGGTAAGTCGCCGCTGAAATAAAGTCTTGCAGTCGTAGTCACTTTGTTCAGTTCCAGACGTCAAAGTTCCCACTTCCTCCCACTGAGACAACATATTGCTACATTTGAGGGATGGTCGGCTGCTTTATCGCATTTAGCATATTAGCGCTACACAATTCAGAAGGTAAAGCCACATTAATAAGAGGACAATTGCATTGGAGCCCTAATGGCCGTCCTGCTTGGCTCCGGGCTAAACACTCGCACCATATTGAAATTTATGAAAATCATCTTTGTAATATTCAGCCCGTCTGCCTTCCTCTTGCAAATATTTATAATACGGGCCTTATTAAATCAATTGCAAGTAGGATGATGCCATGATTACATTGAGGGCGTAAAGACATGGAAGGGAGAAAAATCAATGGCACTATAATTTCATTTTAGGGCATGATTGTGTGCATTGATGTTGATAATACATGTTTACATCTGCCCTGATTAAAATCAATGTTGTAAAGTGACTTACGAGAGGGGATGGCTTTATGGCTGAGAGGGACTAATGAGGGGGTTGATGGGAAGGAAGCGCCATCGCCATCCATCTTTACGCCAAGTCTTCCCCTGCCGTGTTTTAGTCACGGTGTTTGTGGGAAAAATGACCACCACACTCAGTCAATGACCACTTGCTCTCAGCCCGGAGCCACCAGGTGATGGAGGCAGGTAACAACCCCACAGTTCTGCTAGTTCTTCTAGAAAATGCTGCTATTTCGATCAAACTGACTGCTTCCAGTAAGCAACGAGGCTTTAACCAATCAGATTGCAGCGATTGAGACTTACTCTAGTTTCCCGACTGTAGAGCAGGGGGAAACAATTCCATATATAAGTCGCACCGGACTATAAGTTGCAGATATATACCTTGTGGAATGAATTATTTACACAGAAATTTTCTGTAAATGTTTATTTACATACCTTCATTGTTTCCACAAGGCAAACACTCAATAAAAAAAGACTACTAATGTTAAAAATAAAATAGAAAAATAAAATAAGAAGGAGGGGTTAGCAACTAAAACACACAAAACACTCAATTAAAAAAGACTACTAACGTAAAAAAAAAATAATACAAAAATAAATAAAGGAGGAGGAGTTAGCAACTAAAACACACAAAACACTCAATTAAAAAAGACTACTAACGTAAAAAAATAATAATAAATAAATAAAGGAGGAGGGGTTAGCAACTAAAACACACAAAACACTCAATTAAAAAAAGACTAATAATGTTTGAAAAAAACAAAATAGAGGAGGAGGGGTTAGCAACTAAAACACAAAACACTCAATAAAAACAGACTGCTAATGTTAAAAAAAAGGAATAAAAATGAGGGGTTAGCAACTAAAACACACAAAACACACAATTAAAAAAAGACTACTAATATTAAAAATAAAATAAAAAAATAAATTAAGAAGGAGGGGTTAGCAATTAAGACACACAAAACACTCAATTAAAAAAGACTACTAACGTAAAAAAAAAATACAAAAATAAATAAAGGAGAAGGGGTTAGCAACTACAAAACACACAATAAAAAATACTAATGTTAAAAAAAAGAAGAAAAAAGAAGGAGGGGTTAGCAACTAAAACACACAAAACCTTCAATAAAAAAAGACTACCCACGTTAAAAAAATAAAAAAGGAGGGGTTTGCAACTAAAACAAACAAAACACTCAATTAAAAAAAGACTACTAACGTTAAAAAATAAATAAATAAAGGAGGAGAGGTTATCAACTAAAACACACAAAACACAATAAAAAAAGACTACTAACATCAAAAAAATGAAGGAGGGGTTAGCAACTAAAACACACAAAACACTCAATTAAAAAAGACTACTAACATTAAAAAAAATACAAAAATAAATAAAGGAGGAGGGGTTAACAACTAAAACACACAAAACACTCAATTTAAAAAAGACTAATAATGTTTGAAAAAAAACAAAATAGAGGAGGAGGGGTTAGCAACTAAAACACACAAAACACTCAATTAAAAAAGACTACTAATATTAAAAATAAAATAAAAAAATAAATTAAGAAAGAGGGGTTAGCAACGAAAACACACAAAACACTCAATTAAAAAAGACTACTAACGTAAAAAAAAATACAAAAATAAATAAAGGAGGAGGGGTTAGCAACTACAAAACACACAATAAAAAATACCAACGTTAAAAAAAAGAAGAAAAAAAGAAGGAGGGTTTAGCAACTAAAACACACAAAACCCTCAATAAAAAAAGACTACCCACGTTAAAAAAATAAAAAAAATAAAAAAGGAGGGGTTTGCAACTAAAACACACAAAACACTCAATTAAAAAAAGACTACTAACGTTAAAAAATAAATAAATAAAGGAGGAGAGGTTATCAACTAAAACACACAAAACACAATAAAAAAGACTACTAACGTTAAAAAAATGAAGGAGGGGATAGCAACTAAAACACACAAAACACTCAATTAAAAAAAAGACTAACGTTAAAAAATAAATAAATAAAGGAGGAGGGGTTAGCAACTAAAACACACAATAAAAAAGACTACTAACGTTAAAAAAAGACTACTAACGTTAAAAAAAAGGGGGGGTTAGCAACAAAAACACACAAAACACTCGATTAAAAAAAGACTACTAACGTTAAAAAAAATTTAATACAAAATTAAATAAAGAAGGAGGGGTTAGCAACTAAAACACACAAAACATACAATAAAAAATACTAACGTTAAAAAAAGAAGAAAAAATGAAGGAGGGGTTAGCAACTAAAACACACAAAACACTCAATTAAAAAAAGACTACTAACGTTAAAAAAAGACTAGTAACGTTAAAAAAAGGAGGGGTTAGCAACAAAAACACACAAAACACTCAATTGAAAAAAGACTACTAACGTTAAAAAGAATAAAATACAAAATTAAATAAAGAAGGAAGGGTTAGCAACTAAAACACACAAAACACACAATAAAAAATACTAACGTTAAAAAAAGAAGAAAAAAAGAAGGAGGGGTTGGCAACTAAAACACACAAAACACTCAATAAAAAAGATTACCGATGTTAAAAAAATAAAAAAATAAAAAATAAATAAAAAGGAGGGGTTAGCAACTAAAACACACAAACCACTCAATTAAAAATGACTACTACGTTAAAAAAAATTAAAAAAAATTAAAATAAAAGAGGGGTTAGCAACTACAACACACAAAACACACAATAAAAAAAGACTACTAACGTTAAAAATAATGAAGGAGGGGTTAGCAACTAAAACACACAAAACACTCAGCCAGTAAAACGGCTAAACAAACAAAACAGAAGTCATCATCATGGACCCATTAGCTGGTTAATTTACTGAGAAACTTGTGAAACTGAAACGGTACCAAAAAAAATGCCATTGTAAGGTTATAACACTAACAGAGACACTCGTAAATGTCTTAGCGTATTAGCTAATGCTAACGACGCTAGCTTCATTGCGTGCAAATATGCATGAAAAAACTCGCTTGCCTGCAGTGATGAATGAATAATCCTTTCCAGCGGGAACGCTATGGACGCTTTGACTTCCGGTTCAGGGCATTAAAACAGTGAGCGAACTCATCCAATAGATGGCGTCGTTGCACACATGAAAACTATTGAACACAAAACATTATGGCTCTTAGCGGGGGGGGGGAAAAACTCCATAAATTAGCCGCACCGGACTATAAGCTGCAGATATATACGTTGCGACATGAGTTATTTACACAGAAATGATCTATAAATGTTTATTTACATACATTCATTGTTCCCACAGGGCAGTAAAACGGTTGATCAAACAAAACAGAAGTCATGGTCACAGCTAAACAGACTCAATAATAAACATGTTTATTATTGTAATGTAATCCTTAAATAAAATAGTGAACTTGTCTTTTAGTAGTAAGTAAACAAACAAAGACTCCTAATTAGTCTGCAGTAACATATTGTGTCATTTATACACCTATTATTTTGTACACATTATGAGGGACAAACTGTAAAAATTGATTATTAATCCACTTGTTCATTTACTGTTAATATCTGCTTATTTTCTGTTTTAACATGTTCTATCTACACTTCTGTTCAAATGTAATAATCACTTATTCTTCTTTTCTTTGATACTTGACATTAGTTTTGGATGATACCACACATTTAGGTATGGATCCGATACCAAGTAGTTACAGGATCATACATTGGTCATATTCAAAGTCCTCATGTGTCCGGAGACATATTTCCGGACTTTATAAACATAATATGATTTTTTTTTTTAAACAAAAGTTTGTGATCGATGTAATCATAGTAGTATCGACTAGATACGCTACTGTACTTGGTATCATTACAGTGGATGTCAGGTGTAGATCCACCCATGGCGTTTGTTTACATTGTGACGCCGGTGAGCTATTGTATCCTCTTACGGTGTGTAGTGAAGCATGTTTAGCTATTCCTCGTCCTCCAGTGATAATACTACTTGTAGGAAACTTACAAGAATTCGTTAGTTAGAATTAGCCATGTCTTAAAGTATTTCAGTGTTATAACTTCACCTTTATTTTTACTTTTTATACCAAAATGTGTCCATTCTCCCTTTTCTGTCTACACACTGTGTCTGCTTGTAAGTACTCTGTGTGTGTGCGCTGCCAAACATGCTCCTCTGCTTGTAAAACCAGCAATGCAACATGTAACATTGCCCGTAAAAAAAAAAAACAGGTACTTTCTAGAGGCGGTATTGTACCGATTATGATTCATTAGTATTGCGGTACTATACTGGGTATATGGTACCACCCTAGTGTGGACTATAGTTGCAGGTCACTTGACACAAATGCAAACCGTCACCGTGGTTACAGCGAGTGCTAACAGTCACATAAATGCCCTCAAATTTACACACCTTGCTGTAAAGACATGACTTTACTATATATTGTAAATGTCATGTTGGCTGCTTACTTTTCACCCTATTTACCCTTAGAACATCTTTTATTCCAGCGGTTAGTACATCAGGGAAAGTACAATTCAGAATGCCAAATGTCCTTGAACGCACCACGTCAAGCTAACGCCATCACGAATGTATCGGAATCACAAATATAGTCGAGTGAGAAAAAAAACAACAACAATAGTGAAAATGTAAGAAAAAAGAGCAAAAAAATCGGAATTAAATGAGAAACAGCTGACACTTTGTTACATCCATCCATTTTCTACCGCTTATTCCCTTTGGGGTCGCGGGGGGCGCTGGAGCCTATCTCAGCTACAATCGGGCGGAAGGCGGGGTACACCCTGGACAAGTCGCCACCTCATCGCAGCACTTTGTTACAAATAATTAATAATAATAACATACTTGGTCAACAATCGCACAAAGTGTTGTCTTTATATTTATTTAGAATCTGTTTTTAGCATTTAAAAGATAAATAAATATATATATATATCGACTTTGTGGAACTAAAATATTAGAAGCATCGAAATAAAAAAAAGTATGAATAGTTTTAGTTATATTGGAAAACTTACAAACATTGCTTAAAGTGACGATTTTTAGGATTCCAATTCCATTTTCGGTTCTGTTGATGATTCAGTACTTTATCGTTTATTTTGTCTAAGACGGGGGTGTCCAAAGTGCGGCCCGCGGAACATTGTCGAAAAAAAACCCTAAAAAATCCCAATGGTGAACATGTAGGAAAAAAGAGCAAACAAATTGGAATAAAATGAGAAAAAGCTGACACTTTGTAACAAATAATTAATAATAATAACATACTTGGTCACCAATGCTCAAAGTTGTGTCTTTATATGTATTTAATATCTGTTTTTAGCATTTAAAAAAAATTATATATATATATATATATATATATATATATATATATATATATATATATATATATATATATATATATATATATATATATATATATATATCGATTTTGTTGAACTAAAATATTAGAAGCATCGAAAAAAAAAGTATGAATAGTTTTAGTTATATTGTAAAACTTACAAACGTTGCTTGGAGTGACGATTTTTAGGATTTCAATTCCATTTTCGGTTCTGTGAACGATTTAGTTCTTTATCATTAATTTTGTCTAAAAAAGGGAGGCGGAACAATAGTGAAAAAAAAAATAATAGTGAAAATGTAAGAAAAAAGAGCTAAAAATCTGAATTATATGAGAAAAAGCTAACACTTTGTAACAAATAATTAATAATAGATACAAGAGGCAATTCCTGAAGGAATTGCGTGTGAATGCTCCAATGCTGAAGTTGAGGTGAAATGCTGACAGAATGTAGTATGAATGTAAAAATAGTTGGAATGTTTGAATGCTTTGAATGTTGAAAAGTTTGAATTTCCAGGAAAACCAGAATTTGGTTTGGAACTTGGGAAAGTTTTAGTTTGAATGTCCAGGATGAGTGGAATGTGTCTAAGGTTGAATGGAAAAATGTCCCATTCATTTCAATGGGAACTTCCTGGAAATTTGAGAATTTTGGGAAAAGCGGGATTTTTTAGAGATTAGGAGCATGAATGTCCTGAATGAGCGGAATTGGTTGGAGTTGGAATTGTTGAAATCGGGCAAGAAATGTTGAAGTAGTAAATGGTATTAGGGAATTTCGAGAAAATCAGGAATTTTTTGGAACTTGGAAAAAGGGTAGTTTAAATTTCCAGAATGTTGGAATGTGTTGAAGGTGGAATGGTTTGAATGGGTTGAAGAATGTGGGAATTGTGGAAATTTGAAAAATGGCCAATTCATTTTGAATGGGGAAAATGCACATAAAAAAAAAGAATTATGGGAAATCCGGGAATTTTTTTTAGAATTGCTGAAGCAGAGCACACAATTCCTGAACAGGATGAATATTTAGAAGTTGGAACAGTTCGAATCAGATGAAAAATGTGGGAGTTGTGGAACTTTGAAGAATGTCTCATTCATTTCAAGAGGAATATCCCCAAAATTTGGGAATTTCCGGAAAAGCGGGAATTTTGGGGAAAATGGTAAATAACTTGAATGGTCAAAATGAGTTGAAATTGTTGGTGTTGGAATTTTTCAAATCGGTCGAGATATGTTTAAGTAGTAACATGTTGAATTGAGAAATGGTATTACGGAATTCCTGGAATTTCGGTAAAACCGGGAATTTTTCCAGTCCAAAAAACAATTTTGTTTTCTTTCCTGATTAAGAGGAATGTTTTGACGGTGGAACGGTAGAAATGCGTTGAAAATGTGAAAGGAGTAGTCGCCAGAAAAAAGGGTGGAAATAGGGCTTTGGAAAAGCAGAATTCTGGAAAATCCTGGAATTTTTTTTAACTTGAACAAGAGGAAGTTTAAATTTCCAGAATGGTGGAATGTGTTGAAGGTGGAATGATTTGAATAGGTTGAAAAAATGTGGAAATGGTGGAAGTTTGAAACATAGCCAATTCATTTTGAATGTGGAAAATGCACAAAAACAAAGGGATTAAGGGAAATCCGGGAATTTTTTTGAGAATTGTTAAAGTAGAGCTCACAATTCCTGAACAGGCTGAATAGTTTGAAGTTGGAACAGTTTGAATCAGGTGAAAAATGTGGAAGTTGTGGAACTTTGAAGAATGTCCCATTCATTTCAATAGGAATATCCCCAAAATTTGTGAATTTCGGGAAAAGCGGGAATTTTTGGAACCATTGTAAAAAACTAAAACTTAAATGGTCTGAATGAGTTGAAATGGTTGATGTTGAAATTTTTCAAATTGGTGGAGAAATGTTGAAGTAGTAACATGTTGAATTGAGAAATAGTATTACGGAATTCCTCGAATTTCGTTAAAACCGGGAATTTTTCCAGTTCAAAAAACAACTTTGTTTTCTTTCCTGATTAAGAGGAATGTTTTGACGGTGGAACGGTTGAAATGCATTGAAAAATGTGAAAGGAGTAGTCGCCAGAAAAAAGGGTGGAAATAGGGCTTTGGAAAAGCAGAATTCTGGAAAATCCTGGAATTTTTTTTAACTTGAAAAAAAGGAAGTTTAAGTTTCCAGAATGGTGGAATGTGTTGAAGGTAGAATGGTTTGAATAGGTTGAAAAATGTGGAAATGGTGGAAGTTTGAAACATGGCCAATTAATTTTGAATGGGGAAAATGCACAAAAACAAAGGAATTATGGGAAATCAAGGAATTGTTTTTGGGAATTGTTGAAGTAGAGCACACAATTCCTGAACAGGCTGAATATTTTGAAGGTGGAACAGTTTGAATCAGATGAAAAATGTGGAAGTTGTGGAACTTTGAAGAATGCCCCATTCATTTCAAGAGCAATATCCCCAAAATTTGGGAATTTCCGGAAAAGCGGGAATTTTGGGGAAAATTGTAAATAACTTGAATGGTCAGAATGAGTTGAAATTGTTGGTGTTGGGAATTTTCAAATCAGTCGAGATATGTTTAAGTAGTAACATGATGAATTGAGAAATGGTGTTACGGAATTCCTGGAATTTCGGTAAAAACGGGAATTTTTCCAATTCAACAAACAACTTTGTTTTTTGTCCTGATTAAGATGAATGTTTTGACGGTGGAACGGTTAAAGTGGGTTGAAAAATGTGGAAGGAGTCGTCACCAGAAAAAAGGGTGGAAATAGGGCTTTGGAAAAGCAGGAATTCTGGAAAATCCTGGATTTTTTTTTTTTTTACTTAAAAAAAGGGAAGTTAGAATTTCCAGGATGGTGGAATGTGTTGAAGGTGGAATGTTTTAAATAGGTTGAAAAATTTGGAAATGGTGGAAGTTTGAAAAGTGGCCAATTCATTTTGAATGGGGAAAATGCACAAAAACAAAGGAATTATGGGAAATCCGGAGATTTTTTGGGGGATTTGTTAAAGTACAGCACACAATTCCTGAACAGGCGGAATATTTTGAAGTTGGAACAGTTTGAATCAGATGAAAAATGTGGGAATTGTGGAACTTTGAAGAATGTCCCATTCATTTCAATGGGAATATCCCCAAAATTTGGGAATTTCGGGAAAAGCGGGAATTTTGACGAAAATGGTTAAGAACTTGAATGAACAGAATGTGTTAAAATTGTTGGTGTTGGGATTTTTCAAATCGGTCGAGATATGTTTAAGTAGTAACATGTTGAATTGAGAAATGGTGCTACGGAATTCCTGGAATTTCGGTAAAAACAGAAATGTTTCCAATTCAAAAAACAACTTTGTTTTTTTGTCCTGATTAAGAGGAATGTTTTGCCGGTGGAACGGTTAAAGTGGGTTGAAAAATGTGGGAGGAGTAGTCACCAGAAAAAAGGGTGGAAATAGGGCTTTGGAAAAGCAGGAAAATCCTGGAATTTTTTTTTATTTTACTTGAAAAATGGTGAAGTTTGAATTTCCAGGATGGTGGAATGTGTTGAAGGTGGAATGGTTTGAATAGGTTGAAAAATTTGGAAATGGTGGAAGTTTGAAAAGTGGCCAATTCATTTTGAATGGGGAAAATGCACAAAAACAAAGGAATTATGGGAAATCCAGGAATTGTTTTTGGGAATTGTTGAAGTAGAGCACACAATTCCTGAACAAGCTGAATATTTTGAAGGTGGAACAGTTTGAATCAGATGAAAAATGTGGAAGTTGTGGAACCTACTCAGTGGCCTAGTGGTTAGAGTGTCCGTCCTGAGATCGATAGGTTGGGAGTTCAAATCCCGGCCGAGTCATACCAAAGACTTTAAAAATGGGACCCATTACCTCCCTGCTTGGCACTCAGCATCAAGGGTTGGAATTGGGGGTTAAATCACCAAAAATGATTCCCGGGCGCAGCCACCGCTGCTGCCCACTGCTCCCCTCACCTCCCAGGGGGTGATGGGTCAAATGCAGAGAATAATTTCGCCACACCTAGTGTGTGTGTGACAATCATTGGTACTTTAACTTTAACTTTAACTTTAACTTTGAAGAATGCCCCATTCATTTCAGAAGCAATATCCCCAAAATTTGGGAATTTCCGGAAAAGCGGGAATTTTGGGGAAAATTGTAAATAACTTGAATGGTCAGAATGAGTTGAAATTGTTGGTGTTGGAATTTTTCAAATCGGTCGAGATATGTTTAAGTAGTAACATGTTGAATTGAGAAATGGTATTACGGAATTCCTGGAATTTCGGTAAAACCGGGAATTTTTCCAGTTCAAAAAACAACTTTGTTTTCTTTCCTGATTAAGAAGAATGTTTTGACGGTGGAACGGTTGAAATGCGTTGAAAAATGTGAAAGGAGTAGTCGCCAGAAAAAAGGGTGGAAATAGGGCTTTGGAAAAGCAGAATTCTGGAAAATCCTGGAATTGTTTTTAACTTGAAAAAGAGGAATTTTAAGTTTCCAGAATGGTGGAATGTGTTGAAGGTAGAATGGTTTGAATAGGTTGAAAAATGTGGAAATGGTGGAAGTTTGATACATGGCCAATTCATTTTGAATGTGGAAAATGCACAAAAACAAAGGAATTATGGGAAATCCGGGAATTTTTGGGGGAATTGTTAAAGTACAGCACACAATTCCTGAACAGGCTGAATATTTTGAAGTTGGAACAGTTTGAATGAGATGAAAAATGTGTAAGTTGTGGAACTTTTAAGAATGCCCCATTCATTTCAATGGGAATATCCCCAAAATTTGGGAATTTCCGGAAAAGCGGGAATTTTGGGGAAAATTGTAAATAACTTGAATGGTCAGAATGAGTTGAAATTGTTGGTGTTGGGAATTTTCAAATCGGTCGAGATATGTTTAAGTAGTAACATGTTGAATTGAGAAATGGTGTTACGGAATTCCTGGAATTTCGGTAAAAACGGGAATTTTTCCAATTCAAAAAACAACTTTTTTTTTTGTCCTGATTAAGATGAATGTTTTGACGGTGGAACGGTTAAAGTGGGTTGAAAAATGTGGAAGGAGTCGTCACCAGAAAAAAGGGTGGAAATAGGGCTTTGGAAAAGCAGGAATTCTGGAAAATCCTGGATTTTTTTTTTTTACTTAAAAAAAGGGAAGTTAGAATTTCCAGGATGGTGGAATGTGTTGAAGGTGGAATGTTTTAAATAGGTTGAAAAATTTGGAAATGGTGGAAGTTTGAAAAGTGGCCAATTCATTTTGAATGGGGAAAATGCACAAAAACAAAGGAATTATGGGAAATCCGGGAATTTTTTGGGGAATTGTTAAAGTAGAGCACATAATTCCTGAACAGGCTGAATATTTTGAATTTGGAACAGTTTGAATCAGATGAAAAATGTGGAAGTTGTGGAACTTTGAAGAATGTCCCATTCATTTCAATGGGAATATCCCCAAAATTTGTGAATTTCGGGAAAAGCGGGAATTTTTGGAACAATTGTAAAAAACTAAAACTTAAATGGTCTGAATGAGTTGAAATGGTTGGTGTTGAAATTTTTCAAATCGCTGGAGAAATGTTGAAGTAGTAACATGTTGAATTGAGAAATTGTATTACGGAATTCCTGGAATTTCGGTTAAACCGGGAATTTTTCCAGTTCAAAAAACAACTTTGTTTTCTTTCCTGATTAAGAGGAATGTTTTGACGGTGGAACGGTTGAAATGCGTTGAAAAATGTGAAAGGAGTAGTCGCCAGAAAAAAGGGTGGAAATAGGGCTTTGGAAAAGCAGGAATTCTGGTAAATCCTGGAATTTTTTTAAACTTGGAAAAAAGGTTGTTTGAATTTCCAGAATGGTGGAATGTGTTGAAGGTGGAATGGTTTGAATAGGTTGAAAAATGTGGAAATGGTGGAAGTTTGAAAAATGGCCAATTCATTTTGAATGTGGAAAATGCACAAAAACAAAGGGATTAAGGGAAATCCGGGAATTGTTTTTGGGAATTGTTGAAGTAGAGCACACAATTCCTGAACAGGCTGAATATTTTGAAGGTGGAACAGTTTGAATCAGATGAAAAATGTAGAAGTTGTGGAACTTTGAAGAATGTCCCATTCATTTCAATGGGAATATCCCCAAAATTTGGGGATTTCGGGAAAAGCGGGAATTTTGGGGAAAATGGTTAAGAACTTGAATGAACAAAATGAGTTAAAATTGTTGGTGTTGGGATTTTTCAAATCGGTCAAGATATGTTTAAGTAGTAACATGTTGAATTGAGAAATGGTGTTACGGAATTCCTGGAATTTCGGTAAAAACAGGAATTTTTCCAATTCAAAAAACAACTTTGTTTTTTGTCTTGATTAAGAGAAATGTTTTGACGGTGGAACGGTTGAAGTGGGTTGAAAAATGTGGGAGGAGTAGTCACCAGAAAAAAGGGTGGAAATAGGGCTTTGGAAAAGCAGGAATTCGGGAAAATCCTGGAATTTTTTAATTTTTTTTACTTGAAAAAAGGTGAAGTTTGAATTTCCAGGATGGTGGAATGTGTTGAAGGTGGAATGGTTTGAATGGGTTGAAAAATTTGGAAATGGTGGAAGTTTGAAACATGGCCAATTCATTTTGAATGGGAAAAATGCACAAGATCAAAGGAATTATGGGAAATCCGGGAATTCTTTTGAGAATTGTTAAAGTAAAGCACACAATTCCTGAACAGGCTGAATATTTTGAAGGTGGAACAGTTTGAATCAGATGAAAAATGTAGAAGTTGTGGAACTTTGAAGAATGTCCCATTCATTTCAATGGGAATATCCCCAAAATTTGGGAATTTCGGGAAAAGCGGGAATTTTGGGGAAAATGGTTAAGAACTTGAATGAACAGAATGAGTTAAAATTGTTGGTGTTGGGATTTTTCAAATCGGTCGAGATATGTTTAAGTAGTAACATGTTACTTGAGAAATGGTGTTACGGAATTCCTGGAATTTCGGTAAAAACAGGAATTTTTCCAATTCAAAATACAACTTTGTTTTTTGTCCTGATTAAGAGGAATGTTTTGACGGTAGAACGGTTGAAGTGGGTTGAAAAATGTGGAAGGAGTAGTCGCCTGAAAAAAGGGTGGACATAGGGCTTTGGAAAAGCAGGAATTCTGGAAAATCCTGGAATTTTTTTTCAGTTAAAAAAATGGATGTTAGAATTTCCATAATGGTGGAATGTGTTGAAGGTAGAATGGTTTGAATACGTTGAAACATTTGGAAATGGTGGAAGTTTGAAACATGGCCAATTCATTTTGAATGGGAAAAATGCACAAGATCAAAGGAATTATGGGAAATCCGGGAATTCTTTTGAGAATTGTTAAAGTACAGCACACAATTCCTTAACGGGCTGAATATTTTCAAATTGGAACAGTTTGAATCAGATGAAAAATGTAGAAGTTGTGGAACTTTGAAGAATGTCCCATTCATTTCAATGGGAATATCCCCAAAATTTGGGAATTTCGGAAAAAGCGGGAATTTTGGGGAAAATGGTTAAGAACTTGAATGAACAGAATGAGTTAAAATTGTTGGTGTTGGGATTTTTCAAATCGGTCCAGATATGTTTAAGTAGTAACATGTTGAATTGAGAAATGGTGTTACGGAATTCCTGGAATTTCGGTAAAAACAGGAATTTTTCCAATTCAAAAAACAACTTTGTTTTTTGTCCTGATTAAGATGAATGTTTTGACGGTGGAACGGTTAAAGTGGGTTGAAAAATGTGAAAGGAGTCGTCACCAGAAAAAAGGGTGGAAATAGGGCTTTGGAAAAGCAGGAATTCTGGAAAATCCTGGATTTTTTTTTTTTACTTAAAAAAAAGGAAGTTAGAATTTCCAGAATGGTGGAATGTGTTGAAGGTAGAATGGTTTGAATAGGTTGAAAAATGTGGAAATGGTGGAAGTTTGAATTCATTTTGAATGTGGAAAATGCACAAAAACAAAGGGATTAAGGGAAATCCGGGAATTTGTTTTGGATTTGTTAAAGTACAGCACACAATTCCTGGACAGGCTGAATATTTTGAAGTTGGAACAGTTTGAATCAGATGAAAAATGTGGGAATTGTGGAACTTTGAAGAATGTCCCATTCATTTCATTTTGTTTGATCGGCCGTTTTACTGCCCTGTTACAGACACCATTTGGACGCAATTAAGGCAAGTTAATTACGAGTGTCTTTGTTGGCATTATTTTTTTTGTGATATTTATACATTATCAGCGCGATACGTGCCAGCTTGGAATGTTTTCAACGGTTTCTCTTTCGATCGCCTTGGCCTTGTACAGATCAACAGAACCTGTATCGCCACCCCCTTGCTTACGACCCCATTATACCGCCTATGTACGTTGTGAATCAGTGTGTGTGTGTGTGTGTGTGTGTGTGTGTGTGTGTGTGTGTGTGTGTGTGTGTGTGTGTGTGTGTGTGTGTGTGTGTGTGAGAGCAGCAGATCGTTGCGACGTGCAGGCCACGTGGAAAGTGAAATATAGCCACAATTAGCCCAGGACACAGTTCAATGATGATAGAGCGGCCAGGCAGCCCTTAGACTGTGATTAAAAGGCCCGCCCGGCCCACCGCTGATAGAGACCACCCATCTCACGTTATTAGTGGCGTGTTGGCGACCGACTATCACAGCAGTAACTTCATTCCAATGTGATTTGTGACAGCTTTTGAATCATTCATCAGTCAGCAAAGTACCATATTTTACTGGAATATAAGCCGCACCCGCTAAATTATCGAAGAAAAACAAACATTGTTCCCGTATATAAGCAGCACCCGACTATAAGCCGCAGATATATACATTGTGAATTAAGTTATTTACACAGAAAGTAATTTACATACCTTAATTGTGTCCAAACGGTGTCTGTAACAAGGCAGTAAAACGGCCGATCAAACAAAACAGAAGCATCGTCATGGACCCCTGAGCTGTGGAAACTAGCTCTCCAATCAGCTAAGCAGACTGAAACAATACAAAAACACGGACAAAATACACAGACAGTCGTAATTGTGTTAGCATGTTAGCTCATGCTAACGACGCTAGCTTCATTACATTAGTCGTGAAATTAGTTATTTACACAGAGATATTGTGTAAATGTTTATTTACATACCTTTAATTGTTTCCAAAACAGTAACAAGGCAGTAAAATAGATGATCAAACAAAACAGAAGCAATTGTCATGGACCCGCTAGCTGCGGGAGCTAGCGCTCCAATCAGCTAAACAGACTGAAACAATACAAAAAAACGGACAAAATACGCAGACATTCATAATTGTGTTAGCATGCTAGCTAATGCTAACAACGCTAGCTTGATTAAATTACAATAGCACTTACAAATGTTTAGTAGGTATGAATAGTTTTAGTTATATTGTAAAACTTACAAAACGTTGCCTGGAGTGACGAATGAAGAATGCTTACGAGTAGAAACGCTATGGACGGCTAGAAAACTGAACAACACTCCGGTTAAAAAAAAACAACAAAAAAAACAAAACCCCAAAAAAGAACAAATGCAAATACAAAATGGAAGGACACTGCAGTCAAACGGCTCATCAAACAAAACAGAAGCCATGGTCCTGGACCCCTGAGCTGCCGAAGCTAGCTAAGCAGACTAAATCCACGGTGACGTTGAAACTGAAACAATACAAAAACGCGGACAAAATGCACAGACAGTCGTAATTGTGTTAGCATGTTAGCTCATGCTAACGACGCTAGCTTCATTACATTAGTCGTGAAATGAGTTATTTACACAGAGATATTTTGTCAATGTTTATTTACATACCTTTAATTGTTTCCAAAACGGCAACAAGGCAGTAAAACAGCTGATCAAACAAAACAGAAGCCATGGTCATGGACCCCTGAGCTGCGGAAGCTAGCTAAACAGACTCAATAACTAAAGTCATTTTGATAGTAGGCTAATATAGCTAATATAGACTCTTACATCATGTGTTGCCTTCATTATAACACTTATATAAGACTTTTAAAGTAATTTTGATAGTAGGCTAATACAACCAATATGGACATTTACATCATGTGTTGCCTTCATTATAACACTTGTATAAGACTTTTAAAGTCATTTTGATAGTAGGCTATTAGAGCTAATATAGACACTTTTGCACATGTTGCCTTCATTATAACACTTATATAAGACTTTTTAAAGTCATTTTGATAGTAGGCTAATATAGATAATATAGACACTTACATTATGTGTTGTCTTCATTATAACACGTATATAAGACTTTTAGAGTCATTTTGATAGTAGGCTATTATAGACACTTACATCACATGTTGCCTTCATTATAACACGTATATAAGACTTTTAAAGTCATTTTGATAGTAGGCTATTATAGACACTTACATCACATGTTGCCTTCATTTTAACACGTATAGAAGACTTTTAAAGTCATTTTGATAGTAGGCTAATATAGAAACTTACATCATGCGTTGCCTTCATTATAACACTTATATAAGACTTTCAAGGTCATTTTGATAGTAGGCTAATATAGACACATCACGCGTTGCCTTCAATATAACACTTATATAAGACTTTTAAAGTAATTTTGATAGTAGGCTAATATAGACACTTACATCATGTGTTGTCTTCATTATAACACTTATATAAGATTTTGACGGCGTGGCGCAGTGGAAGAGTGGCCGTGCGCGACCCGAGGGTCCCTGGTTCAATCCCCACCTAGTACCAACCTCGTCATGTCCGTTGTGTCCTTGGGCAAGACACTTCACCCTTGCTCCTGATGGCTGCTGGTTAGCGCCTTGCATGGCAGCTCCCTCCATCAGTGTGTGAATGTGTGTGTGAATGGGTAAATGTGGAAGTAGTGTCAAAGCGCTTTGAGTACCTTGAAGGTAGAAAAGCGCTATACAAGTACAACCCATTTATCATTATTTATCATTTATTTTGAAAGTCATTTTGATAGTAGGCTAATAAAGACACTTACATCATGTGTTGCCTTCATTATAACACTTATATAAGACTTTTAAAGTCATTTTGATAGTAGGCTATTATAGCTAACATAGACACTTACGTCACATGTTGCCTTCATAATAACACTTACATAAGACTTTTAAAGTCATTTTGATAGTAGGCTAATATAGACATTTACATCATGTGTTGTCTTCATTATAACACTTATATAAGACTTTGAAAGTCATTTTGATAGTAGGCTAATATAGACACTTCCATCATGTGTTGTCTTCATTATAACACTTATATGAGACTTTTAAAGTAATTTTGATAGTAGGCTAATATAGACACTTCCATCATGTGTTGCCTTCATAATAACACTTATATAAGACTCTGAAAGTCATTTTGATAGTAGGCTAATGTAGCTAATATAGACACATACATCATGTGTTGCCTTCATTATAACACTTATGAGACTTTTAACGTAATTTTGATAGTAGGCTAATACAACTAAAATAGACACTTATGTCACGTGTTGCCTTCATTATAAAACGTATACAAGACTTTTAAAGTCATTTTGATAGTAGGCTAATATAGACACTTACATCATGTGTTGCCTTCATTATAACACTTATACAAGACTTTTAAAGTCATTTTGATAGTAGGCTAATATACACACTTACGTCACGTGTTGCCTTCATTATAACACTTATATAAGACTTTTAAAGTCATTTTGATAGTAGGCTAATATAGACACTTACATCCTGTGTTGTCTTCATTATAACACTTATATAAGACTTTTAAAGTCATTTTGATAGTAGGCTAATATAGACACTTACATCACATCTTGCCTTCATTATAACACTTATATAAGATTTTTAAAGTCATTTTGATAGTAGGCTAATATAGACACTTACATCATGTGTTGCCTTCATTATAACACTTATTTAAGACTTTTTAAAGTCATTTTGATAGTAGGCTAATATAACTAATATAGACACTTTTGCACGTGTTGTCTTCATTATAACACTTATATAAGACCTTTAAAACTCGACATGAGGACCGTCCGGAACGTAGCGGAAGAAATCATCAAACCATTCACATACATCTGCAATTTATCTTTTCAACTTGGACAATTTCCTTCACAATTGAAACTCTCAAAAGTCATCCCCATCTTCAAATCTGGAGACAAACACCAATTCACAAATTACCGGCCCGTCTCCCTTCTGCCACAGTTGTCAAAAATATTGGAAAAATTATTTGATAATAGACTTCGTGGCTTCATTGGAAAGCACAAATTATTATATGATTGTCAATATGGGTTCCGACAAAATAGGTCAACTTCATTAGCTTTAAGTGATTTAATAGAGAACATTACTAATGGTATCGAGAAAAACAAATTTGTTATAGGAATTTTTATTGATCTGCAAAAGGCTTTCGATACCATTGACCACCAGATTTTGGTAAATAAACTGGAAAACTATGGCATAAGGGGAGTGGCAGGGAAATGGCTGAAGAGTTACTTGAATGAGAGACAGCAGATTGTTCAGATCGACCAACATCAATCTACACTCATGAACATAACCTGTGGAGTCCCCCAGGGGTCGATACTGGGACCCACACTATTTATAATGTATATCAATGAAATATGTAAAGTATCAACACTGCTGAAGTTCATCCTCTTTGCTGACGATACAACCACTACATGTGCAGGTGACGACATGAAGCAACTTCTGGCCTCTGTAACTGAGGAGATGATCAAGTTAAAAACGTGGTTTAATACCAACAAATTGTCTCTGAATTTAAAGAAGACCAAAATCATGCTCTTTAGCAATCGCAAAAGTGAAATACCCATCAGGATTGTTATTGATGATACACCAATAGAATATGTCCAACAAAATTCATTTTTAGGAGTGGTAATAGATGAAAATATATCATGGAAGCCTCATATAAGTTACCTAAGGACAAAAGTTGCTAAATGTGTTGGAATGATAAGGAGATCATGTCATTTATTGAACACCAATGCTCTGCTTTTATTGTATCATTCATTCATTATGTCATATTTAAACTATTGTGTTGAAGTCTGGGGAAATTGTTATAAATCTCATCTACAGCCTTTAGTCACTCTACAGAAAAAGGCCATTAGGATTGTGTCCAATGTTCACTACTTACATCATTCAAATCCACTATTCATGGAGTTAAAGCAACTTAAACTGTACGATGTAATCAACTTTAAAACTGCTCAAATTATGTTTAGGGCATCCCAAAACTCTCTACCATCCAATATACAAAACCTATTCCAGGATAGAGATGCTCACCATAGTTACAGTCTAAGAGGAAACAACAAATTACATTTGCCTAAATTTAGAACAACTTTAAAATCAATGTGCATTTCAGTGCGTGGAGTCACTCTGTGGAACAACTTAGGGGAAGAGTTAAAAACCTGTTCTAACATGATTACATTTAAAAGACTGTTTAAAAAAGAAGTACTGAAGAAGTACGAGGAGGAAAGAGAGTGATGCCCTCAGCACAGAGCGATGGGAGAGAGGTGTATGGTCAGAGAGTGTTTGGGCCTGTGTGTGCGTGTGTGTGTGTGTGTGTGTGTGTGTGTGTGTGTGTGTGTGTGTGTGTGTGTGTGTGTGTGTGTGTGTGTGTGTGTGTGTGTGTGTGTGTGTGTGTGTGTGTGTGTGTGTGTGTGTGTGTGTGTGTGTGTGTGTGTGTGTGTTTTGTCTCGTCTTGTCTTGTCCCATAGTAACAGTGGTACTATTGTATTGTTAGTGTATAGGAGTTTTTCTTGTTTTTGTTTGTATAGTATTGTTTTTGTATTATATTGTTTATGTTAAATAGGGAGTGAGTGAGAGGGGTTGGGATATTATAAGCAATTGCTTCATCCAACCCCTTTTCAAGCCATGCATAAATGTCTCTGCCAAAATGTAAAAAAAAATAAAAAAATGTGTGTTGTTGTATTGTGCAGGTTTGAAATAAATACTTCAAACAATCAAACAAAGTCATTTTGGGCTATTAGAGCTAATATAGAAATTTTTCCATGTGTTGCCTTCATTATAACACTTATATAACACTTTTAAAATAATTTTGATAGTAGGCTAATATAGCTAATATAGACACTTACATCATGTGTTGTCTTAATTATAACACTTGTATAAGACTTCTAAAGTCGTTTTGATAGTAGGCTAATATAGCTAATATAGACACTTACGTCATGTGTTGCCTTCATTATAGACTTTTAAAGTCATTTTGATAGTAGGCTAATATAACTTATATAGACACTTACGTCATGTGTTGTCTTCATTATAACACTTATTTAAGACTTTTTAAAGTAATTTTGATAGTAGACAATTAGAGCTAATATAGACACTTTTGCATGTGTTGCCTTCATTATAACACTTATTTAAGACTTTTTAAAGTAATTTTGATAGTAGGCTATTAGAGCTAATGTAGACACTTTTGCATGTGTTGCCTTCATTATAACACTTATATATGACTTTTAAAGTCATTTTGATAGTAGGCTATTATAGACACTTGTTGTCTTCATTATAACACTTATATAAAACTAATATTTTCAATTTCTCGCGGCTATTTTTGGGTCCAATACGGCTCTTTCAACGTTTTCGGTCTTGCCGACCCCCTGATCTCCGGTGACTGTGTGTATGGCAAGTATATTTAAAAAGGTATATTTAAAAAGGTATATTTAAAAAGTAAGAGATGTGGAAAGGTGATAGATGGCAGGCCGGTAATGAAATGGAGACATCAAGGAAGGTGACGGAGGGTGAGTGGAGCAGAAGAGAGGTGGTGTAGCCAGCCAGGGGGAATAAGAAGAATAGCCTCTCGCCCGTGTTCCATCAAGGGAGAAATTACACATTTACCCAGCTTCTTTCTCCCCGCCACCGCCCTCATAGATCATACCTCTTGGATGTAGCAGCCAATTTTACACATGAAATATAGACAGCAGAAATCTATTACACCTGTGTTCTCTCCCTGATACATCTATATCACCATGCCCCTTACCCGAGACCCTCCCCCTCCCAGGACTCGTCTCCGGCCTCTGACACGGGCATTAAGTTACCACCTGTGTGTCGGCATGACATACCTAATCATCTGACCTTTTCCTTCTGCCCTATTTCTCTTCCTGAGAGGCTTCGCTGTGCATCTCAAGTGCTTTTAATATTTGATTACTTTTATTCTTCTCTCTCATATGGCACGAAGGTAACTTTTGTCGTCCATAGCGAATCTACTCGTACGGATTCTTCATTCGTCACTCCAAGCCACGTTTGTAAGTTTTACAATGTAACTAAAACAATTCGTACATACTAAACCGAGAGAAAAAAATAACGTTTTATTGTTTTCTCTCAAATGGCACGAAGGTAACTTTGGTCTTTTAAGTCGTCCATAGCGAATCTACTCGTACAGTTTCTTCATTTGTCACTCCAAGCCACGTTTGCAAGTTTTACAATGTAACTAAAACAATTCGTACTTACTAAACCGAGAGAAAACGATAACGTTTTATCGTTTTCTCTCAAATGGCACAAAGGTAACTTTGGTCTTTTAAGTCGTCCATAGCGAATCTACTCGTACGGGTTCTTCATTCGTCACTCCAAGCCACGTTTGCAAGTTTTACAATGTAACTAAAACAATTCGCACTTACTAAACTGAGAGAAAACGATAATGTTTTATCGTTTTCTCTCAAATGGCAAGAAGGTAACTTTGGTCTTTTAAGTCGTCCATAGCGAATCTACTCGTACAGGTCTACAATCGTCACGCCAAGACACGTTTGTAAGTTTTACAATGTAACTAAAACAATTCGTACATACTAAACCGAGAGAAAACTAACGTTTTATTGTTTTCTCTCAAATGGCACGAAGGTAACTTTGGTCTTTAAAGTCGTCCACAGCGAATCTACTCGTTCGGGTTCTTCATTTGTCACTCCAAGACACGTTTGCAAGTTTTACAATGTAACTAAAACTATTCGTACTTACTAAACCGAGAGAAAACGATAAAGTTTTATCGTGTTCTCT
Source organism: Nerophis lumbriciformis (assembly GCF_033978685.3). Lineage (NCBI taxonomy): Eukaryota > Metazoa > Chordata > Actinopteri > Syngnathiformes > Syngnathidae > Nerophis > Nerophis lumbriciformis. The sequence goes on from NC_084550.2 coordinate 27,794,668, forward strand.
CAAATGGCACAAAGGTAACTTTGGTCTTTTAAGTCGTCCATAGCGAATCTACTCGTACGGATTCTTCATTCGTCACTCCAAGCCAGGTTTGTAAGTTTTACAATGTAACTAAAACTATTCGTACTTACTAAACCGAGAAAAAACAATAACGTTTTATCGTTTTCTCTCAAATGGCACGAAGGTAACTTTGGTCGTCCATAGCAAATCTACTCGTACAGATACTTAATTCGCCCCGTCAAGCCAAGTTTGTAAGTTTTACAATGTAACTAAAACTATTCGTACTTACTAGACCGAGAGAAAACAAAGTTTTATCGTTTTCTCTCAAATAGCAAGAAGGTAACTTTAATCTTTAAGTCGTCCATAGCGAATCTACTCATACAGGTTCTTCATTCAACACTCCAAGTCATGTTTGTAAGTTTTACAATGTAACTAAAACAATTTGTACTTACTAAACCGAGAGAAAACAAAGTTTTATCGTTTTTTTCTCAAATGGCACGAAGGCAACTTTGGTCTTTTAAGTCGTCCATAGCGAATCTACTCGTATGGGTTCTTCAATTGTCACGCCAAGACACGGTTGTAAGTTTTACAATGTAACTAAAACTATTCGTACTTACTAAACCGAGAGAAAACAAAGTTTTATCGTTTTTTCTCAAATGGCACGAAGGTAACTTTGGTCTTTTAAGTCGTCCGTAGCAAATCTACTCGTATGAACTCTTCAATCGTCACGCCAAACCACATTTGTACGTTTTACAATGTAACTAAAACAATTCGTACTTACTAAACTGAGAGAAAACGATAAAGTTTTATCGTTTTCTCTCAAATGGCAAGAAGGTAACTTTTGTCTTTTAAGTCGTCCATAGCGAATCTAGTCGTATGGGTTCTTCATTCGTCACTCCAAGACATGTTTGTAAGTTTTACAATGTAACTAAAACAATTCATACTTACTAAAAAGAGCGAAAACAATAAAGTTTTATTGTTTTCTCTCAAATGGCACAAAGGTAACTTTGGTCTTTAAGTCGTCCATAGCGAATCTACTCGTACGGGTTCTTCATTCAACACTCCAAGTCATGTTTGTAAGTTTTACAATGTAACTAAAACAATTCGTACTTACTAAACCGAGAGAAAACAAAGTTTTATCATTTTTTTCTCAAATGGCACGAAGGTAACTTTGGTCTTTTAAGTCGTCCATAGCGAATCTACTCGTATGGGTTCTTCATTCGTCACTCCAAGACACGTTTGTAAGTTTTACAATGTAACTAAAACAATTCGTACTTACTAAACCGAGAGGAAACGATAAAGTTTTATCGTTTTCTCTCAAATGGCACAAAGGTAACTTTGGTCTTTTAAGTCGTCCATAGCGAATCTACTCGTATGGGTTCTTCAATCGTCACGCCAAGACACGGTTGTAAGTTTTACAATGTAACTAAAACTATTCGTACTTACTAAAAAGAGCGAAAACAATAAAGTTGTATTGTTTTCTCTCAAATGGCAAGAAGGTAGCTTTTTCTTAAGTCGTCCATAGCGAATCTACTCGTACGGGTTCTTCATTCCTCACTCCAGGCAACGTTTGTAAGTTTTACAATGTAACTAAAACAATTCGTACATACTAAACCGAGAGAAAACTAACGTTTTATTGTTTTCTCTCAAATGGCACGAAGGTAACTTTGGTCTTTAAAGTCGTCCATAGCGAATCTACTCGTCCGGGTTCTTCATTTGTCACTCCAAGCTACGTTTGCAAGTTTTATAATGTAACTAAAACAATTCGTACTTACTAAACCGGGAGAAAACGATAAAACTTTATCGTTTTCTCTCAAATGGCAAGAAGGTAACTTTGGTCTTTTAAGTCGTCCATAGCGAATCTACTCGTACGGATTCTTCATTCGTCACGCCAAGACACGTTTGTAAATTTTACAATGTAACTAAAACAATTCGTACATACTAAACCGAGAGAAAACTAACGTTTTATTGTTTTCTCTCAAATGGCACAAAGGTAACTTTGGTCTTTAAAGTCGTCCATAGCGAATCTACTCGTCCGGGTTCTTCATTTGTCACTCCAAGCCACGTTTGCAAGTTTTACAATGTAACTACAACTATTCGTACTTACTAAACCGAGAGAAAACAGTAAAGTTTTATCGTTTTCTCTCAAATAGCAAGAAGGTAACTTTAATTTTTAAGTCATCCATAGCGAATCTACTCGTACGGGTTCTTCATTGGTCACTCCAGGCCACGTTTGTAAGTTTTACAATGTAACTAAAACTATTCGTACTTACTAAACCGAGAAAAACAATAAAGTTTTATCTTTTTCTCTCAAATGGCACGAAGGTAACTTTGGTCTTTTAAGTCATCCATAGCGAATCTACTCGTACAGGTTCTTCATTCGTCACTCCAAGCCACGTTTGTAAGTTTTACAATGTAACTAAAACAATTTGTACATACTAAACCGAGAGAAAACTAACGTTTTATTGTTTTCTCTCAAATGGCACAAAGGTAACTTTGGTCTTTAAAGTCGTCCATAGCGAATCTACTCGTCCGGGTTCTTCATTTGTCACTCCAAGCCACGTTTGCAAGTTTTACAATGTAACTACAACTATTCGTACTTACTAAACCGAGAGAAAACAGTAAAGTTTTATCGTTTTCTCTCAAATAGCAAGAAGGTAACTTTAATTTTTAAGTCATCCATAGCGAATCTACTCGTACGGGTTCTTCATTGGTCACTCCAGGCCACGTTTGTAAGTTTTACAATGTAACTAAAACAATTCGTACTTACTAAACTGGAGAGAAAACAATAAAGTTGTATCGTTTTCTCTCAAATGGCACGAAGGTAACTTTGGTTGTCCATAGCAAATCTACTCGTACATATACTTAATTCGCCACGTCAAGCCAAGTTTGTAAGTTTTACAATGTAACTAAAACTATTCGTACTTACTAAACCGAGAGAAAACTAACGTTTTATTGTTTTCTCTCAAATGGCACGAAGGTAACTTTGGTCTTTAAAGTCATCCATAGCGAATCTACTCGTACGGGTTCTTCATTTGTCACTCCAGGCAACGTTTGTAAGTTTTACAATGTAACTAAAACTATTCGTACTTACTAAACCGGAGAGAAAACAAACTTTTATTGTTTTCTCTCAAATAGCACAAAGGCAACTTTGGTCTTTTAACTCCTCCATAGCGAATCTACTCGTACAGATACTTAATTCGCCACGTCAAGCCAAGTTTGTAAGTTTTACAATGTAACTAAAACTATTCGTACTTATTAAACCGAGAGAAAACAAAGTTTTATCGTTTTTTCTCAAATGGAACGAAGGTAACTTTGGTCTTTTAAGTCGTCCATAGCGAATATACTCGACGGATACTTCATTCGTCACTCCAAATCATGTTTGTAAGTTTTACAATGTATCTAAAACTATTCGTACTTACTAAACCGAGAGAAAACAAAGTTTTATCGTTTTTTTCTCAAATGGCACGAAGGTAACTTTTGTCTTTTAAGTCATCCATAGCGAATTTACTCGTACGGGTTCTTCATTTGTCACTCCAAGACACGTTTGTAAGTTTTACAATGTAACTAAAACAATTCGTACTTACTAAAAAGAGCGAAAACAATAAAGTTTTATTGTTTTCTCTCAAATGGCACAAAGGTAACTTTGGTCTTTAAGTCGTCCATAGCGAATCTACTCGTACAGGTTCTTCATTCAACACTCCAAGTCATGTTTGTAAGTTTTACAATGTAACTAACACAATTCGTACTTACTAAACCGAGAGAAAACAAAGTTTTATCGTTTTCTCTCAAATAGCAAGAAGGTAACTTTAATCTTTAAGTCGTCCATAGCGGATCTACTCGTACGGTTTCTTCATTCGTCACTCCAAGCCACGTTTGTGAGTTTTACAATGTAACTAAAACAATTTGTACTTACTAAACCGAGAGAAAACAGTAAAGTTTTATCGTCTTCTCTCGAATGGCACGAAGGTAACTTTGGTATTTTAAGTCGTCCATAGCGAAACTACTATTACGGGTTCTTCTTTCGTCACTCAAAGCCACGTTTGTAAGTTTTACAATGTAACTAAAACAATACGTACTTACTAAACCGAGAGAAAACAATAAAGTTTTATCGTTTTCTCTTAAATGGCACAAAGGTAACTTTGGTCGTCCATAGCAAATCTACTTGTACGGGTTCTTCATTCGTCACTCCAAGCCACGTTTGTAAGTTTTACAATGTAACTAAAACTATTCATACTTACTAAACCGAGAGAAAACAATAAAGAACAGTAATTGTACTTCCTGTTAAAAAGTTAAGTCTAAACAAAAAGGGCAGAAAAAGCCATAAATTAGCCTAACTTTTATAAGCCGCAGGGTCAAAGCGTAGGGAAAAAAAAGGAGCGGCTTATAGTCCGGAATTTACAGTAAGGGTTTTTAGTTGTATTTATCTAAAATAATTTCTTTTAAAAGCATGTCACATGTTAAAGGTGTGCCGTTTTGGTGGCATTAAATAGATTTGAGGTACACGTGTTTTGAGTTAAGAGTCACGGAACCAATTAAGCTGGTAAATTAGTGTGCAAGTGTATTTCAAAGGGCTTGGGTGAAGTGCCCTTGAGCAAGACACCGTGTGGCGAATACTTCTTCCTGCCTTTCTTCCCACTGACATTTTCATTTCATCACTTTTACAAGCACACGCTAAAAGACAAAGTCAAAGGCTGGTTGTCATCATTAATAGTTTCTAGAAGGTCAGAGAAAAGCTAATCACATGAAAATGGAAACAAGTTTTCCCATGAAGATGTAAATGTGTTCCACACATGTCAATATTACCACTTACATTATTATTACAAAGATATACGTAGATGGGAACGTAGATGGGCCGGTAAATTGAGAGATTTGCCTTCTGGCTCAGCTCCTTCTTCACCACAACGGATCGATACAGCGTCCGCATTACTGAAGACACCGCACCGATCCGCCTATCGATCTCACCATCCACTCTTCCCTCACTCGTGAACAAGACTCCCAGGTACTTGAACTCCTCCACTTGGAGCAAGATCTCCACCCCAACCCGGAGATGGCACTCCACCCTTTTCCGGGCGAGAACCATGGACTCAGAATTGGAGGTGCTGATTCTCATCCCAGTCGCTTCACACTCAGCTTGTGAACCGATCCAGTGAGAGCTGAAGATCTTGGCCAGATGAAGCCATCAGGACCACATCATCTGCAAATAGCAGAGACCTAATCCTGCAGCCACCAAACCAGATACCCTCAATGCCCTGACTGTGCCTAGAAATTATGTCCATAAAAGTTATGAACAGAATGGGTGACAAAGGGCAGCCTTGGCGGAGTCCAACCATCACTGGAAACGTGTCCGACTTACTGCCGGCAATGCGGACCAAGCTCTGACACTGATCGTACAGGGAGATCCACTCTTCCGTCACTCGTGAACAAGACTCCGAGGTACTTGAACTCCTCCACTTGGGGGAAAGGTCTCCTCCCCAACCCGGAGATGGCACTCCACCCTTTTCCCGGGCGAGAAACATGGACTCAGACTTGGAGGTGCTGATTTTCATCCCAGTTGCTTCACACTTGGCTTGTGAAGTGATCCAGTGAGAGCTGAAGATCCTGACCAGTTGAAGCCATCAGGACCACATCATCTGCAAAAAGCAGAGACCTAATCCTGCAGCCACCAAACCAGATCCCCTCAACGGCCTGACTGCGCCTAGAAATTGACAAAGGGCAGTCTTAGCGGAGTCCAACCCTCACTGGAAACGTGTCCGACTTACTGCTGGCAATGCGGACCAAGCTCTGACACTGATCATACAGGGAGATCCACTCTTCCCTCACTCGTGAACAAGACTCCGAGGTACTTGAACTCCTCCACTTGGGGAAGGGTCTCCTCCCCAACCCGGAGATGGCACTCCACCCTTTTCCCGGGCGAGAACCATGGACTCAGACTTGGAGGTGCTGATTCTCATCCCAGTCGCTTCACATTCGGCTTGTGAACCGATCTAGTGAGAGCTGAAGATCCTGACCAGTTGAAGCCATCAGGACCACATCATCTGCAAAAAGCAGAGACCTAATCCTGCAGCCACCAAACCGGATCCCCTCAACGCCTTGACTGCGCCTAGAAATTCTGTCCATAAAAGTTATGACAAAGGGCAACCTTGGCGAAGTCCAACCCTCACTGGAAACGTGTCCGACTTACTGCCGGCAATGCGGACCAAGCTCTGACACTGATCATACAGGAATCGGTGACTTACTGCCGGCAATGCGGACCAAGTTCTGACACTGATCATACAGGAATCGGTAACAAAGGGCAGCCATGGCGGAGTCCAACCCTCACTGGAAACGTGTCCGAGTTACCGCCGGCAATGCGGACCAAGCTCTGACACTGATCATACAGGGAGCGGACCGCCACAATCAGACAGTCCGTTAGACTTCCTGGGGTACACGGTCGAATTTCTTCTCCAAGTCCACAAAGCACATGTAGACTGGTTGTGCAAACTCCCATGCACCCTCAAGGACCCTGCCGAGAGTATAGAGCTTGTCCACAGTTCCACGACCAGGACCAAAACCACACCGTTCGTGGTTGGGCTATTTGGCGTAGCCTCCTCTCCAGTACACCTGAATAGAACTTACAGGGACGGCTGAGGAGTGTGATCCCACGATAGTTGGAACACACCCTCCGGTTCTTAAAGAGAAGAACCACCACCCCAGGTTTGCCAATCCAGAGGTACCGCCCACGATGTCCACGCGATGTTGCAGAGTCTTGTCAACCAAGACAGTCGGGGAAAATCTTGTAAAATTAACTCCACTGTATCGTTGCACATGACTCCCCCATCCGTGCACACCACCACCCCGCCGCGGGGACGTGATTCACTGCTGTGTAACATGTTTGGGGTGGAGGGCGCCCGCCAGGAGAAAAATGGCGGCAGCAGGCCAGTCCCAGCCAAGTTCAACGCCTTCCTCTTCCCCATCCCCTCCTGGCGTCTCCTAATACATCCGGGGAAATTGAGGTTAAGAGGGGATATTCAGGGGGTTATCTGGCGTCATGGCGCTCGGCGTGGGGAGATTGATGGTCTTAAGAGGCCTCGGTCAAATTCATATGGTAATTCTTCCCCATTGTCCCTGCGGAAACCGGGGCTTTCTTTAATCTGAGTGGGAGGGGGAGGCTTTTTCTCCCTCTGTTGCGACGGAGCTGGGTGTCACTTTATCATTCCCACAGATACTGACAACGGGTGGCCGCTGACGTCTGCATGCATATATCATGTTTTGTGTTTGTGTAAATTAAATAGCAGAGGTGGGAACACTGCTCATACCATTATGTTGGGAGGCCTGAATGCAATGATAACTATATAGTATATGTCACCTCTCACACAACGCAACATTTATATCAATTTCAACTATATATATATATATATATATATATATATATATATATATATATATATATATATATATATATATATATATATATATATATATATATATATATATATATACAGAGTGGACCGACACCAGCAGATGACATGGCACCCCAAACCATCACTGATGGTGGAAACTTTACACTAGACTTCAGGCAACGTGGATCCTGTGCCTCTCCTGTCTTCCTCCAGACTCTGGGACCTCGATTTCCAAAGGAAATGCAAAATTTGCATGGTTGGGTGATGGTTTGGGGTGCCATGTCATCTGCTGGTGTCGGTCCACTCTGTTTCCTGAGATCCAGGGTCAACGCAGCCGTCTACCAGCAAGTTTTAGAGCACTTCATGCTTCCTGCTGCTGACCTGCTCTATGGAGATGGAGATTTCAAGTTCCAACAGGACTTGGCGCCTGCACACAGCGCAAAATCTACCCGTGCCTGGTTTACGGACCATGGTATTTCTGTTCTAAATTGGCCCGCCAACTCCCCTGACCTTAGCCCCATAGAAAATCTGTGGGGTATTGTGAAAAGGAAGATGCCGAATGCCAGACCCAAAAACGCAGAAGAGTTGAAGGCCACTATCAGAGCAACCTGGGCTCTCATAACACCTGAGCAGTGCCAGAAACTCATCGACTCCATGCCACGCCGCATTAACGCAGTAATTGAGGCAAAAGGAGCTCCAACCAAGTATTGAGTATTGTACATGCTCATATTTTTCATTTTCATACTTTTCAGTTGGCCAACATTTCTAAAAATCCCTTTTTTGTATTAGCCTTAAGTAATATTCTAATTTTGTGACACACGGAATTTTGGATTTTCATTTGTTGCCACTTCAAATCATCAAAATTAAATGAAATAAACATTTGAATGCATCAGTCTGTGTGCAATGAATAAATATAATGTACAAGTTACACCTTTTGAATGCAATTACTGAAATAAATCAAGTTTTTCAAAATATTCTAATTTACTGGCTTTTACCTGTATATATATATATATATATATATATATATATATATATATATATACATATATATATATATATATATATATATATATATATATATATATATATATATATGTATATGTATGCATGCATGTGTATGTATTATGTATGTACGTGTATATATGTATGTATATATGTATATATATATATATATATATATATGTATGTATGTATGTATGTGTATACATGTATGTATATATATATGTATGTGTATATGCATGTATGTATGTTTGTATTTGTATATATATGTGTATATATATGTGTATATATATATATGTGTATATATATATATGTGTATATGTATGTACATATGCAAATGTGTATATGTATGTGTGTATGTATATATATATATATATATATATATATATATATATATATATGTGTGTATATATGTATGTATGTATATATATATATATACATGCATATGTGTATATATGCATACACATATATATACTGTATATATATATATATATATATATATATATATATATATATATACATATATATGTATGTGTATATATGTATGTAGATATGTGTATGTATCCATGTATGTATATGGCATATGTACAGTATGTAATGTGTACATACATACATATGTAGTTCAGAAAATGTATCCTCAAAAATGCAAGTGTGCTAATAATTGTGCACACATTGTATTCAACTTTTACAATGATTTGTAGTTGCATCATTAACCAGAATATTGTTGTGTGTTCATGCAGTGTTGCTGGTAAACAAAGACTAAAGTTTTACTTGACACCTCCAGCATCAGTTGGGTCCAGATGCAGATAATGTGCTTATAAACACGTCTGCGGTCTATCTACACGCTCATATGGCGGATCTATACGTGGTGGATGAAGACCTCCCGTAATAAATGTCTTATCTATATACTGAGAGGATCTATACGTCCAGTGCATGGCTGATCAATAGCCATGAATCTGTACTCCATAGATGGACAACAAGATGTCGGCTGTAACACACACACTGTACTACACTGCAATCTGAAACCTGTACACAAATTAGCTGATAGAGGTCGCCGTTTCTCCGATATCAGAGAAAAAATGCCAAAGTGAAGTTCTACGAGCATATGGTCGGGAACTCAGGGGCGTAAGTTCTGACGGAAAGTACAATTAAACAGTTCTAACGGTTACGGTACGGGGAGAGAGAGAGAGAGAGAATGCACGTAGAGCTAGACGTTAGGGCTTACTGTACTGGAACAGGCAACTACGTTCTGGCCCGGAACGCAGGTTTGAACTCGTTCAAGAAGCCCCGGGATCTCATCGGCAACAGGTGTGCAGATTGCACACCTGTACAGCTCACTCTACAGCTCCCACGGACTGCACACATTCACTACTGTACACACACACACACACATTCTTGTACTTCTGACCTTCTGGGGACCTGAGAAAAAGGCCTACCTCTCTAGGACCAGCCTTTCTACATATATAAAGAAGTGTATTTACAACATTAATAATATATACATACTATGCACATATAAAACAATTATTTAAGAGTACCTTATAGTCCGAAAAATACGGTAATCACACGAGTTAACACACACACACACATTCTTGTACTTCTGACATTCTGGAGACCTGAGAAAAATGCCTCCCTCTCTTCCATGGTTACCCACTAGTTTCACCTGTTCCACGTTTGGACTCACACACCTGTCACCAATCATGTCACTGTTATATAAGCCTGTCTTTTTCTATTGGTCGGCCTGGCGACATTATCTGCTGTTACCCTTGTCACTCATGCGTTGATTCTATGCCATTGTTCCATGATCATTTCAATGCCATTGTTCCATGATCATTTCCATGCTTGTTTCAAGTAAGTTTTTGTTTATTCATGTCAGGTTTAGCAGTTCTTTTGTTTCATGTCCTTAGTCTACGTTAAGTGTAAGTTTTTGTTTCATAGTCAGATTTGTACCTCCGCCTTGTGCACGCCTTTAGTTTGTTCTTTTTGTTATAGTAAAAATAAATATGTCCTTACCTTCACGTCATGTCCGCTCCAACTTTATTGCATCTCTGTAAAACAAACCCGCCATAGTCCATGTCATGACAAGGACCAACCTTTCTAGATATATAAAGAAGTGTATTTACAACATTAATAATATATACATACTATGCAAATATTAAAAAAATAATTTTAAGGGCACCTTATACGGTAATCACACGAGTTAACACACACACACACATTTTTGTATTTCTTACCTTCTAAAGACGTGAGAAAAAAGCCTCTCTCTTTAGGACCAGCCTTTCTAGATATATAAAGAAGTGTATTTACAACATTAATAATATATACAGTACATACTATGCAAATATAAAAAAAATATTTTAAGTGTGCCTTATAGTCGGAAAAATACGGAAATCACACGAGTTAACTCACACACACACACACACACACACGCACACACACACACACACACACACATTCTTGTACTTCTGTCTTTCTGGAGACCTGAGAAAAAAGCCTCCCCCTTTAGGACCAGCCTTTCTAGGTATATAAAAATGTGTAATTACAACATCAATAATATATACATACTATGCACATATAAGAAAAAAATATTAAGTGCGCCTTATAGTCCGAAAAATACGGTAATCACACGAGTTAACTCACACACATTCATGTATTTGTGACCTTCTGGAGACGTGAGAAAAAAGCCTCCCTCTTTAGGACCAGCCTTTCTAGATATATAAAGAAGTGTATTTACAACATTAATAATATATATACATACTATGCAAATATAAAAACAATATTTTTAAGTGCGCCTTATAGTCCGAAAAATACGGTAATCACACGAGTTAACACACACACACACACACATTTTTGTATTTCGTACCTTCTGGAGACCTGAGAAAAAAGACTACTTCTTTAGGACCAGCCTTTCTAGATATATAAAAATGTGTATTTACAACATTAATAATATATACATATTATGCAAATATAAGAAAAAAATATTAAGTGCGCCTTATAGTCCGAAAAATACGGTAATTAAACGAGTTAACTCACACACACATTCTTGTATTTTTGACCTTCTGGAGACCTGAGATAAAAGCCTCCCTCTTTAGGACCAGCCTTTCTAGATATATAAAGAAGTATATTTACAACATTAATAATATATACATACTATGCAAATATAAGAAAAAAATATAAAGTGCGCCTTATAGTCCGAAAAATACGGTAATTACACGAGTTAACTCACACACACACACGTACTCTTGTATTTCTGACCTTCTGGAGACCTGAGAAAAAAGCCTCCCTCTTTAGGACCAGCCTTTCTAGATATATAAAGAAGTGTATTTACAACATTAATAATATATATACATACTATGCAAATATAAAAACAATATTTTTAAGTGCGCCTTATAGTCCACAAAATACGGTAATCACACGAGTTAACTCACACACACACATTCATGTATTTGTGACCTTCTGGAGACCTGAGAAAAAAGCCTCCCTCTTTAAGACCAGCCTTTCTAGATATATAAAGAAGTGTATTTACAACATTAATAATATATACATACTATGCACATATAAACAAAATATTTTAAGTTTGCCTTATAGTCCGAAAAATACGGTAATCACACGAGTTAACACACACACACACACACACACACATTTTTGTATTTCGTACCTTCTGGAGACCTGAGAAAAAAGCCTACTTCTTTAGGACCAGCCTTTCTAGATATATAAAAATGTGTATTTACAACATTAATAATATATACATATTATGCAAATATAAGAAAAAAATATTAAGTGCGCCTTATAGTCCGAAAAATACGGTAATTAAACGAGTTAACTTACACACACATTCTTGTATCTTTGACCTTCTGGAGACCTGAGATAAAAGCCTCCCTCTTTAGGACCAGCCTTTCTAGATATATAAAGAAGTGTATTTACAACATTAATAATATATACATACTATGCAAATATAAGAAAAAATATATAAAGTGCGCCTTATAGTCCGAAAAATACGGTAATTACACAAGTTAACTCACACACACACACGTACTCTTGTATTTCTGACCTTCTGGAGACCTGAGAAAAAAGCCTCCCTCTTTAGGACCAGCCTTTCTAGATATATAAAGAAGTGTATTTACAACATTAATAATACATATACATACTATGCAAATATAAAAACAATATTTTTAAGTGCGCCATATAGTCCACAAAATACGGTAATCACACGAGTTAACACACACACACACACATTCTTGTATTTCTGACCTTCTGGAGACCTGAGAAAAAAGCCTACTTCTTTAGGACCAGCCTTTCTAGATATATAAAAATGTGTATTAACAACATTAATAATATATACATATTATGCAAATATAAGAAAAAAATATTAAGTGCGCCTTATAGTCGGAAAAATACGGTAATTACACGAGTTAACTCACACACACACACACACATTCTTGTATTTCTGACATTCTGGAGACCTGAGAAAAAAGCCTCCCTCTTTAGGACCAGCCTTTCTAGATATATAAAGAAGTGTATTTACAACATTAATAATATATACATACTATGCACATATAAACAAAATATTTTAAGTGTGCCTTATAGTCCGAAAAATACGGTAATCACACGAGTTGACTCACACACACATTCTTGTATTTCTGACCTTCTCGTCCCTGCATGCGGAACATTCCACGTCAACTGAAATGAACTTTAATGAAAGTTTTCAAAGGTCTCCAAGATGAAGAAGAGAAGTGCGCGTGTGCAAGTCGACCGAGACGGAGAAAATCCAAACAAGTCCCCGCTGGCACACAACACCCGATGCTGCAATTTGCTCCGCGTTGCTCTGATCAGTCGCTTCTCGGCCAAACATTGACTTCCCAGACCGCACTGCTGCTAACGCACTTTTCCTCACACACACACACACACACACACCTCGTCTCCCTAATCAATACCGGTATTAATTAATCAGAGGAAACATCCAAGTGACAAAGCAATTATTAATCAGATCCGATACGGTGATGATGAATTTAGTGGCTGAGGTGTTCATGAACTGCTGATGAGTGCTCGCTGTCGCCAGGATCCTCTCCCGCTATTAACCAGTCGGCAATGGCGAGCGTGTCACAGACAGGAAGTTAGGCGTGCGCCCCCCCCCCCCCCGGCATCAACCGCTCTCAACTATTGCCACCCCTCATTTTATTGATCTTGCCCCAGCGAGCACATAATTAACAGCCGACCGCAGCGTGACGACGGATCAAGGAATCCTTTACCGCAGGTGTGAGTCTTCCAGTCCAACTGATGAGCTTCCGGCTCCGCAGCTCGCAGTCCACGACAACATTTTAAAGCGGGAATTTGTCACTTTTTCATCATTTTGGAGTCAGCTAAACAGACTCAATAACTGTGGAGTTATTGAGTCTGTTTAGCTCTTCCCCAGCTAATGGGTCCATGACAATGACTTCTGTTTTGTCCAATCAACCGTTTTACTGCCTTACCAGTTGGAAACAATTAAGGCATGTAAGAAAAATATTTACCAAATCTTTCTGTGTAAATAACTCATTTAACAACTTATATATCTGCAGCTTAAATTGTGGAATTATATTTTTCCCGAAAATGTATTATTAATCGAACTGATGAGCTTCCTGGTCCGCGGCTAGCAGTCCACGACAACCTTTAAAGCGGGAATTTGTCACTTTTTCATAATTTTGGAGTCAGCTAAACGGACTCGATAACCGTGGAGTTATTGAGTCTGTTTAGCTGATTGGAGAGCGAGCTCACGCAGCTAGTGGGTCCGTGACAATGACTTCTGTTTTGTCCGATCAACCATTTTACTGCCTTACCAGTTGTAAACAATTAAAGTACCGTATTTTCCGCACCATAAGGCGCACCTAAAAACCACAAATTTTCTCAAAAGCTAACAGTGCGCCTTATAACCCGGTGCGCTTTATTACGATTAATTTTCATAAAGTTTCGATCTCGCAACTTCGGTAAACAGCCGCCATCTTTTTTCCCGGTAGAACAGGAAGCGCTTCTTCTTCTACGCAAGCAACCGCCAAGGAAAGCACCCGCCCCCATAGAACAGGAAGCGCTTCACCCGCCCCCATAGAACAGGAAGCGCTTCACCCGCCCCCGGAAGAAGAAGAAAAAACGCGCGGATATCACCGTACGTTTCATTTCCTGTTTACATCTGTAAAGACCACAAAATGGCTCCTACTAAACGATCTGGTTCATAAAAAGACGCAATCTCTCCATCCGCACACGGATTACTACCGTATTTCACAGCAACTGAACCGCACTGTGGAACGGGAGCACGTACGGTGAATATTCGCTCCACAGGGAATGAGAAGTCATCCTTCACTGTGGTTCTAGCTTGCCATGCTAACTTCCACTCATGGTGATATTCAAAAGGAAGACCTTGCCAAAAGAGACCTTTCCAGCCGGCGTCATCATAAAAGCTAACTCGAAGGGATGGATGGATGAAGAAAAGATGAGCGAGTGGTTAAGGGAAGTTTACGCGAAGAGGCCGGGTGGCTTTTTTCACACAGCTCCGAAGGCGAACACACCTTCACTAAGACGGGCAGACAGCCTCGGACGACATACGCCAACATTTGCCAGTGGATCGTAAATGCTTGGGCAGATATTTCGGTCACAACTGTGGTCCGAGCTTTCCGGAAGGCAGGATTCACAGAACAACAGCGACACTGACTCCCGATGACTTCTACGAGACGGAACCGGCCATTTTGGATACCACGCTTGCACAACTTTTCAATTCGGACACCGAAGACGAAGAATTCGAAGGATTTACGAATGAAGAATAACTTCAGAAGGTGAGCGCTATGTTTATTTTGTGTGTTGTGACATTAACGTTCGAGCAACATTATGTTGCTATTTATTGCTCTACACCATTTTGAATTTTACTATGTTTGTGATTGCACATTTGCGTACATTTTGGGACAGAGTTGTTAGAACGCTGGTTTTCAATATATTATTAAAGTTTGACTGAACTATCTGACTGTTTTTTTGACATTCACTTTAGCGCAGCGTTTTTTTGACATTCACTTTAGCGCAGCGTAGGCGCGGCTTTTAGTCCGGGGCGGCTTATTGGTGGACAAAATTATGAAATATGTAATTCATAGAAGGTGCGGCTAATAATCCGGTGCGCCTTATAGTGCGGAAAATACGGTATGTAAAAAAAAATTTTACCAAATCTTTCTGTGTAAATAACTCATTTAACAACTTATATATCTGCAGCTTAAATTGTGGAATTATATTTCTCCCGAAAATGTATTATTAATCGAACTAATGAGCTTCCTGGTCCGCGGCTCGCAGTCCACGACAGCCTTTAAAACGGGAATTTGTCACTTTTTCATAATTTTGGAGTCACCTAAACAGACTCAATAACTGTGGAGTTATTGAGTCTGTTTAGCTCTTCCGCAGCTAATGGGTCCATGACAATGACTTCTGTTTTGTCCGATCAACTGTTTTACTGCCTTACCAGTTGGAAACAATTAAGGTATGTAAAAAATATTTACCAAATTTTTCTGTGTAAATAACTCATTTAATAACTTATATATCTGTGGCTTAAATTGTGGAATTATATTTTTCCCGAAAATGTATTATTAATCAAACTGATGAGCTTCCTGGTCCGCAGCTCGCAGTCTACGACAACCTTTAAAGCGGGAATTTGTCACTTTTTCATCATTTTGGAGTCAGCTAAACAGACTCGATAACCGTGGAGTTATTGAGTCTGTTTAGCTGATTGGAGAGTTAGCTTCTGCAGCTAATGGGTCCATGACCATGACTTCTGTTTTGTTCGATCAGCCGTTTTACTGCCTTGTTACCGGTTGAACACAATTAAGGTATGTAAAACAATTATTTACCAAATCTTTCTGTGTAAATAACTCATTTCACAACTTATATATCTGCGGCTTAAATTGTGTGACGGCTAGAAGGTGGAATTGCACTTCTACTTCCGGTTAAAAGCACTAAACTGAAGGACACTGCAACTCCTGACGGCAACGGAATTTAGTCCTTTCAACCGGAAGTATAAGTGCCGTTCAGTCATCCAGCCATCTATAACGTTTCTACCTCCATTCATCAAGCAACGTTTGTAAATCTACCGGTACAGTAGGAGTCTTTTCGAGCATATTTGTACGTGCTACATTAGCTAATATGCTAACACGTTTACAAATGTCTGTGTTAGTATTATTAACTTACAATTGCATTTTTTTTGTGTTGTTTTACTTCCCAAACTCCTCAGTAAATTCACCAAAACGTGGGTCCATGACGATGACTTCTGTTTTGTTTGATCGGCCGTTTTACTGCCTTGTTGCCGGTTGGAAACAATTAAGGTATGTAAAAAAATTATTTACCAAATCTTTCTGTGTAAATAACTCATTTGAAAACTTATATATCTGCGGCTTAAATTGTGGAATTATATTTTTCCCTAAAATTAATCGAACTGATGAGCTTCCTGCTCCGCAATTTGTCACTTTTTCATAATTTTGGCACTCAAATCTTTATTTAGCGCTCAAGTAATCACGAACTAACAAGACGTGAACCTCGGAGAGCGAGTACACTCTTGTTTCCTGCTGTTTGTCTGCAGAACCAACCCTTGGAACGATACTCTGTACGAGTAGTTCCGCTATGGACGGCCAGAAGGTGGAATTGCACTTCTACTTACGGTTAAAAGCACTAAACTGAAGGACACTGCAACTCTGACGGCAACGGAATTTAGTCCTTTCAACCGGAAGTATAAGTGCCGTTCAGTTATCCAGCCATCTATAACGTTTCTACCTCCATTCATCAAGCAACGTTTGTAAATCTACCAGTACAGTAGGAGTCTCTTCGAGCATATTTGCACGTGCTACATTAGCTAATATGCTAACACGTTTACAAATGTCTGTGTTAGTATTATTAACTTACAATTGCATTTTTTTGGTGTTGTTTCACTTTAACAAACTCCTCAGTAAATTCACCAAAATGTGGGTCCATGACGATGACTTCTGTTTTGTTTGATCAGCCGTTTTACTGCCTTGTTACCGGTTGGACACAATTAAGGTATGTAAAAAAATTATTTACCAAATCTTTCTGTGTAAATAACTCATTTTACAACTTATATATCTGCGGCTTAAATCGTGGAATTATATTTATCCCTAAAATTAATCAAACTGATGAGCTTCCTGCTCCGCAATTTGTCACTTTTTCATAATTTTGGCACTCAAATCGTTGTTTAGCAGTCAAGTAACCACAAACTAACGAGACGTGAACCCCGGAGAGCGAGTACACTCCTGTTTCCAGTTCCTTGTTTCCACCAAACCAACCCTTGGAACGATACTCCGTACGAGTACTTCCACTATGGACGGCCAGAAGGTGTAATTGCACTTCTACTTCCGGTTAAAAGCACTAAACTGAAGGACACTGCAACTCCTGACGGCAACGGAATTTAGTCCTTTCAACCAGAAGTAGAGGTGCCGTACAGTCATCCAGCCATCTATAACGTTTCTACCTCCATTCATCACGCAACGTTTGTAAA
The DNA here is from genome assembly GCF_033978685.3 of Nerophis lumbriciformis. NCBI lineage: Eukaryota > Metazoa > Chordata > Actinopteri > Syngnathiformes > Syngnathidae > Nerophis > Nerophis lumbriciformis. The sequence goes on from NC_084550.2 coordinate 27,812,554, forward strand.
TCTACCAGTACAGTAGGAGTCTTTTCGAGCATATTTGTACGTGCTACATTAGCTAATATGCTAACACGTTTACAAATGTCTGTGTTAGTATTATTAACTTACAATTGCATTTTTTTTGTGTTGTTTCACTTTCACAAACGCCTCAGTAAATTCACCAAAACGTGGGTCCATGACGATGACTTCTGTTTTGTTTAATCGGCCGTTTTACTGCCTTGTTACCGGTTGGAAACAAGGTATGTAAAACAATTATTTACCAAATCTTTCTGTGTAAATAACTCATTTTACAACTTATATATCTGTGGCTTAAATCGTGGAATTATATTTTTCCCTAAAATTAATCAAACTGATGAGCTTCCTGCTCCGCATTTTGTCACTTTTTCATAATTTTGGCACTCAAATCTTTATTTAGCGCTCAAGTAATCACAAACTAACAAGACGTGAACCCTGGAGAGCGAGTACACTCTTGTTTCCTGCTGTTTGTCTGCAGAACCAACCCTTGGAACGATACTCCGTACGAGTAGTTCCGCTATGGACGACTAGAAGGTGGAATTGCACTTCTACTTCCGGTTAAAAGCACTAAACTGAAGGACACTGCAACTCCTGACGGCAACGGAATTTAGTCCTTTCAACCGGAAGTAGAAGTGCCGTTCAGTCATCCAGCCATCTATAACGTTTCTACCTCCATTCATCAAGCAACGTTTGTAAATCTACCAGTACAGTAGGAGTCTTTTCGAGCATATTTGTACGTGCTACATTAGCTAATATGCTAACACGTCTACAAATGTCTGTGCATTTTTTTTGTGTTGTTTTACTTTAACAAACTCCTCAGTAAATTCACCAAAACTTGGGTCCATGATGATGACTTCTGTTTTGTTTGATCGTCCGTTTTACTGCCTTGTTACCCGTTGGAAACAAGGTATGTAAAAAAATTATTTACCAAATCTTTTTGTGTAAATAACTCATTTTACAACTTATATATCTGCGGCTTAAATCGTGGAATTATATTTTTCAACAACGTGACAACTTCACTGCTTTTGGGGGTTGTAGACTGGTCAGATCCAGTCTGAGTAGATCCGCTATGGACGGGCACAGCCCTGTTGGCAATGTTAGTGGTGTGGAATGAGAAAAAGGTGTAAACACCCACCAAGTGTTTTTCTGTCCTCGGTTGAGTCCATTGCCCGTTTTCCTCTCGCTCCCCATTTGCATACAAATGAACACCCAAACGAGCTCAATGACATAATTGACTCGCAATTAGACATTTTCTTGAGACGGTCACTTGGACCAAGTGCGGGGGGGAAAATGGCGGCTGTTTTGCATATTAATGAGAGTCATTAGCCGTCACTTGGCAATGGCTGACAAGGGGACTTATTCATGCCCCGGCCCTCGCTGCTCCGCCGAGAGAACACGTCCACTTCAATGGCCGGCGCTAATTGTTTCTGAGCATGTTGTCCGGTCGCTCATTATCATCATCATCATGGCAAATTAACCCTGCCGCCAAAGAAAGTAAGAAAAGAAGAAAAAAAAATGACTTGGCTGACGTTTGCTGTGACCGCTAACTCTTAGCTTCTGGTGTTCTACAAGAGCCATTAAGTTTATACTAATTATTATTATTATTATTATTATTATTATTATTATTATTATGAACTAGCGACCAGTTTACCAGGTTTCAACTGGTGTTTCCATTATTTGTGGTATTTTCAATTTAAACACGTTTCATATCCTGGGTAAAGTGATTGTTTTGTTTCACCTGACATCACACGGACAAAGATAAGACCTTCTGGAGGAAAGTTCCGTGGTCTTAAATGTGTGGACAATGCTGAAGAAAAACGTCCATGTCATAAAACCAACAAACTTAGCTGAACTGCACCAATTTTTGGCCAAACGGCTACATTTTTGTTTCATCTGACATCACACGAACAAAGATAAGACCTTCAGGAAGAAAGTTACATGGTCTTAAATGTGTGGACAATGCTGAAGAAACAAGTCCATGTCATAAAACAAACAAACTTAGCTGAACAGCACCAATTTTTGGCCAAACGGCTAAATTTTTGTTTCATCTGACATCACACGGACAAAGATAAGACCTTCTGAAGGAAAGTTCTGTGGTCTAAAACGTGTGGACAATGCTGAAGAAACAAGTCCATGTCGTAAAACCAACAAACTTAGCTGAACTGCAACAATTTTTGGCCAAGCGGCTACATTTTTGTTTCATCTGACATCACACGAACAAAGATAAGACATTCTGGAGGAAAGTTCCGTGGTCTTAAACGTGTGGACAATGTTTTGTTTCATCTGACATCACACGGACAAAATTAAGACCTTCTGGAGGAAAGTTCTGTGGTCTAAAACGTGTGGACAATGCTGAAGAAACAAGTCCATGTCGTAAAACCAACAAACTTAGCTGAACTGCACCAATTTTTGGCCAAACAGCTAAAATTGTGTTTCATCTGACACCATACGGACAAAGATAACACCTTCTGGAAGGAAGTTTCGTGGTCTAAAATGTGTGGACAATGCTGAAGAAACAAGTCCATGTCATAAAACCAACAAACTTAGCTGAACTGCATCAATTTTTGGCCAAACGGCTACATTTTTGTTTCATCTGACATCACACGGACAAAGATAAGACCTTCTGGAAGAAAGTTATGTGGTCTTAACCGTGTGGACAATGTTTTGTTTCATCTGACATCACACGGACAAAGATAAGACCTTCTGGAAGAAAGTTCTATGGTCTTAAACGTGTGGACAATGCTGAAGAAACAAGTCCATGTCATAAAACCAACAAACTTAGCTGGACTGCACCAATTTTTGGCCAAACGGCTAAATTTTTGTTTCATCTGACATCACACGGACAAAGATAAGACCTTCTGGAAGAAAGTTACGTGGTCTTAAACGTGTGGACAATGTTTTGTTTCATCTGACATCACCCGAAAAAAAGATAAGACCTTCTGTGAAAAAGTTACGTGGTCTTAAATGTGTGGACAATGCTGAAGAAACAAGTCCATGTCGTAAAACCAACAAACTTAGCTGAACTGCACCAAGTTTTGGCCAAACGGCAAAATTTTTGTTTCATCTGACATCACGCGAACAAATATAAGACCTTCTGGAAGAAAGCTACATGGTCTTAAATGTGTGGACAATGCTGAAGAAACAAGTCCATGTCGTAAAACCAACAAACTTAGCTGAACTGCACCAATTTTTGGCCAAACGGCTAAATTTTTGTTTCATCTGACATCACACGGACAAAGATAAGACATTCTGGAGGAAAGTTCCGTGGTCTTAAACGTGTGGACAATGTTTTGTTTCATCTGACATCACACGGACAAAGATAAGACCTTCTGGAAAAAAGTTACGTGGTCTTAAATGTGTGGACAATGCTGAAGAAACAAGTCCATGTCGTAAAACCAACAAACTTAGCTGAACTGCACCAATTTTTGGCCAAACGGCTAAATTTTTGTTTCATCTGACATCACACGGACAAAGATAAAACCTTCTGCAGGAAAGTTCTGTGGTCTAAAACGTGTGGACAATGCTGAAGAAACAAGTCAATGTCATAAAACCAACAAACTTAGCTGAACTGCAATATTTTTTGACAAAACAGCTCCATTTTTGTTTCATCTGACATCACACGAACAAAGATAAGACATTCTGGAGGAAAGTTCCATGGTCTTAAACGTGTGGACAATGTTTTGTTTCATCTGACACCACACGGACAAAAGTAAGACCTTCTGGAAGAAAGTTCTATGGTCTTAAACGTGTGGACAATGCTGAAGAAACAAGTCCCTGTCATAAAACCAACAAACTTAGCTGAACTGTACCAATTTTTGACAAAACAGCTAATTTTTTTTGTTTCATCTGACATCACACGGACAAAAATAAGACCTTCTGGAGGAAAGTTCTGTGGTCTAAAACGTGTGGACAATGCTGAAGAAACAAGTCCATGTCGTAAAACCAACAAACTTAGCTGAACTACACCAATTTTTGGCCAAACGGCAACATTTTTGTTTCATCTGACACCACACAAACAAAGATAAGACCTTCAGGAAGAAAGTTACATGGTCTTAAATGTGTGGACAATGCTGAAGAAACAAGTCCTTGTCGTAAAACCAACAAACTTAGTTGAACTGCACCAATTTTTGGCCAAACGGCTAAATTTTTGTTTCATCTGACATCACACGGACAAAGATAAGACCTTCTGGAAGAAAGTTACGTGGTCTTAAACGTGTGGACAATGTTTTGTTTCATCTGACATCACCCGAAAAAAAGATAAGACCTTCTGGGAAAAAGTTACGTGGTCTTAAATGTGTGGACAATGCTGAAGAAACAAGTCCATGTCGTAAAACCAACAAACTTAGCTGAACTGCACCAAGTTTTGGCCAAACGGCAAAATTTTTGTTTCATCTGACATCACGCGAACAAATATAAGACCTTCTGGAAGAAAGTTACATGGTCTTAAATGTGTGGACAATGCTGAAGAAACAAGTCCATGTCGTAAAACCAACAAACTTAGCTGAACTGCACCAATTTTTGGCCAAACGGCTAAATTTTTGTTTCATCTGACATCACACGGACAAAGATAAGACATTCTGGAGGAAAGTTCCGTGGTCTTAAACGTGTGAACAATGTTTTGTTTCATCTGACATCACACGGACAAAGATAAGACCTTCTGGAAAAAAGTTACGTGGTCTTAAATGTGTGGACAATGCTGAAGAAACAAGTCCATGTCGTAAAACCAACAAACTTAGCTGAACTGCACCAATTTTTGGCCAAACGGCTAAATTTTTGTTTCATCTGACATCACACGGACAAAGATAAGACCTTCTGCAGGAAAGTTCTGTGGTCTAAAACGTGTGGACAATGCTGAAGAAACAAGTCAATGTCATAAAACCAACAAACTTAGCTGAACTGCAATATTTTTTGACAAAACAGCTCCATTTTTGTTTCATCTGACATCACACGAACAAAGATAAGACATTCTGGAGGAAAGTTCCATGGTCTTAAACGTGTGGACAATGTTTTGTTTCATCTGACACCACACGGACAAAAGTAAGACCTTCTGGAAGAAAGTTCTATGGTCTTAAACGTGTGGACAATGCTGAAGAAACAAGTCCCTGTCATAAAACCAACAAACTTAGCTGAACTGTACCAATTTTTGACAAAACAGCTAAATTTTTTGTTTCATCTGACATCACACGAACAAAAATAAGACCTTCTGGAGGAAAGTTCTGTGGTCTAAAACGTGTGGACAATGCTGAAGAAACAAGTCCATGTCGTAAAACCAACAAACTTAGCTGAAGTACACCAATTTTTGGCCAAACGGCAACATTTTTGTTTCATCTGACACCACACAAACAAAGATAAGACCTTCAGGAAGAAAGTTACATGGTCTTAAATGTGTGGACAATGCTGAAGAAACAAGTCCTTGTCGTAAAACCAACAAACTTAGTTGAACTGCAACAATTTTTGGCCAAACGGCCAAATTTTTGTTTCATCTGACATCACACGAACAAAGATAAGACATTCTGGAAGAAAGTTCCATGGTCTTTAATGGGTGGACAATGCTGAAGAAACAAGTCCATGTCATAAAACCAACAAACTTAGCTGAACTGCAACAATTTTTGGCCAAAAGGCTAAATTTTTGTTTCATCTGACACCACATGGACAAAGATAAGAACTTCTGGAAGAAAGTTATGTGGTCTTAAACATGTGGACAATGCTGAAGAAACAAGTCCATGTCATAAAACCAACAAACTTAGCTGAACTGTACCAATTTTTGACCCAACAGCTCCATTTTTGTTTCATCTGACATCACACGGACAAAGATAAGAACTTCGGGAAGAAAGTTATGTGGTCTTAAACATGTGGACAATGCTGAAGAAACAAGTCCATGTCAGAAAACCAACAAACTTAGCTGAACTGCACCAATTTTTGACAAAACAGCTCCATTTTTGTTTCATCTGACATCACACGGACAAAGATAAGACCTTCTGGAGGAAAGTTCTGTGGTCTAAAACGTGTGGACAATGCTGAAGAAACAAGTCCATGTCGTAAAACCAACAAACTTAGCTGAACTGCACCAATTTTTGGCCAAACAGCTAAAATTGTGTTTCATCTGACACCACACGGACAAAGATAACACCTTCTGGAAGGAAGTTTCGTGGTCTTAAATGTGTGGACAATGCTGAAGAAACTAGTCCATGTTGTAAAACCAACAAACTTAGCTGAACTGCACCAAGTTTTGGCCAAACAGCTCTATTTTTGTTTCATCTGACATCACACGGACAAAGATAAGACCTTTTGGAGGAAAGTTCTATGGTCTTAAACGTGTGGATAATAATGAAGAAACAAGTCCATGTCATTAAACCAACAAACTTAGCTGAACTGCACCAATTTTTGGCTAAATAGCTAAATTTTTGTTTCATCTGACATCACACAGACAAAGATAAGATCTTGTGGAAGAAAGTTCTATGGTCTTAAACGTGTGGACAATGTTTTGTTTCATCTGACATCACACAGACAAAGATAAGACCTTCTGGAGGAAAGTTATGTGGTCTTAAACGTGTGGACAATGCTGAAGAAACAAGTCCATGTCATAAAACCAACAAACTTAGCTGAACTGTACCAATTTTTGACCAAACAGCTCCATTTGTGTTTCATCTGACATCACATGAACGAAGATAAAACCTTCTGGAAGAAAGTTCCGTGGTCCTAAATGTGTGGACAATGCTGAAGAAACAAGTCCATGTCGTAAAACCAACAAACTTAGCTGAACTGCAACAATTTTTGGCCAAACCGCTAAATTTTTGTTTCATCTGACATCACACGGACAAAGATAAGAACTTCTGGAAGACATGTTTGTGGTCTTAAACGTGTGGACAATGCTAAAGAAACAAGTCCATGTTATAAAACCAACAAACTTAGCTGAACTGCACCAATTTTTGGCAAAACAGCTACATTTTTGTTTCATCCGACATTAATTAGGACAAAGAAAAGGCCTTCTGGAGGAAAGTTCTGTGGTCTAAAACATGTGGACAATGCTGAAGAAACAAGGCCAATGTCGTAAAACCAACAAACTTAGCTGAACTGCACCAATTTTTGGCCAAACGGCAAAATTTTGGTTTTATCTGACATCACACAGACAAAGATAAGACCTTCTGGAGGAAAGTACTGTGGTCTAAAACGTGTCGACAATGCTGAAGAAACAAGTCAATGTCATAAAGCCAACAAACTTAGCTGAACTGCACCAATTTTTGGCCAGACACATACATTTTTGTTTCATCTGACATCACACGAACAAAGATAAGACCTTCTGGAAAAAATTTATGTGGTCTTAAACGTGTGGACAATGCTGAAGAAACAAGTCCATGTCGTAAAACCAACAAACTTAGCTGAATTGCACCAATTTTTGGCCAAACGGCTACATTTTTGTTTCATCTGACATCACACGGACAAAAATAAGAACTTCGGGAAAAAGTTATGTGGTCTTAAACATGTGGACAATGCTGAAGAAACAAGTCCATGTCATAAAACCAACAAACTTAGCTGAGCTGCACCAATTTTTGGCCAAACAGCTCTATTTTTGTTTCATTTGACATTACACGGACAAAGATAAGACCTTGTGGAAGAAAGTTCTATGGTCTTAAACGTGTGGACAATGCTGAAGAAACAAGTCTATGTCATAAAACCAACAAACTTAGCTGAACTGCACCAATTTTTGGCTAAATATCTACATTTTTGTTTCATCTGACATCACATGGACAAAGATAAGACCTTCTGGAGGAAAGTTCCGTGGTCTTAAATGTGTGGACAATGCTGAAGAAACAAGTCCATGTCATAAAACCAACAAACTTAGCTGAACTGAACCAATTTTTGGCCAAACAGTAAAATTTTTGTTTCATCTGACATCAAATGGACAAAGATAAGACCTTCTGGAGGGAAGTTCTGTGGTCAGATGAAACAAAAATGGAGCTGTTTGGCCAAAAATTGGTGCAGTTCAGCTAAGTTTGTTGGTTTTACGACATGGACTTGTTTCTTCAGCATTGTCCACACGTTTTAGACCACAGAACTTTCCTCCAGAAGGTCTTATCTTTGTCCGTGTGATGTCAGATGGAACAAAAATGGAGCTGTTTAGCCAAAAACTGGTGCAAACATGACATGGCCTAAAAATATCGAGATATTAATAAAAGGCCATATCGCCCAGCTCTACAATATTGACAATTTCTTTTGTCGTTTTTGTAAAACTGTGACATTTTTTGAGTAAAATGATGACTTTTGTCATAATTTTGCCAAGTAAAATTCCGATTCTTATTTAAATATTGCCAAAATATTAAAATTTCTTATAAAATTGCAACTTTTGTCGAGTAAAATTACGACTCTTTTCATAAAATTGCCTAAATTTGAGGCATTCTTGTAAAATTGCGACTGTTATTGAGTAAAATTCCAACTTTTATCATAATATTGCACAAATGTTCAGTTTTTCTGTAATATTGCAATATTTTCCCGTAAAATTATTACTTTTTCATGTAAAATTGTTACTTTTTAATGCAAAAATGGTGACATTTGCCATATAAAATTCTGACTTTTATCACAATATTGCCATTTTGTTTGTTGTTCTTGTAAAATAGTGACTTTTTTGAGTAAAATTATGACTTTTGTCATCATTTTGCCAAGTAAAATTCCGATTATTATTATAATGTTGCCAACATTTTAAAATGTTCTTCTAAAATTGTGACTTTTGTCATTTAAAGTTACGCTTATTTTCATAAAACTGCCTAAATGTTAAGCTTTTCTCGTACAATTATTACTTTATGTAAAATGATTACCTTTTCATGCAAAATGGTGACATTTGTCATATAAAATTCCGAATTTTATCACAATATTGCCAATTTTGTTGTTGTCCTTGTAAAATAGTGACATTTTTGAGTAAAATTATGACTTTTGTCATCATTTTGCCAAGTAAAATTCCAATTATTATTATTATAATAATCCCAAAATATTAAAGTGTTCTTATAAAATTGTGACTCTTGTCATTTAAAGTTACGATTATTTTCATAAAATTGCCTAAATGTTAAGCCTTTCTTGTAAAATTCCAACTTTTATCACAATATTACCAATTTCTTTTGTCGCTCTTGTACAACAGTGACATTTTTTTGAGTAAAATTATGACTTATCATTTTGCAAAGTAAAATTCTGCTTATTATTATAATATTGCCAAAATATTAAAGTTTTCTTATAAAATTGTGACTTTTGCTGAGTAAAATTACGACTCTTTTCATAAAATTGCCAAAATTTTAAGCTTTTCTTGTAAAATTGCGACTGTTATTGAGTAAAATTCCAACTTTTATCATAATATTGCACAAATGTTCAGTTTTTCCTGTCAAATTCTGACTTGCGTCGAGTAAAATGACGACTTTTATTATAATACTGCCAAAATTCTTTGCTTTTCTTTGAAATTGTCTCTGGTTTTGAGTAAATTTCCAATTTTTATCATAATATTGCATAAATGTTCAGTTTTTCTAGTAAAATTGGGAACAATTTCTCATATTTTTTCTGTTTCTGTAATATTGCAATATTTTTTCATGTAAAATTTTTACTTTTTAATGCAAAAATGGTGACATTTGTCGTATAAAATTCTGACTTTTATCACAATATTGCCAGTTTTTTTTCCTTCTTGTAAAACAGTGACTTTTTTTTGAGTAAAATTATGACTTTTGTCATTATTTTTGTCAGGACTTGGTCCGGGGTGTGTGCTTTTCCAGGATGCAACGGAAAGTGGCACGGGCGAGACGGGAATGAAGGTACATGATTTATTGAAACACTAGAACTACAAAAAAAGGATCAAACCAAAGCGCGCACAGTGGCGGAAACTATGAACAATTAAACAAAACATAAACTGTGGCTTGATAAACAAAAACTTACTTGGCATGGAACCGGCATGAAAAAAGAGCAGCAAGGATCATAAGGGTGTGCAGAAGCATATATGGGGTGAGATCGTCAGGCCGAACAACAGAAAATGAATGAACTTAAATACTATGGACATGATTAGTGAAAGCAGGTGCGTGACTCAAAACGTGAAACAGGTGCGTGACGTGACAGGTGAAAACTAATGGTTGCTATGGTGACCAGACAAGGGAGTGAAAAGACAGAAACTAAACAAAACATGACTTAAAACAAAACATGATAATACAGACATGACAGAGCCCCTCCCTTAAGGACAGATACCAGATGTCCAAGAAAAAAAACTTAACAAAAGTCATGGGAGGGCGGGAGGGGGACATGGCGGTGGGTCGCCAGACCACGTGTCCCCGTATCCACCGGGGCAGAGTTAGGTGGCGGCGGCGAGTGGAACGCCGCTGCAGCAGGCGAGGCGGGCGCCCAGGGAATGGCCACATTCGTGGCCGACGAGGAGGCAGGCGCGTCGTCATCGTGGCAGGCGTGGCTTGGCGTGGTGAGTCAGGCGGCGAAGCTCGGCGTGGCGCGTCAGGCGGCGAAGCTCGGCGTGGGTCTTGGTATAGGTCTTGGTCTTGGCGTGGGTCTTGGTCTTGGCATGGCAGGTCTTGGTCTTGGCATGGCGGGTCTTGGTCTTGGCATAGCGGGTCTTGGCATGGCGGGTCTTGGTCTTGGCATGGCGGGTCTTGGTCTTGGCATGGCGGGTCTTGGTCTTGGTCTTGGTCTTGGTCTTGGCATGGCGGGTCTTGGTCTTGGTCTTGGCATGGCGGGTCTTGGTCTTCGGTCTTGGCATGGCGGGTCTTGGTCTTGGCATGGCGGGTCTTGGTCTTGGTCTTGGCATGGCGGGTCTTGGTCTTGGCATGGAGGGTCTTGGACTTGGCGTGGAGGGTCTTGGACTTGGCGTGGAGGGTCTTGGTCTTGGACTTGGCGTGGAGGGTCTTGGTCTTGGACTTGGCGTGGAGGGTCTTGGTCTTGGACTTGGCGTGGAGGGTCTTGGTCTTGGACTAGGAGTGGAGGGTCTTGGTCTTGACATGGAGCTGGTGCTAGCCTTGGTGCGGCGACAGATGCTAGCCGTGGAGCTGCGACAGGTGCTAGCCTTGGAGCAGCGACAGGTGCTAGCCTTGGAGCAGCGACAGGTGCTAGCCGTGGAGCTGCGACAGGTGCTAGCCTTGGAGCAGCGACAGGTGCTAGCCTTGGAGCAGCGACAGGTGCTAGCCGTGGCTCTGGTGCTACCCTTGGCGCTAGCCGTGGTGCAGCTACTGGTGCTAGCCGTGAAGCAGCGACAGGTGCTAGCCGTGGCTCTGGTGCTAGCCTTGGCGCTAGCCGTGGTGCACTACTGGTGCTAGCCGTGGAGCAACGACAGGTGCTAGCCGTGGCTCTGGTGCTAGCCTTGGCGCTAGCCGTGGTGCAGCTACTGGTGCTAGCCTTGGTGCAGGTGGAGGTGGTCTAGCTGGGGGTTGCGGCTTGGCATGGTAAAAGACTGGTGAGGGCGGTCGTGCTGGAGGCTGTGGCTTGACGGGTCGGAAGACTGGTGAGGGCGGTCGTGCTGGAGGCTGTGGCTTGACAGGTCGGAAGACTGGTGGTGGCGGCCGTGAGGGAGGCTGTGGCTTGACATGGTGATGCTGAGCCACCCCACCTGAACAATTCCCAGCCCTAGCCCCCCCCTCAAGGGGCGGATACCAGAGGCGCTCCCTGCGGTCTGGAACTCTCTGTAGGGGTGGGCGGAGGAGGGCAGAAACTTCCCCATTAAATTGTCCAAATTGTCTTTTTTGTACCTGGGATTGAGTGGGTGAAAAAAAATTGTTTTGTGTCTTGAGTCCTGGGGAGCAGGGAATCAAAAGAAAAAGAATTCAGAAAAAAAAAATCCTGGTCTTTGACGTCATCCGGGCGAAGCCGGGCTGGCTGCTGCTTGCTTCCGCCCGGAGGGGGAGGGGCATGTGGGAGCGGCGTGTCCTGCAGGCTCGCGGAAGTTCTACCTGACGTCCTTCGTCGGGAGCGGCGCTTCCGCGGCTGAGGTGACGCTGTGTCGTCCTGGGACCAAATGAAGTCTCTGTACTCCACGGAGGAGTAGCGCAGAGTTTCCTCCTCCATCGCGCACAGGACCGCCCAAGAAGCCTCGTCCAAAATGTCCAACTCGGCCAACTTAGGTGCGGAAAAGCGGGTCTGCTGACGACCTACTGTCAGGACTTGGTCTTGGGTGTTTGCTTTTCCGGGGTGCAACGGAAAGTTGGCACGGGCGAGACGGGAATGAAGGTACATGATTTATTGAAACACTAGAACTACAAAAAAAGGATCAAACCAAAGCGCGCACAGTGGCGGAAACTATGAACAATTAAACAAAACATAAACAAAAACAAAAACTTACTTGGCATGGAACCGGCATGAAAAAAGAGCAGCAAGAATCATAAGGGTGTGCAGAAGCATATATGGGGTGAGGTCGTCAGGCCGAACAACAGAAAATGAATGAACTTAAATACTATGGACATGATTAGTGAAAGCAGGTGCGTGACTCAAAACGTGAAACAGGTGCGTGACGTGACAGGTGAAAACTAATGGTTGCTATGGTGACCAGACAAGGGAGTGAAAAGACAGAAACTAAACAAAACATGACTTAAAACAAAACATGATAATACAGACATGACAATTTTGCCAAGTAAAGTTCTGTTTGTTATTATAATATTGCCAAAATATTAAAGTTTTCTTATAAAATTGTGACTTTTGTCGAGTAAAATTACGACTCTTTTCATAAAATTGCCCAAATTTTGAGCTTTTTAAGTTATTGAGTAAAATTCCAACTTTTATCATAATATTGCACAAATGTTAAGTTTTTCTGGTAAAATTGGGAACAATTTCTCATATTCTTTCTGTTTCTGTAATATTGCAATATTTTGTCCTAAAATTATTACTTTTTTATGGACAATTATTACTTTTTTATGCAAAAAATGGTGACATTTGTCATATAAAATTCTGACTTTTATCACAATATTGCCAATTCTTTTGTTCTTGTAAAATAGTGAATTTTTTTTGTAAAATTATGACTTTTGTCATCATTTTGCCAAGTAAAATTCCCATTATTATTATTATTATAATATTGTCAAAATATTGAAGTATTCCCATAAAATTGTGACTTTTGTTGAGTAAAATTCCAACTTTTATCATAATATTACACAAATGTTCAGTTTTTCTTGTCAAATGTTGACTTGCGTTGAGTAAAATGATGACTTTTATTATAATACTGCCAACATTCTACGTTTTTCTTGTGAAATTGTGACCTTTTACTTGTGAAATTCCAACTCATTTCTTTGAAATTGTGACTGGTTTTGAGTAAAATTCCAACTTTTATCATAATATTGCACAAATGTTCAGTTTTTCTAGTAACATTGGGAACAATTTCTCATATTTTTTCTGTTTCTGTAATATGGCAATATTTTCTCGTAAAATCATTACTTTTTCATGTAAAATTTTTACTTTTTAATGCAAAAATGGTGACATTTGTCGTATAAAATTCTGACTTTTATCACAATATTGCCAATTTTTTTTGTTGTTCTTGTAAAACAGTGACTTTTATTGAGTAAAATGATGACTTTTGTCATCATTTTGCCAAGTAAAATTCTGATTATTATTATAATATTGCCAACATTTCAAAGTTTTCTTATAAAATTGTGACTTTTGTCGAGTAAAATTACGACTCTTTTCATAAAATTGCCTAAATTTGAGGCTTTTCTTGTAAAATTGCGACTGTTATTGAGTAAAATTCCAAGTTTTATCATAATATTGCACAAATGTTCAGTTTTTTTGTAATATTACAATATTTCTTGTAAAATTATTACTTTTTAATGCAAAATGGTAACATTTGTCGTATAAAATTATGACTTTTATCACAATATTGCCATTTTGTTTGATCTTGTAAAATAGTGACTTTTTTGAGTAAAATGATGACTTTTGTCATCATTTTGCCAAGTAAAATTCCGATTATTATTATAATATTGCCAACAATTTAAAATTTTCTTCAAAAATTTAGACTTTTGTCGTTTAAAGTTACGATTCTTTTCATAAAATTGCCTAAATGTTAAGCTTTTCTTGTAAAACTGTGACTGTTATTGAGTAAAATTCCAACTTTTATAATAATATTGCCAATTTCTTTTGTCGTTCTTGTAAAATAGTGAACTTTTTTTAAATTAAATGATGACTTTTGTCATCATTTTGCCAAAAAAAATTCTGCTTATTATTATTATTGCCAAAATATTAAAGTTGTCTTATAAAATTGCGACTTTTGTCGAGTAAAATTACGACTCTTTTCATAAAATTGCCAACATTTTCAGCTTTTCTTGTAAAATTGCGACTGTTATTGAGTAAAATTCCAACTTTTATCATAATTTCGCACAAATGTTCAGTTTTTCTTGTCAAATTTTGACTTGCGTCGAGTAAAATGATGACTTTTATTACAATACTGCCAAAATTCTACGTTTTTCTTTGAAATTGTGACTGGTTTTGAGTGAAATTCCAACTTTTATCATAATATTGCATAAATGTTTAGTTTTTCTAGTAAAATTGGGAACAATTTCTCATATTCTTTCTGTTTCTGTAATATTGCAATATTTTCTCGTAAAATCATTACTTTTTCATGTAAAATTTGTACTTGTAAATTAGTTTTTTTTGTCGTTCTTGTAAAACAGTGACTTTTTTTGAGTAAAATTATGACTTTTGTCATTATTTTGCCAAGTAAAATTCTGATTATTATTATAATATTACCAAAATATTAAAGTTTTTTATAAAATTGCGACTTTTGTCGAGTAAAATTACGACTTTTTTCATAAAATTGCCCAAATTTTGAGCTTGTTAAGTTATTGAGTAAAATTCTAACTTTTATCATAATATTGCACAAATGTTCAGTTTTTCTGGTAAAATTGGGAACAATTTCTCATATTATTTCTGTTTCTGTAATATTGCAATATTTTCTCATAAAATTATTACTTTTTTTAATGTAAAATTATTACTTTATTACATTTTGCTAAGTAAAATTCCCATTATTATTATTATTATAATATTGTCAAAATATTGAAGTATTCCCATAAAATTGTGACTTTTATTGAGTAAAATTCCAACTTTTATCATAATATTACACAAATGTTCAGTTTTTCTTGTCAAATGTTGACTTGCGTTGAGTAAAATGACGACTTTTATTACAATACTGCCAAAATTCTTTGTTTTTCTTTGAAATTGTGACTGGTTTTGAGTAAAATTCCAACTTTTATCATAATATTGCATAAATGTTCAGTTTTTCTAGTAAAATTGGGAACAATTTCTCATATTTTTTCTGTTTCTGTAATATTGCAATATTTTCTCGTAAAATCATTACTTTTTCATGTAAAATGTTTACTTTTTAATGCAAAAATGGTGACATTTGTTGTATAAAATTCTGACTTTTATCACAATATTGCCAGTTTTTTTTGTCGTTCTTGTAAAACAGTGACTTTTTTTGAGTAAAATTATGACTTTTGTCATTATTTTGCCAAGTAAAATTGTGATTATTATTATATTACCAAAATATTAAAGTTTTTTATAAAATTGCGACTTTTGTCGAGTAAAATTACGACTCTTTTCATAAAATTGCCCAAATTTTGAGCTTTTTAAGTTATTGAGTAAAATTCCAACTTTTATCATAATATTGCACAAATGTTCAGTTTTTCTGGTAAAATTGGGATCAATTTCTCATATTCTTTCTGTTTCTATAATATTGCAATATTTTGTCCTAAAATTATTACTTTTTTATGTAAAATTATTAATTTTTTATGCAAAAAATGGTGACATTTGTCATATAAAATTCTGACTTTTATCACAATATTGCCAATTCTTTTGTTCTTGTAAAATAGTGACATTTTTTGAGTAAAATGATGACTTTTGTCAGCATTTTGCCAAGTAAAATTCCCATTATTATTATTATTATAATATTGTCAAAATATTGAAGTATTCCCATAAAATTGTGACTTTTGTTGAGTAAAATTCTAACTTTTATCATAATATTGCACAAATGTTCAGTTTTTCTTGTAAAATGTTGACTTGCGTTGAGTAAAATGACGACTTTTATTATAACACTGCCAACATTCTACGTTTTTCTTGTGAAATTGTGACCTTTTTCTTGTGAAATTCCAACTCATTTTTCACAAAAAGCTTTTTTTTATACTTGCATAGTATGTATATATTATTAATGTTGTAAATACACTTTTTTTATATATCTAGAAAGGCTGGTCCTAAAGGGGGAGGCTTTTTTCTCAGGTCTCCAGAAGGTACGAACGACACAAAAGTGTGTGTGGACATAAAATAGGAGCAAGGCCCCACGTCAGATATGTTGCCCTTTCTGCTAACGGCTTCAGAGGCCAAAAAGGCTAACTGCCGTCGGCGTCTCCACCTCTGACACACACACACACACTCACACACACACACACACACACACACACACACACACTGACAGCCCGTGTATCTCCAGCCTGCGTGTGTTGGAGCCACAACTGCCTGTGCGTTTGACCTTTCCTGTCCAGGCCTAATCGCATTTTGTCCCTCTTTATGAAATCAGACACTAAAGGTCAGCGGGCTGCTTAACACGGGCGGCGGAGGCCCAGAGCCACGGAATTCGCCCCGGCTAGTAAATTACCTTTATTATGTTTGGTCCGTGTACGGCGCCACACCTTCCCAGAGGCCACGGTGCAGCCCTGCAAGTACAGAAGGGAGAAGAAGTGAAGCGATGTCCGACAATCACTTAACTTGCAACCTTCTTATCGCCTCTCTGTCACCTCCTGTCAGCACGTAGGGAGGAAGTGGGAGGGGGGGATAAAAAAAACAGAAAACGGGCCTGCTTTGGCATTTGTCTCACTTTGACTTGCTAATTCTAATGAGAAAGAATTGATCACCTGTGCCTTGTGGTGCCTTATTGCCAATCACCCAAACGACTCATTATTTACATACTCTGGATTTCATTCAATATTTTGGTACCGGCACCAAAATGTATTTCGATAATTTTCTAAATAAAGGGGACCACAAAAAAAATTTGTTATTGTAACAAAAAATGTTAGTGTACATGAAACGTATGTTTATTATTGTCATTTAGTCCTTAAATAAAATAGTGAACATACTAGACAATTTGTCTTTTAGTAGTAAGTAAACAATAATTTTGTGCAAAATAACACTATGAACGGAATAAAAAAAAAACATTACTGTATTTGAAATTTTCAAATAAAGTAGTCAATCAAAAATGTCAAAATAACACTATGAACTAGTGTTGTCCCAATACAAATATTTAGGTACCGGTACCAAAATGTATTTCGATACTTTTTTATGAATAAAGGGGACCACAAAAAATGTCATTATTGTCTTTATTTGAACAAAAAATGTTAGTGTACCTGAAACATATGTTTATTATTGTCATTTAGTCCTTAAATAAAATAGTGAACATACTAGACAACTTGTCTTTTAGTAGTAAGTAAACAATGTTTTTGTGCAAAATAACACTATGAACGGAATAAAAATAAAAACAAAAACATTACTGTATTTTCTAATAAAGTAGTCAAACAAAAATGTCAAAATAACACTATGAACTAGTGTTGTCCCGATACAAATATTTAGGTACCGGTACCAACATGTATTTCGATACTTTTTTATGAATAAAGGGGACCACAAAAATGTCATTATTGTCTTTATTTGAACATTTGAACAAAAAATGTTAGTGTACATGAAACATTTGTTTATTATTGTCATTTAGTCCTTAAATAAAATAGTGAACACACTAGACAACTTGTCTTTTAGTAGTAAGTAAACAAAGTTTTTGTGCAAAGTAACACTTTGAACGGAAAAAAAATAAAAACATTACTATATTTGAAATGTTCTAATAAAGTAGTCAAACAAAAATGTCAAAATATCACTATGAACTAGTGTTGTCCCGATACAAATATTTAGGTACCTGTACCAACATGTATTTCGATACTTTTTTATGAATAAAGGGGACCAAAAAAAATGTCATTATTGTCTTTATTTGAACAAAAAATGTTAGTGTACATGAAACATTTGTTTATTATTGTCATTTAGTCCTTAAATAAAATAGTGAACATACTAGACAACTTGTCTTTTAGTAGTAAGTAAACAAAGTTTTTGTGCAAAGTAACACTATGAACGGAAAAAAAATAAAAACATTGCTGTATTTGAAATGTTCTAATAAAGTAGTCAAACAAAAATGTCAAAATAACACTATGAACTAGTGTTGTCCCGATACAAATATTTAGGTACCGGTACCAACATGTATTTCGATACTTTTTTATGAATAAAGGGGACCAAAAAAAATGTCATTATTGTCTTTATTTGAACAAAAAATGTTAGTGTACATGAAACATATGTTTATTATTGTCATTTAGTCCTTAAATAAAATAGTGAACATACTAGACAACTGGTCTTTTAGTAGTAATTAAACAACGTTTTTGTGCAAAGAAACACTATGAACGGAATAAAAATAAAAACATTACTGTATTTGAAATGTTCTAATAAAGTAGTCAAACAAAAATGTCAAAATAACACTATGAACTAATGTTGTCCCGATACAAATATTTAGGTACCGGCACCAAAATGTATTTTGATACTTTTTTATGAATAAAGGGGACCACAAAAAATGTCATTATTGTCTTTATTGTAACAAAAAATGTTAGTGTACATGAAACATATGTTTATTATTGTCATTTAGTCCTTAAATAAAATAGTAAACATACTAGACAACTTGTCTTTTAGTAGTAAGTAAACAATGTTTTTGTGCAAAATAACACTATGAACGGAATAAAGATAAAAACATTACTGTATTTTCTAATAAAGTAGTCAAACAAAAATGTCAAAATAACACTATGAACTAGTGTTGTCCCGATACAAATATTTAGGTACCGGTACCAAAATGTACTTCGATACTTTTTTATGAATAAAGGGGACCAAAAACAATGTCATTATTGTCTTTATTGTAACAAAAAATGTTAGTGTACATGAAACATATGTTTATTATTGTCATTTAGTCCTTAAATAAAATAGTGAACATACTAGACAACTTGTCTTTTAGTAGTAAGTAAACAATGTTTTTGTGCAAAATAACACAATGAACGGATTAAAAATAAAAACAATACTGTATTTGAAATGTTCTAATAAAATAGTCAAACAAAAATGTCAAAATAACACTATGAACTAGTGTTGTCCCGATACAATATTTAGGTACCGGTACCAACATGTATTTCGATACTTTTTTATGAATAAAGGGGACCACAAAAAATTTCATTATTGTCTTTATTTGAACAAAAAATGTTAGTGTAAATGAAACATATGTTTATTATTGTCATTTAGTCCTTAAATAAAATATTGAACATACTAGACAACTTGTCTTTTAGTAGTAAGTAAACAATGTTTTTGTGCAAAATAACACTATGAACGGAATAAAAATAAAAACATTACTGTATTTTCTAATAAAGTAGTCAAACAAAAATGTCAAAATAACACTATGAACTAGTGTTGTCCCGATACAAATATTTAGGTACCGGTACCAACATGTATCTCGATACTTTTTTATGAATAAAGGGGACCACAAAAAATGTCATTATTGTCTTTATTTTAACAAAAAATGTTAGTGTACATGAAACATTTGTTTATTATTGTCATGTAGTCCTTAATTAAAATAGTGAACATACTAGAAAACTTGTCTTTTAGTAGTAAGTAAACAATGTTTTTGTGCAAAGTAACACTATGAACGGAATAAAAATAAAAACATTACTGTATTTTCTGATAAAGTAGTCAAACAAAAATGTCAAAATAACACTATGAACTAGTGTTTTCCCAATACAAATATTTAGGTACCGGCACCAACATGTATTTTGATACTTTTTTATGAATAAAGGGGACCAAAAAACTTCATTATTGTCTTTATTTGAACAAAAAATGTTAGTGTACATGAAACATATGTTTATTATTGTCATTTAGTCCTTAAATAAAATAGTGAACATACTAGACAACTTGTCTTTTAGTAGTACCGTATTTTCCGCACTATAAGGCGCACCTAAAAACCACACATTTTCTCAAAAGCTGACAGTGCGCCTTATAACCCGGTGCGCTTTATATATGGATTAATATTACGATTCATTTTCATAAAGTTTCGATCTCGCAACTACGGTAAACAGCCGCCATCTTTTTTCCCGGTAGAACAGGAAGCGCTTCTTCTTCTACGCAAGCAACCGCCAAGGTAAGCACCCGCCCCCATAGAACAGGAAGCGCTTCTTCTTCTACTGTAAGCAACCACCCGCCCGCGTAGAAGAAGAAAAAGCGTGCGGATATTACTGTACGTTTCATTTCCTGTTTACATCTGTAAAGACCACAAAATGGCTCCTACTAAGCGACAAGGATCCGGTTCATGAAAAGACGCAATCTCTCCATCCGCACACGGATTACTATTTCACAGCAACTGATATTCCTGTGAACCGCACTGTGGATACAACGGGAGCACGTACGGTGAATTTTCGCACCACAGGGAATGAGAAGTCATCCTTCACTGTGGTTCTAGCTTGCCATGCTAATGGCCAGAAACTTCCACCCATGGTGATATTCAAAAGGAAGACCTTGCCAAAAGAGACCTTTCCAGCCGGCGTCATCATAAAAGCTAACTCGAAGGGATGGATGAAGAAAAGATGAGCGAGTGGTTAAGGTAAGTTTAAGTTTACGCGAAGAGGCCGGGTGGCTTTCTTCACGCAGCTCCGTCCATGTTGATATACGATTCCATGCGCGCCCACATCACGCTGGTTTTAATATATTATTAAAGTTTGACTGACCTATATGACTGTTTTTTTGACATTCCTTTAGCGCAGTTAGATGCGGCTTACAACACGGGGCGGCTTATAGGTGGACAAAGTTTTGAAATATGCCGTTCATTGAAGGCGCGGCTTATAACCCAGGGCGCCTTATGGTGCGGAAAATACGGTAAGTAAACAACGTTTTTGTGCAAAGTAACACTTTGAACGGAATAAAAATAAAAACATTACTGTATTTGAAATGTTCTAATAAAGTAGTCAAACAAAAATGTCAAAATAACACTATGAACTAGTGTTGTCCCGATACAAATATTTAGGTACCGGTACCAACATGTATTTCGATACTTTTTTATGAATAAAGGGGACCACAAAAAATATCATTATTGTCTTTATTTGAACAAAAAATGTTAGTGTACATGAAACATATGTTTATTATTGTCATTTAGTCCTTAAATAAAATAGTGAACATACTAGACAACTTGTCTTTTAGTAGTAAGTAAACAATGTTTTTGTGTAGAGTAACACTATGAACGGAATGGAAATAAAAACATTACTGTATTTGAAATGTTCTAATAAAGTAGTCAAACAAAAATGTCAAAATAACACTATGAACTAATGTTGTCCCAATACAAATATTTAGGTACCGGTACCAATATGTATTTCGATACTTTTTTATGAATAAAGGGGACCACAAAAAAAATCTTTATTGTAACAAAAAATGTTAGTGTACATGAAACATATGTTTATTATTGTCATTTAGTCCTTAAATAAAATAGTGAACATACTAGACAACTTGTCTTTTAGTAGTAAGTAAACAACGTTTTTGTGCAAAGTAACACTATGAACGGGAAAAAAAATAAAAACATTACTGTATTTGAAATGTTCTAATAAAGTAGTCAAACAAAAATGTCAAAATAACACTATGAACTAGTGTTGTCCCGATACAAATATTTAGGTACCGGTACCAACATGTATTTCGATACTTTTTTATGAATAAAGGGGACAACAAAAAATGTCATTATTGTCTTTATTTGAACAAAAAATGTTAGTGTACATGAAACATTTGTTTATTATTGTCATGTAGTCCTTAAATAAAATAGTGAACATACTAGACAACTTGTCTTTTAGTAGTAAGTAAACAATGTTTTTGTGCAAAGTAACACTATGAACGGAATAAAAATAAAAACATTACTGTATTTTCTGATAAAGTAGTCAAACAAAAATGTCAAAATAACACTATGAACTAGTGTTTTCCCGATACAAATATTTAGGTACCGGCACCAACATGTATTTTGATACTTTTTTATGAATAAAGGGGACCAAAAAAATGTCATTATTGTCTTTATTTGAACAAAAAATGTTAGTGTACATGAAACATATGTTTATTATTGTCATTTAGTCCTAAATAAAATAGTGAACATACTAGACAACTTGTCTTTTAGTAGTAAGTAAACAATGTTTTTGTGCAAAGTAACACTATGAACGGAATAAAAATAAAAACATTACTTTATTTTCTGATAAAGTAGTCAAACAAAAATGTCAAAATAACACTATGAACTAGTGTTTTCCCCGATACAGATATTTAGGTACCGGCACCAACATGTATTTTGATACTTTTTTATGAATAAAGGGGACCAAAAAAATGTCATTATTGTCTTTATTGTAACAAAAAATGTTAGTGTACATGAAACATATGTTTATTATTGTCATTTAGTCCTTAAATAAAATAGTGAACATACTAGACAACTTGTCTTTTAGTAGTAAGTAAACAACGTTTCTGTGCAAAGTAACACTATGAACGGAAAAAAAATAAAAACATTACTGTATTTGAAATTTTCTAATAAAGTAGTCAAACAAAAATGTCAAAATACCACTATGAACTAATGTTGTCCCAATACAAATATTTAGGTACCGGCACCAACATATATTTCGATACTTTTAAATGAATAAAGGGGACCACAAAAAAAGTATTTATTGTAACAAAAAATGTTAGTGTACATGAAACATATGTTTATTATTGTCATTTAGTCATTAAATAAAATAGTGAACATACTAGACAACTTGTCTTTTAGTAGTAAGTAAACAACGTTTTTGTGCAAAGTAACACTATGAACGGAATAAAAATAAAAACATTACTGTATTTGAAATTTTCTAATAAAGCAGTCAAACAAAAATGTCAAAATAACACTATGAACTAGTGTTGTCCCGATACAAATATTTAGGTACCGGTACCAACATGTATTTCGATACTTTTTTATGAATAAAGGGGACCACAAAAAATATCATTATTGTCTTTATTTGAACAAAAAATGTTAGTGTACATGAAACATATGTTTATTATTGTCATTTAGTCCGTAAATAAAATAGTGAACATACTAGACAACTTGTCTTTTAGTAGTAAGTAAACAATGTTTTTGTGCAAAGTAACACTATGAACGGAATAAAAATAAAAACATTACTGTATTTGAAATGTTCTAATAAAGTAGTCAAACAAAAATGTCAAAATAACACTATGAACTAATGTTGTCCCAATACAAATATTTAGGTACCGGTACCAACATGTATTTCGATACTTTTTTATGAATAAAGGGGACCACAAAACAATTATTTATTGTAACAAAAAATGTTAGTGTACATGAAACATATGTTTATTATTGTCATTTAGTCCTTAAAAAAAATAGTGAACATACTAGACAACTTTTCTTCTAGTAGTAAGTAAACAACATTTTTGTGCAAAGAAACACTATGAATGGGAAAAAAAATAAAAACATTACTGTATTTGAAATGTTCTAATAAAGCAGTCAAACAAAAATGTCAAAATAACACTATGAACTAGTGTTGTCCCGATACAAATATTTAGGTACCGGAACCAACATGTATTTCGATACTTTTTTATGAATAAAGGGGACCACAAAAAAAATCTTTATTGTAACAAAAAATGTTAGTGTACTTGAAACATATGTTTATTATTGTCGTTTAGTCCTTAAATAAAATAATGAACATACTAGACAACTTGTCTTTTAGTAGTAAGTAAACAATGTTTTTGTGCAAAATAACACTATGAACGGAATAAAGATAAAAACATTACTGTATTTTCTAATAAAGTAGTCAAACAAAAATGTCAAAATAACACTATGAACTAGTGTTGTCCCGATACAAATATTTAGGTACCGGTACCAAAATGTACTTCGATACTTTTTTATGAATAAAGGGGACCAAAAAAAATGTCATTATTGTCTTTATTGTAACAAAAAATGTTAGTGTACATGAAACATATGTTTATTATTGTCATTTAGTCCTTAAATAAAATAGTGAACATACTAGACAACTTGTCTTTTAGTAGTAAGTAAACAATGTTTTTGTGCAAAATAACACTATGAACGGAATAAAGATAAAAACATTACTGTATTTTCTAATAAAGTAGTCAAACAAAAATGTCAAAATAACACTATGAACTAGTGTTGTCCCGATACAAATATTTAGGTACCGGTACCAAAATGTATTTCGATACTTTTTTATGAATAAAGGGGACCAAAAGAAATGTCATTATTGTCTTTATTGTAACAAAAAATGTTAGTGTACATGAAACATATGTTTATTATTGTCATTTAGTCCTTAAATAAAATAGTGAACATACTAGACAACTTGTCTTTTAGTAGTAAGTAAAAAATGTTTTTGTGCAAAATAACACTATGAACGGAATAAAAATAAAAACATTACTGTATTTGAAATGTTCTAATAAAATAGTCAAACAAAAATGTCAAAATAACACTATGAACTAGTGTTGTCCCGATACAATATTTAGGTACCGGTACCAACATGTATTTCGATACTTTTTTATGAATAAAGGGGACCACAAAAAATTTCATTATTGTCTTTATTTGAACAAAAAATGTTAGTGTAAATGAAACATATGTTTATTATTGTCATTTAGTCCTTAAATAAAATAGTGAACATACTAGACAACTTGTCTTTTAGTAGTACGTAAACAATGTTTTTGTGCAAAATAACACTATGAACGGAATAAAAATAAAAACATTACTGTATTTTCTAATAAAGTAGTCAAACAAAAATGTCAAAATAACACTATGAACTAGTGTTGTCCCGATACAAATATTTAGGTACCGGTACCAACATGTATTTCGATACTTTTTTATGAATAAAGGGGACCACAAAAAATGTCATTATTGTCTTTATTTGAACAAAAAATGTTAGTGTACATGAAACTTTTGTTTATTATTGTCATTTAGTCCTTAAATAAAATAGTGAACATACTAGACAACTTGTCTTTTAGCAGTAAGTAAACAATGTTTTTGTGCAAAGTAACACTATGAACGGAATAAAAATAAAAACATTACTGTATTTTCTGATAAAGTAGTCAAACAAAAATGTCAAAATAACACTATGAACTAGTGTTTTCCCGATACAAATATTTAGGTACCGGCACCAAAAAAATTTTTGATACCTTTTTATGAATAAAGGGGACCAAAAAAATGTCATTATTGGCTTTATTTGAACAAAAAATGTTAGTGTACATGAAACATATGTTTATTATTGTCATTTAGTCCTTAAATAAAATAGTGAACATACTAGACAACTTGTTTTTTAGTAGTAAGTAAACAACGTTTTTGTGCAAAGTAACACTATGAACGGAATACAAATAAAAACATTACTATATTTGAAATTTTCTAATAAAGTAGTCAAACAAAAATGTCAAAATAACACTATGAACTAGTGTTGTCCCGATACAAATATTTAGGTACTGGTACCAAAATGTATTTCGATACTTTTTTTAGGAATAAAGGGGACCAAAAAAAATGTCATTATTGTCTTTATTGTAACAAAAAATGTTAGTGTACATGAAACATATGTTTATTATTGTCATTTAGTCCTTAAATAAAATAGTGAACATACTAGACAACTTGTCTTTTAGTAGTAAGTAAACAATGTTTTTGTGCAAAATAACACTATGAACGGAATAAAGATAAAAACATTACTGTATTTTCTAATAAAGTAGTCAAACAAAAATGTCAAAATAACACTATGAACTAGTGTTGTCCCGATACAAATATTTAGGTACCGGTACCAAAATGTATTTCGATACTTTTTTAAGAATAAAGGGGACCAAAAAAAATGTCATTATTGTCTTTATTGTAACAAAAAATGTTAGTGTACATGAAACATATGTTTATTATTGTCATTTAGTCCTTAAATAAAATAGTGAACATACTAGACAACTTGTCTTTTAGTAGTAAGTAAAAAAAAATTTTGTGCAAAATAACACTATGAACGGAATAAAAATTAAAACATTACTGTATTTGAAATGTTCTAATAAAATAGTCAAACAAAAATGTCAAAATAACACTATGAACTAGTGTTGTCCCGATACAATATTTAGGTACCGGTACCAACATGTATTTCGATACTTTTTTATGAATAAAGGGGACCACAAAAAATTTCATTATTGTCTTTATTTGAACAAAAAATGTTAGTGTAAATGAAACATATGTTTATTATTGTCATTTAGTCCTTAAATAAAATAGTGAACATACTAGACAACTTGTCTTTTAGTAGTAAGTAAACAATGTTTTTGTGCAAAATAACACTATGAACGGAATAAAAATAAAAACATTACTGTATTTTCTAAAAAAGTAGTCAAACAAAAATGTCAAAATAACACTATGAACTAGTGTTTTCCCCGATACAGATATTTAGGTACCGGCACCAACATGTATTTTGATACTTTTTTATGAATAAAGGGGACCAAAAAAATGTCATTATTGTCTTTATTGTAACAAAAAATGTTAGTGTACATGAAACATATGTTTATTATTGTCATTTAGTCCTTAAATAAAATAGTGAACATACTAGACAACTTGTCTTTTAGTAGTAAGTAAACAACGTTTCTGTGCAAAGTAACACTATGAACGGAAAAAAAATAAAAACATTACTGTATTTGAAAGTTTCTAATAAAGTAGTCAAACAAAAATGTCAAAATAACACTATGAACTAATGTTGTCCCAATACAAATATTTAGGTACCGGTACCAACATATATTTCGATACTTTTAAATGAATAAAGGGGACCACAAAAAAAGTATTTATTGTAACAAAAAATGTTAGTGTACATGAAACATATGTTTATTATTGTCATTTAGTCCTTAAATAAAATAGTGAACATACTAGACAACTTGTCTTTTAGTAGTAAGTAAACAACGTTTTTGTGCAAAGTAACACTATGAACGGAATAAAAATAAAAACATTACTGTATTTGAAATTTTCTAATAAAGTACCGGTAGTCAAACAAAAATGTCAAAATAACACTATGAACTAGTGTTGTCCCGATACAAATATTTAGGTACCGGTACCAACATGTATTTCGATACTTTTTTATGAATAAAGGGGACCACAAAAAATATCATTATTGTCTTTATTTGAACAAAAAATGTTAGTGTACATGAAACATATGTTTATTATTGTCATTTAGTCCTTAAATAAAATAGTGAACATACTAGACAACTTGTCTTTTAGTAGTAAGTAAACAATGTTTTTGTGCAAAGTAACACTATGAACGGAATAAAAATAAAAACATTACTGTATTTGAAATGTTCTAATAAAGTAGTCAAACAAAAATGTCAAAATAACACTATGAACTAATGTTGTCCCAATACAAATATTTAGGTACCGATACCAACATGTATTTCGATACTTTTTTATGAATAAAGGGGACCACAAAAAAATTATTTATTGTAACAAAAAATGTTAGTGTACATGAAACATATGTTTATTATTGTCATTTAGTCCTTAAATAAAATAGTGAACATACTAGACAACTTGTCTTCTAGTAGTAAGTAAACAACATTTTTGTGCTAAGAAACACTATGAATGGAAAAAAAATAAAAACATTACTGTATTTGAAATGTTCTAATAAAGCAGTCAAACAAAAATGTCAAAATAACACTATGAACTAGTGTTGTCCCGATACAAATATTTAGGTACCGGAACCAACATGTATTTCGATACTTTTTTATGAATAAAGGGGACCACAAAAAAAATCTTTATTGTAACAAAAAATGTTAGTGTACTTGAAACATATGTTTATTATTGTCATTTAGTCCTTAAATAAAATAATGAACATACTAGACAACTTGTCTTTTAGTAGCAAGTAAACAATGTTTTTGTGCAAAGTAACACTATGAACGGAAAAAAAATAAAAACATTACTGTATTTGAAATTTTCTAACAAAGTAGTCAAACAAAAATGTCAAAATAACACTATGAACTAGTGTTGTCCCTATACAAATATTTTGGTACCGGTACCAACATATATTTCGATACTTTTTTATGAATAAAGGGGACCACAAAAAATGTCATTATTGTCTTTATTTGAACAAAAAATGTTAGTGTACATGAAACATATGTTTATTATTGTAATTTAGTCCTTAAATAAAATAGTGAACATACTAGACAACTTGTCTTTTAGTAGTAAGTAAACAACGTTTTTGTGCAAAGTAACACTATGAACGGAAAAAAAATAAAAACATTACTGTATTTGAAATGTTCTAATAAAGTAGTCAAACAAAAATGTCAAAATAACACTATGAACTAGTGTTGTCCCGACACAAATATTTAGGTACCGGTACCAACATGTATTTCGATACTTTTTTATGAATAAAGGGGACCACAAAAAATGTCATTATTGTCTTTATTTGAACAAAAAATGTTAGTGTGCATGAAATATATGTTTATTATTGTCATTTAGTCCTTAAATAAAATAGTGAACATACTAGACAACTTGTCTTTTAGTAGTAAGTAAACAACGTTTTTGTGCAAAGTAACACTATGAACGGAAAAAAAATAAAAACATTACTGTATTTGAAATGTTCTAATAAAGTAGTCAAACAAAAATGTCAAAATAACACTATGAACTAGTGTTGTCCTGATACAAATATTTAGGTACCGGTACCAACATGTATTTCGATACTTTTTTATGAATAAAGGGGACCACAAAAAATGTCATTATTGTCTTTATTTGAACAAAAACTGTTAGTGTACATGAAACATATGTTTATTTTTGTCATTAAGTCCTTAAATAAAATAGTGAACATACTAGACAACTTGTCTTTTAGTAGTAAGTAAACAATGTTTTTGTGCAAAATAACACTATGAACGGAAAAAAAATAAAAACATTACTGTATTTGAAATGTTCTAATAAAGTAGTCAAACAAAAATGTCAAAATAACACTATGAACTAGTGTTGTCCCGATACAACTATTTAGGTACTGGTACCAACATGTATTTTGATACTTTTTTATGAATAAAGGGGACCACAAAAAATGTCATTATTGTCATTATTTGAACAAAAAATGTTAGTGTACATGAAACATATGTTTATTATTGTCATTTAGTCCTTAAATAAAATAGTGAACTTGTCTTTTAGTAGTAAGTAAACAAACAAAGACTCCTAATTAGTAACATATTGTGTCATTTGTCTACCTATTATTTTGTACACATTACGAGAGACAAACTGTAAAAAATTGGTTATTAATCCACCTGGTCATTTACTGTTAATATCTGCTTATTTTCTGTTTTA
The DNA here is from genome assembly GCF_033978685.3 of Nerophis lumbriciformis. Classification (NCBI taxonomy): domain Eukaryota; kingdom Metazoa; phylum Chordata; class Actinopteri; order Syngnathiformes; family Syngnathidae; genus Nerophis; species Nerophis lumbriciformis. Next base: position 27,841,907 of record NC_084550.2, read on the forward strand.
ACATGTTCTATCTACACTTCTGTTAAAATGTAATAATCACTTATTCTTCTCTTCTTTGATACTTGACATTAGTTTTGGATGATACCACACATTTAGGTATCGATCCGATACCAAGTAGTTACAGGATCACACATATTCAAAGTCCTCATGTGTCCAGGGACGTATTTACTGACTTTATAAACATAATATACATTTTAAAAGATGGTGTGACGATAAAAAATATCGATGTAATCATAGTAGTATCAACTAGATACGCTCCTGTACTTGGTATCATTACAGTGGATGTCAGGTCCATCCATGGCATTTGTTTACATTGTGACGGTGGTGAGCTATTGTATCCTCCTACGGTGTGTAGTGAAGCATGTTTAGCTATTCCTCGTCCTCCAGTGATAATGGTACTTGTAAGAAACTTACTTTATTTGTCACCATGGAGGCCAGGATTAGTGATTTAGAAGTAACTACAACACTGCCGCGCCCGATTCGAGCCGTTCCTCTTTCAACACCTTTCACTCACCGTGGACATTTAGGTAAAAAAAAAAAATCAAAAATTCCCAGTTTTCCCGGAACTCCCAAATTTCCAGGAAATTCTCATTCAAATGAATTGACATTTTTTAGGTTTTACAACTCCCAAATTTCCCATTTTTTATCTGATTGGAACCTTTTAACCATTCACACACTCTTTTTCTTTTCCCCAATTTCCCGGTTGTCTAAGAATTTCCAGGAATGTCTCCCCATTGACAATGAATGCGCCATATACAAACTTCTGCATATCCCACATTTCTCACCCGATTCCACTTTTAAGACCTTCCACTCATCGTGGACATTTAAACTACAATTTTCCAAGTTCAAAAAAATTCCAGGAATCCACGGAATTCCCTGTTTTCCAAAGCCCTATTTTCACATTTCTCAGCCGATTCCAACAATTCCAACACCAACCTATCCATACCAACGAGGACAATTGTGATATTATCTATATTTTTAAAAATTCTCAGTTTTCCCAGAATTCCCAAATTTCCAGGAAATTTCAATTCAAATGGATAGACATTTTTAAAGTTTCACAACTCCCAAATTTCTTCAATTTTTGTGCCATTTTTTTTTATCTGATTGGAACCTTCTAACATCCATACACTCTGGATATTGTGGCTGTCAGTGAAGAAAAATCCCTAAAATTAGCCGCAGGGGTCAAAGCGTTGGAAAAAAGTGGCCTCTTATAGTCCGTAATTGACGTTGTTTATTCCATTGAGGCTACGTTGTCAAACAAGTATTACTTCAGCAGTCCATTCACACAGAAAGAGTGCAGAAGCGGGCGAAAGGGATGAAGATGAAGATGCAGACGGACAGGATGACACGACAACATCAGCTTGGTTACCGGACACGGTCTATTTTGAGGAGCCATCTCTTTGGCCGCTGTCCTTCTGAAGAATGTTCCTGTCACCATGTGCCCCCCCCCCCCCCCGCCATGTAACCTTCTGATCCATCACTACAATGGAAATGTGCGCTGAATGATTGCTCGTGTCGCCACGCTGTCGTGTAAACGTCAACATCAGTCAAAGTCCTGGAAATGGATGCTTGTCAAGACGACGTTCAAGGAACAATTTCATGTTTCTACAAAAACCCTAAAAGCAGCGAAGTTGTCACGTTGTGTAAATGAAAGAGAATACAATGACTACTTACTATAAATAAAAATGTACATAAGTATTCACAGCCTCTGCTCAATATTTCAAAATGGAATAAATTCATGTTCATCCTCAAAATTCTACACACAATACCCTATAATGGTAAGGTAAAAAGGTATTTTTGTAAAATTTTGCTAATTTACTAAAAATAAAAATGTAATAAATTAATGTTTGTCCTCAAAATTCTACACACAATACCCTATAATGGCAAGGTAATAACGTTTTTTTTTTTGCTAATTTACTAAAAATAAAAATGTACATAAGTATTCACAGCCTTTGCTTGATATTTCAAAATGGAATACATTCATGTTCGTCCTCAAAATTCTACACACAAAACCCAATAATGGCAAGATAAAAAGGTTTTTTTGTTTTTGTTTTTTTTTGCTAATTTATTACAAATAAAAATGGAATAAATTCATGTTCGTCCTCAAAATTCTACACACAATACCTTATAATGGCAAGGTAATAATGTATTTTTTTAAATTTTTGCTAATTTACTAAAAATAAAAATGGATTAAATTCATGTTTGTCCTCAAAATTCTACACACAATACCCTATAATGGCAAGGTAAACTTTTTTTTTTTTTTTAATTTTTGCTAATTTACTAAAAATAAAAATGGAATACATTCATGTTCATCCTCAAAATTCTACACAAAATACCCTATAATGGCAAGGTAACGTTTTTGTTTTTTTTGCCAATTTGCTAAAAATAAAAATGTACATAAGTATTCACAGCCTTTGCTCAATATTTCAAAATGGAATAAATTCATGTTCGTCCTCAAAATTCTACACACAATACCCTATAATGGCAAAGTAAAAAGGTATTCTTTTAAATTTTTGCTAATTTACTAAAAATAAAAATGGAATAAATTCCCGTTCGTCCTCAAAATTCTACACAAAATACCCTATAATGGCAAAGTAAAAAGTTTTTTTTTTTTTGCTAATTTACTAAAAATAAAAATGGAATAAATTCATGTTCATCCTCAAAATTCTACACACAACCCATTAATGGCAAGGTAAAAAGGTTTTTATTTTTTTATTTTTGCTAATTTATTAAAAATAAAAATGGAATAAATTCATGTTCATCTTCAAAATTCTACACACAATACCTTATAATGGCAAGGTAATAATGTATTTTTTTTAAATTTTTGCTAATTTACTAAAAATAAAAATGGATTAAATTCATGTTTGTCCTCAAAATTCTACACACAATACCCTATAACGTCAAGGTAAAAAAAAATTTGTATTATTTTTGCAAATGTACTAAAAATAAAAATTGAATAAATTCATGTTTGTCCTCAAAATTCTACACAAAATACACTATAATATCAAGGTAAAAATGTATTTTTTTTTAATTTTTGCTAATTTACTAAAAATAAAAATGGAATAAATTCATGTTCGTCTTCAAAATTCTACACAAAATACCCTATAATGGCAAGGTAAAAAGGTATTTTTTTGAATTTTTGCTAATTTACCAAAAATAAAAATGGAATAAATTCATGTTCGTCCTCAAAATTCTACACACAATACCCTATAATAGCAAGGTAAAAAGGTATTTATCTAAATTTGTGCTAATTTACTAAAAATAAAAATGGAATAAATTCATGTTTATCCTCAAAATTCTACACACAATACCCTATAATGGCAAAGTAAAAAGTTTTTTGTTTTTTCTTGCTAATTTACTAAAAATAAAAATTGAATAAATTCATGTTCGTCCTCAAAATTCTACACACAATACCCTATAATGGCAAGGTAACAACGTTTTTTTTGCTAATTTACGAAAAATAAAAATGCACATAAGTATTCACAGCCTCTGCTCAATATTTCAAAATAGAATAAATTCATGTTTGTCCTCAAAATTTTACACAAAATACCCTATAATGGCAAGGTAAAAAGGTATTTTTTTTAATTTTTGCTAATTTACTAAAAAAAATTTACACAAGTATTCACAGCTTTTGCTAAATATTTCAAAATGGAATAAATTCATGTTCTTCCTCAAAATTCTTCACAAAATACCCTATAAAGGCAAGGTAAAAAGGTATTTTTTTTAATTTTTGCTAATTTACTAAAAATAAAAATTGAATAAATTCATGTTCGTCCTCAAAATTCTACACACAATAACCTATAACGGCAAAGTAAAAAAAACATTTTTTTTTTTTTTTTTTTTTTTGCAAATTTACTAAAAATAAAAATTGAATAAATTAATTTTTGTCCTCAAAATTCTACACACAATACCTTATAATGGCAAGGTAAAAATGTATTTTTTTTAATTTTTGCTACTTTACTAAAAATAAAAATTGAATAAATTCATGTTTGTCCTCAAAATTCTACACACAATACCCTATAATGGCAAAGTAAAAAGTTTTTTGTTTTTTCTTGCTAATTTACTAAAAATAAAAATGGAATAAATTCATGTTTGTCCTCAAAATTCTACACACAATACCCTATAATGGCAAGGTAACAACGTTTTTTTTTGCTAATTTACGAAAAATAAAAATGCACATAAGTATTCACAGCCTCTGCTCAATATTTCAAAATAGAATAAATTCATGTTTGTCCTCAAAATTCTACACATAATACCCTATAATGGCAAGGTAAAAAGGTTTTTTTTTTTAAATTTTGCTAATTTACTAAAAATAAAAATGGAATAAATTCATGTTTGTCCTCAAAATTCTACACACAATACCTTATAATGGCAAGGTAATAATGTATTTTTTTTAATTTTTGCTAATTTACTAAAAATAAAAATGGATTCAATTCATGTTTGTCTTCAAAATTCTACACACAATACCCTATAATGGCAAGGTAATTTTTGCTAATTTACCAAAAATAAAAATGGAATAAATTCATGTTCTTCCTCAAAATTCTTCACAAAATACCCTATAAAGGCAAGGTAAAAAGGTATTTTTTTTAAAGTTTTGCTAATTTACTAAAAATAAAAATTGAATAAATTCATGTTCGTCCTCAAAATTCTACACACAATACCCTATAATGGCAAGGTAATAATGTATTTTTTTTTATTTTTGCTAATTTACCAAAAATAAAAATGGAATAAATTCATGTTCGTCCTCAAAATTCTACACAAAATACCCTACAATGGCAAGGTAAAAAGGTATTTTTTGTAATTGTTGCTAATTTACTAAAAATAAAAATGGAATAAATGCATGTTCGTCCTCAAAATTCTACACACAATACCCTATAATAACAAGGTAAAAACTTATATTTTTTTAATTTTTGGTAATTTACTAAAAATAAAAATGTACATAATTATTCACAGCCTTTGCTCAATACTTTGATGCACCTTTTTTGGTCTTTTTGAGCACGATGCCACACGCCTGGCACACCTAACTTTGGCCAGTGTTCGCCCATTCCCCTTTGCAGCACAATAAAATAGCCATTAGATGATTAAAGGTGCGAGACGTGGACTCTGTTCTGGCTACAAAGTCCACCACTTAGGCCTGAGACATAAATAGGAGTGTACAGTAAAAACTGGAGCATGGCTTCCATCAAATATGATCTTAAGTAGTTTAGTCATGAAATATTCAGGGAGGACCTCCCTTTTTATTCCAAACAATAACAATTACAAACTGCTGACGGCTTCCTGCCTGCAACTTTCTTTCCTTTCTACCTTTCTATACGCTCCTCAGGAAGGGAGGGGGAGGGAGGGGGAGGGAGGGGCAGGGTGGATGATTTAAGGTAATGAGAAGAGTAAAACATCATTAGTGCAAATTAACTTTTGTCAGCTGAGGTGATCTTGGTGGGGGAGATTCTGTTACTGGCCGCCGCCCAGATAATGGCAATTTGTACATTACCTTCTAGTGTGTGTGTGTGTGTGTGTGTGTGTGTGTGTGTGTGTGTGTGTGTGTGTGTGTGTGTGTGTGTGTGTGTGTGTGTGTGTGTGTGTTCTTGTATTTCCTACCCTTCTTGAGACGTGAAGAAGGAAAAGTATCTTCCATATGAGGAGGTGTGAACAAGTGATGACATAAATCATGGTCCCAATAACATTGCATCTAATAGACAATGTCTCATTTGCACCCCTCAACATGAGGGTGGGCCCAAAAAAAAAAATTTGACTGTCAACATATGAAATAACAAGTGTGTGTAAGAAAGTGAAATGCGCCCCCTTTGGCCAAAATTAATAAAAAGTAAATAATTATGTATATAAAGACATACTGTAATAACTTGAAGTAAATAATGAAGATTAAAAACCAATTACACACAAAAATGTGTCGACTTTTTTCTCATAAAATTGGGAACAATTTATCATATTCTTTCAGTTTCTGTAATATTGCAATATTTTTTCATAAAATTGTTACTTTTTTATGTAAAATTATTACTTTTTAATGCAAAATGGTGACATTTGTCATGTTAAGTTCTGACTTTTATCACAATATTGCCAATTTTTTTGTTGTTCTTGTAAAATAGTGACATTTTTGGAGTAAAATTATGACTTTTGTCACAATTTTGCCAAGTAAAGTTCCGATTATTATTATGATATTGCCAAAATGTTAAAGTTTTCCTATAAAATTGTGACTTTTGTCGAGTCAAATTACGACTCTTTTCATAAAATTGCCAAAATGTGAAGCTTTTCTTGTAAAACTGTGACTGTTATTGAGTAAAATTCCAACTTTTATCATAATATTGCACAAATCCTGCCTTGTGGAAACAAGTAAAGTATGTAAATAAACATTTACAAAATATTTATGTGTAAATAACTAATTTCACTATTTATATATCTGCGACTTATAGTCCAGTGCAGTTTATATATGGAAAAATGATGATTTTCTTCTCAAATTTAGTGGGTGCAGCTTAAATACGGGTGCACTCTATAGTCCGGAAATTGCACTCTATAGTCCAAAAATTGCACTCTATAGTCCGGAAATTGCACTCTGTAGTCCGGAAATTGCACTCTGTAATCCGGAAATTGCACTCTGTAGTCCGGAAATTGCACTCTGTAGTCCGGAAATTGCACTCTGTAGTCCGGAAATTGCACTCTATGGTGTGGAAATTGCACCCTATAGTCCGGAAATTGCACTCTATAATCCGGAAATTGCACTCTATAGTCCGGAAATTGCACTCCATAGTCCGGAAATTGCACCCTATAATCCGGAAATTGCACTCTATAGTCCGAAAATTGCACCCTATAGTGTGGAAATTGCACTCTATTGTCCGGAAATTGCACTCCATAGTGTGGAATTTGCACCCTATAGTTTGGAAATTGCACCCTATAGTCCGGAAAATGCACCCTATAGTCCGGAAATTGCACCCTATAGTCCGGAAATTGCACTCTATAGTCTGGAAATTGCACTCTATAGTCCGGAAATTGCACGCTATAGTGTGGAAATTGCACCCTATAGTCCGGAAAATGCACACTATAGTCCGGAAATTGCACCCTATAGTCCGGAAATTGCACTCTATAGTCCGGAAATTGCACTCTATAGTCCGGAAATTGCACTCTATAGTCCGGAAATTGCACTCCATAGTCCGGAAATTGCACCCTATAACCTGGAAATTGCACTCTATAGTCCGGAAATTGCACTCTATAGCGTGGAAATTGCACTCTATAGTCCGGAAATTGCACTCTATAGTCTGGAAATTGCACTCTATAGTCCGGAAATGGCACGCTATAGTGTGGAAATTGCACCCTATAGTCCGGAAAATGCACACTATAGTCCGGAAATTGCACCCTATAGTCCGGAAATTGCAACCTATATTACGGAAAATGCACTCTATAGTCCGGAAATTGCACCCTATAGTGTGGAAATTGCACCCTATAGTCCGGAAATTGCACTCTATAGTCCGGAAATTGCACCCTATAGTGTGGAAATTGCACCCTATAGTCCGGAAATTGCACTCTATAGTCCGGAAATTGCACTCCATAGTCCGGAAATTGCACCCTATAATCCGGAAATTGCACCCTATAGTGTGGAAATTGCACTCTATAGTCCGTAAATTGCACTCTATAGTCTGGAAATTGCACTATAGTGTGGAATTTGCACCCTATAGTCCGGAAATTGCACTCTATAGTGTGGAAATTGCACCCTATAGTCCGGAAATTGCACCCTATAGTCCGGAAAATGCACCCTACAGTCCGGAAAGTGCACCCTATAGTCCGGTAATTGCACTCTATAGTCCGGAAATTGCACCCTATAACCTGGAAATTGCACTCCATAGTCCGGAAATTGCACTCCATAGTCCGGAAATTGCACCCTATAATCCGGAAATTGCACCCTATACTCTGGAAATTGCACTCTATAGTCCGGAAATTGCACTCTGTAGCCTGGAAATTGCACTCTATAGTGTGGAAATTGCACCCTATAATCCGGAAATTGCACTCTATACTCTGGAAATTGCACTCTATAGTGTGGAAATTGCACTCTATAGTCCGGAAATTGCACTCTGTAGTCTGGAAATTGCACTCTATAGTGTGGAATTTGCACCCTATAGTCCGGAAAATGCACCCTATAGTCCGGTAATTGCACCCTATAGTCCGGTAATTGCACCCTGTAGTCTGGAAATTGCACTCTATAGTCTGGAATTTGCATGCTATAGTGTGGAAATTGCACTCTATAGTCTGGAAATTGCACTCTATAGTCCGGAAATTGCACCCTGTAGTCTGGAAATTGCACTCTATAGTCTGGAATTTGCATGCTATAGTGTGGAAATTGCACTCTATAGTCTGGAAATTGCACTCTATAGTCCGGAAATTGCACTCTATAGTGTGGAAATTGCACTATATAGTCCGAAAATTGCACTCTATAGTCTGGAAATGATGGTAAGTGCTATTAGAGGGACCCTCCTAAAAAAGGCAGTTCCTATCAAGATAGTTCCTGGTCTCTCCAATCCCAAGGCTTCCTGAGGTGGTTCCGTGGTCCCCCCTGGGTCCTCCTGGTGGGAGCGGGTTTAAACCGGAGTGCACCGTAGGGTCATTAGCTTGAGTGAGGCAGCATGATTCCGTTGCGACCTCGAGCTTTCTTCCCCCCCACCCGTGCGTTTCCTTTGTTGCAGGCGTCCACGCTGGAGACCTCAGCTGGTGCAGTCGCCGACGTTTTAGATGATAACATTAAGAGCCGGTGCAAAATATGTCAATAGGAAGATTATTTATTATTTAATATGAAGATTAGCTGGCAACGTCATGGACGGCATGCAGACGGCGGCACGGTTAGCATGCGCGGACGCAAACGATCGATCGTTTGCCGCTTAAAACCGGGAAGGTCGCGGGAAGCTCTTTTGTCCGGCCCGGTTTGAGAAGGCGTGCCGGCTCAAACATCCGCCGATTAACCGGCGGGAATAAATAATTTGTAATTACCGCCGCCGGAGCGAAGGCGCCAAGAGAAGGCGAGGAAGGACGAGCTTGTGTGTTAATCAAGCCATGATGAATTGCCCATGTTGCTACAAACACGGCCTCTTCATGAGTCCCCTGTGCATCCCTATTTTGTTCTCACACACACACACACACACGCGCACACACACACACACACACACACACACTAAACAGCAAATAAAGAGTGGGTGGAGAGCAGAGAATTAATTCTATGAAGTGTACTAGCAGGGAGGTGTTGTATGAATACACACACCTGTGTGTGTGTGTGTGTGTGTGTGTGTGTGTGTGTGTGTGTGTGTGTGTGTGTGTGTGTGTGTGTGTGTGTGTGTGTGTTTGTGTGTGTGTGTTTTTGTATTCCTGCCCTTCTTGAGACGTGAAGAAGGAAAAGTATCTTCCATATGAGGAGGTGTGAACAAGTGATGGTCCCAATAACATTGCATCTAATAGACAATGTCTCATTTGCACCCCTGCTGGTCAACATGAGGGTGGTCCCCCCCCAAAAAATTTGACTGTTAACATATGAAATAACAAGTGTGTGTAAGAAATTGTGCCCCCTTGGGCCAAAATGAATAGAAAAAATAAATAAATATGTGTATAGAGATATACTGTAATAAATTGAAAGTAAATAATGAAGATTAAAAAAAAATAAACAAAAAACTTGAAAAACAAAATGACTAAAATCAGTCTTTTTCTCACAATGTGTCGACTTTTTTCTTATAAAATTGGGAACAATTTCTCATATTCTGTCTGTTTCTGTAATATTACAATATTTTCTCGTAAAATTATAACTTTTTTATGTAAAATTATTACTTTTTAATGCAAAATGGTGACATTTGTTGTATAAAATTCTGACATATATCACAATATTGCCAATTTTTTTGTGTTGTATGACTTTTGTCATAATTTTGCCAAGTAAAATTCCGATTATTAGATAGTAGATAGTACTTTATTGATTCCTTCAGGAGAGTTCCCTCAGGAAAATTTTAACTATTATTATACTATTATCATTATTAAAATATTATTATAATATTGCCAACATTTTAAAGTTTTCTTATAAAATGTTGACTTTTGTCGAGTAAAATTACGACTCTTTTCATAAAATTGCCCAAATTTGAGGCTTTTCTTGTAAAATTGCGACTGTTATTGAGTATAATTCCAAATTTTATCAAAGTATTGCACAAATGTTCCGTTTTTCTTGTAAAATTTGGACTCACGTTGAGTAAAATGACGACTTTTATTATAATACTGAGGTAGGCATTTTTTCGGAGGTCTCAAGAAGGTAAATACATGAATGTGTGTGTGTGTGTGTGTGTGTGTGTGTGTGTGTGTGTGTGTGTGTGTGTGTGTGTGTGTGTGTGTGTGTGTGTGTGTGTGTACGTAGGTGTAGGTGTGTGTGTCTTTCTTATTAAATTGGAACAATTTCTCATATTCTTTCTGTTTCTGTAATATTGCAATATTTTCTCCTAAAATGATAACTTTTTTATGTAAAATTATTACTTTTTAATATAAAATGGTGACATTTGTCATATAAAATTATTGTATCACCATATTGCCAATTTTTTTGTCGTTCTTGTAAAATAGTGAAATTTTTTGAGTAAAATTATGACTTTTGTCATCATTTTGCCAAAATGTTAAAGTTTTCTTATAAAATTGTGACTTTTGTCGAGTAAAATTAGGACTCTTCATAAAATTGCCAACATTTTAAGCTTTTCTTGTAAAATTGTGACTGTTATTGAGTAAAATTCTAACTTTTATCATAAATTTGCACAAATGTTCAGTTTTTCTTATCAAATTTTGACTTGCGTTGAGTAAAATGACGACTTTTATTATAACACTGCCAACATTCTACGTTTTTCTTGTGAAATTGTGACCTTTTTCTTGTGAAATTCCAACTCATTTATCACAACAAGCTTTTTTTATATGTGCATAGTATGTATATATTATTAATGTTGTAAATACACTTCTTTATATATCTAGAAAGGCTGGTCCTAAAGAGGGGGGGGGGGGGGGGGGGTTAACTGACCAACAAGAATATGTAGAAATACACAAGTGTAGAATTGTCATCTCCGTGGCGACGGCAATGACATATCTTAATCAGCTTAGTTAGCGGCCGGCGGTCTTTAGCTAACGGATTATCATGCAGATTTGAGTAATAGACTCCTCATTTGGCTTTAATGCGTTTTGCATAGAGAGCAAACTCCCCTCATCACTCTTTAAGATGAATCGGCTATGCCCAGCGACTAGATAAGAAGGGGGGTGGAAATAAAATAAAAAAAACTTCTAAAGATATTAGTCAGCCAGGAACTGCATTAATCATAACATTGTCTTAATGACGGCAAGATATATGGAACACAAGTACACTGGTGAGAACAAAGCCTTGGTGGAGGTATGACAATACTACACCGCAATGGGCTGACTCGGAACTCTGAAATTAGACACTTGGGATTTTGGCAGTATTATAATAAAAGTCATCATTTAACTCAAACATTTGACAAGAAAAACTGAACGTTTGTGCAATATTATGATAAAAGTTGGAATTTTACTCAATAACAGTCGCAATTTTTACAAGAAAAGCTTAAAATTTTGGCAATTTTATGAAAAGAGTCGTAATTTTACTCGGCAAAAGTCACAATTTTGTAAGAAAACTTTCAAATGTTGGCAACACTATAATAATGTTAATCGGAATTTTACTTGGCAAAATGATGACAAAAGTCATAATTTTACTCAAAAAAATGTCACTATTTTACTATTTTATTGTATTTCCTATTCATTTTCATTTTGTGGCTTTTTTTGCAACTGTTGCAACGTAAAATGATGGGATTTGCTGTGGCTTTAGTAATTCGCTGCAAAAGTTACAATCTTTTGAGGTGTTTTTTTTCCCCCAATAACCATACTTGCCAACCCTCCCGAATTTTCCGGGAGACTCCCGAAATTCAGCGCCTCTCCTGAAAATCTCCCGATTTTCAGCCGGAGCTGGAAGCCACGCCCCCTCCAGCTCCATGCGGACCTGAGTGAGGACAGCCTTTTTTCACGACGGGAGGACAACAAGGTGACAAGAACTAAATCATCCAGACTAGAGACAAATTGTAATATTATGTTTATCTTACCTAAAAATAAATATATTTATTTTGCTAAAAACATCAAAATTAATTGTATTTTTTTTTTTTTTTTTTCTGACTCATTACATCCAGCCATAGAATTAAAATAAACATATTTGAAATAATTAATTTTATATTATCATAATAATTCATTTAAAATGACCATATTTAATTATTAAAATAATTGCTGGTTTATCAACAACTTTAGCATTTTATTCATTACATTTTGAAGCTCTCAGAAGCCAAGTTATGTTATATTCCTTAAGATTTATTTATGCAAGTTTGAAGTATCAATTATCCAAACACAGTTTTGTTTGCATATTTTCAGGATGTAGAGATATATATATATATATATATATATATATATATATATATATATATATATATATATATATATATATATATATATATATGTATGAAATACTTGACTTGGTGAATTCTCGCTGTCAATATACTACGCCCTCTTAACCACGCCCCCAACCACGCCCCAACCCACCTCCCGAAATCGGAGCTCTCAAGGTTGGCAAGTATGCCAATAACGTTAACTCAATATGGGGATATTATGATTTTTTTAATCCGTGGGGAGACCCGGGACCTTTGAAGATGATATCATGCAACAGAAAGGTTCATTTAAAAAAAAATCATTTAACTCAAACATTCGACAAGAAAAACTGAACATTTGTGCAATATTATGATAAAAGTTGGAATTTTACTCATTAACAGTCGCAATTTTTACAAGAAAAGCTTAACATTTTGGCAATCTTATGAAAAGGGTCGTAATTTTACTCGGTAAAAGTCACAATATTGTAAGAAAACTTTAAAATGTTGGCAATGTTATAATAATAATTGGAATTTTACTTGGCAAAATGATGACAAAAGTCATAATTTTACTCAAAAAAATGTCACTATTTTATTTTATTTACTATTTCCTATTCATTTTCATTTTGTGGCTTTTTTTGTGACTGTTGCAACGTAAAATGATGGGATTTGCTGTGGCTTTAGAAATTTGCTGCAAAAGTTACAATCTTTTGAGGTGTTTTTTTCCCCCAATAACGTTAACTCAATATGGGGATTTTATGATTTTTTTTAATCCGTGGGGAGACCCAGGACCTTTGAAGATGATATCATGCAACAGAAAGGTTCATTTAAAGAAAAAAAAACATTTAACTCAAACATTTGACAAGAAAAATTGAACATTTGTGCAATGTTATGATAAAAGTTGGAATTTTACTCATTAACAGTCGCAATTTTACAAGAAAAGCTTAACATTTTGGCAATTTTATGAAAAGGGTCGTAATTTTACTCGACAAAAGTCACAATTTTATAAGAAAACTTTAACATTTTGGCAATATTATAATAATAATCGGAATTTTACTTGGCAAAATGATGACAAAAGTCATAATTTTACTTTAAAAAAATTCACTATTTTACTATTTTATTTTATTTACTATTTCCTATTCATTTTAATTTTGTGGCTTTTTTTGCGATTGTTGCAACATAAAATGATGGGATTTGCTGTGGCTTTAGAAATTCGCTGCAAAAGTTACAATCTTTTTAGGTGTTTTTTTCCCCCCAATAACGTTAACTCAATATGGGGATTTTATGATTTTTTTAATCCGTGGGGAGACCCGGCACCTTTGAAGATGATATCATGCAACAGAAAGGTTCATTTAAAAAAAAAAAACATTGAACTCAAACATTTGACAAGAAAAACTGAACATTTGTGCAATATTATGATAAAAGTTGGAATTTTACTCAATAACAGTAGCAATTTTACAAGAAAAGCTTAAAATTTTGGCAACTTTATGAAAAAGGTCGTAATTTTACTCGACAAAAGTCACAATTTTATAAGAAAACTTTAACATTTTGGCAATATTATAATAATAATCGGAATTTTACTTGGCAAAATGATGACAAAAGACATAATTTTACTCAAAAAAATGTCACTATTTTACTATTATAATTTATTTACTATTTTCTACTCATTTTCATTTTGTGGCTTTTTTTGCGACTGTTGCAACGTAAAATGATGGGATTTGCTGTGGCTTTAGAAACTCGCTGCAAAAGTTCCAATCTTTTGAGGTGTGTTTTCTCCCAATAACGTTAACTCAATATGAGGATTTTATGATTTGTTTTTAATCCGTGGGGAGACCCGGCACCTTTGAAGATGATATCATGCAACAGAAAGGTTCATTTAAAAAAAAAATCATTTAACTCAAACATTCGACAAGAAAAACTGAACATTTGTGCAATATTATGATAAAAGTTGGAATTTTACTCAATAACAGTCGCAATTTTTACAAGAAAAGCTTAACATTTTGGAGATTTTATGAAAAGGGTCATAATTTTACTTGACAAAAGTCCCAATTTTGTAAGAAAACTTTAAAATGTTGGCAATACTATAATAATAATCGGAATTTTACTTGGCAAAATGATGACAATAGACATAATTTTACTCAAAAAAATGTCACTATTTTACTATTATATTTTATTTACTATTTACTATTTTCTACTCCTTTTCATTTTGTGGCTTTTTTTGCAACTGTTGCAACGTAAAATGATGGCATTTGCTGTGGCTTTAGAAACTCGCTGCAAAAGTTACAATCTTTTGAGGTGTGTTTTCTCCCAATAACGTTAACTCAATATGAGGATTTTATGATTTTTTTTTTAATCCGTGGGGAGACCCGGCACCTTTGATGATGATATCATGCAACAGAAAGGTTCATTTAAAAAACAATTCATTTAACTCAAACATTCGACAAGAAAAACTGAACATTTGTGCAATATTATGAAAAAAGTTGGAATTTTACTCAATAACAGTCGCAATTTATACAAGAAAAGCTTAACATTTTGGCAATTTTATGAAAAGAGTCGTAATTTCACAATTTTAATATTTTATTTTATTTTATTTACGATTTCCTATTAATTTTCATTTTGTGGCTTTTTTTGCGACCGTTGCAACGTAAAATGATGGGATGGCGTGGCGCAGTGGTAGAGTGGCCGTGCGCAACCCAAGGGTCCCTGGTTCAATCCCCACCTAGTACCAACCTCGTCATGTCCGTTGTGTCCTGAGCAAGACACTTCACCCTTGCTCCTGATGGGTGCTGGTTAGCGCCTTGCATGGCAGCTCCCGCCATCAGTGTGTGAATGTGTGTGTGAATGGGTAAATGTGGAAGTAGTGTCAAAGCGCTTTGAGTACCTTGAAGGTAGAAAAGCGCTACACAAGTACAACCCATTTATCATTCATTTACATTTGCTGTGGCTTTAGAAATTCGCTGCAAAAGTTACAATATTTTGTTGTTGTTTTCTCCCAATAGCGTTAACTCAATATGGGGATTTGTATGATTTTTTTTTTAATCCGTGGGGAGGCCCGGGACCTTTGAAGATGATTTTTTACAAGAAAAGCTTAAAATTTTGCCAATTTTATGAAAAGAGTCGTAATTTTACTCGGCAAAAGTCACAATTTTGTAAGAAAACTTTAAAATGCTGGCAATATTATAATAATAATAATTGGAATTTTACATGGCAAAATGATGACAAAAGTCATCATTTTACTCCAAAAAGTTGGTTTTCCTGACATGGACTTGTTTCTTCAGCATTGTCATTGGTCATTCTAAAACCTTCATTCTAGCCTGATTTAGCCATTCCTTTACCACTTTTGAGGTGTGTTTGGGGGTCACTGGGTCCCATTCAGCAACCATTCTTAAGAACATATTTTGTTCTTAGGCCCACTTACGAAGTTTTAAAGTAGATTTTTTTTGTATCCACTAATGTTTTCTTATCTGGGATAGGTTCGTAGGTAAGAACAAAATCTACGAGGGTTCCGGAGCACTCCTAGGGTGGCCTATTTGTTCTTAAGTGTGACAAGTTCCCTTACTTCTATTGTCTAATGTTACATTAATATCATAGATAGATATGTAGATAGATACAGTGGTGGTCAAAGTGTACGTACACTTGTAAAGAACATCATGTCATGGCTGTCTTTACTTTACAATCATTTCTACAACTCGTGGACAAAGATAAGACCTTCTGGAGGAAAGTTCTGTGGTCTTAAACGTGTGGACAATGCTGAAGAAACAAGTCCATATCAGGAAGCGCAACACATTTAGCTGAACTGCAGCAATTTAGTGGTCAAAAACTCAAGCAGAAGCTTGTGGATGGCTACCAAAAGCGCCTTATTGCAGTACCTCCTCTACCTCAAAGAACTGCTCACCCCCAAACCCTCCACACGACACCTTCGCTCCAGACAGGCTAACCTCCTCGAACCTCCGAGGACAAAGCTACGAACAATGGGGAGACCAGGCTTTTTGCTCCGCCGCTCCCAGTCTGTGGAACGGCTCTCCCTGACCACCTGAGGGCACCACAGACTGTGAATGCTTTTTAAAAAATGCTTAAAAACCATCCATCCATCCATTTTCTACCGCTTATTCCCTTCGGGGTCGCGGGGGGGCGCTGGAGCCTATCTCAGCTACAATCGGGCGGAAGGCGGGGTACACCCTGGACAAGTCGCCACCTCATCACAGGGCCAACACAGATAGACAGACAACATTCACACTCACATTCACACACTAGGGACCATTTAGTGTTGCCAATCAACCTATCCCCAGGTGCATGTCTTTGGAGGTGGGAGGAGCCTATCCCCAGGTGCATGTCTTTGGAGGTGGGAGGAGCCTATCCCCAGGTGCATGTCTTTGGAGGTGGGAGGGGCCTATCCCCAGGTGCATGTCTTTGGAGGTGGGAGGGGCCTATCCCCAGGTGCGTGTCTTTGGAGGTGGGAGGAAGCCGGAGTAGAACCCACGCAGTCACGGGGAGAACATGCAAACTCCACACAGAAAGATCCCGAGCCTGGGATTGAACCCCAGACTACTCAGCACCTTCGTATTGTGAGGCAGACGCACTAACCCCTCTGCCACCGTGCTGCCCTGCTTAAAAACCCTTCCTTTTAAAAAAGCCTTTTTTTAGAAATATGTGTGCTAGTTCTAGCTATTAGGCTGTTCTAGTTTGTTTTGTTTTTTACTCTTTATTTTACTTGTTGGGGGCAGCTATTTGTGGTTCTATTGTTGTTGTTTTTTAAATGCACCGTAGCACTTTGAGGTTGTTTGCTCAATGTAAAGCGCTTTTTTACTCTACAACACTACAAATAACTGCTCACCCCCAAATCCTCCACACCACACCTGCGCTCCGGACAGGCTAACCTCCTCCAACCTCCGAGGACAAAGCTATAAACAATAGGGAGACCGTGGCTTTCTGCTCCGCCGCTCCCAGTCTGTGGAACAGCTCTCCCTGACCACCTGAGTGCGCCCCAGACTGTGGATGCTTTTAAAAAAGGCTTAAAAACCCTTCTTTTTTTTTATAAAAAGCCTTTTTTTTTATAGATATATGCATGTGTTATAGTTTTTATTTTATTTTTTAATGAGTATTATCTTTTTATTTTTGAATACACTATAGCACTTTGAGGTTGTTTGCTCAATGTAAAGTGCTTTTACAAATAAAATCTATTATTATTATCATAAACTTGCCAAGGGACATGTAAGCAAATATTAACATTGCTGTATGTATACTTTTGACCCTCACATTTTCAGTAGAGCCATAATAAATTCATAAAAGAAGCAAACTTCATGACTTCATTTTACTCAAAAAAATGTCACAATTTTAATATTTTATTTTATTTACTATTTCCTATTCATTTTCATTTTGTGGCTTTTTTTGCGACCTTTGCAACGTAAAATGATGGGATTTGCTGTGGCTTTAGAAATTCGCTGCAAAAGTTACAATATTTTTTTTGTGACCAACAAGTATGTGCTCCAATCACTACGTCACAAAAAAATAAGAATGATTGTAAAGTCAAGACAGCCATGACATGATGTTCTTTACAAGTGTACGTACACTTTTGATGGCCACGTGGCCCTCGGTGACACCTCTGCTGCAGACATTTTTTGGCAAACAAAGGGCGTGCGTGGACTAGTCTTGTCTGTGCGACATTTTGTTTGCTACTTTTAATTTGACAGTGCTCTGCCTATAAACCCCCCCAACACACACACACACACACACACCTCTAATTTGACAGCGCTCTAACAAGAGCCCGCTGCTTGTCAAATGGCAGCAGGGATGCAACACAGTGTTGTGTTCAAGGACGCGTGTGAAGACGACGCTCGCCGGCTTTGAATGGGCACACACGCTGAGGGCGGCCGCGCTCTCACACTCCATCTTTCCCTCTCCCCCCTCCGCCTCCCCCTTTCCTCTCTTTATCTCACATTTCATCGCGCCGCTCGCCTCGTTTGGTGTGGCGCCGAGGGGCTGAGGGGCTGAGATAGAGACGGCGAGGACACCCACCCGGGCCCACGCCGCGCTTTCCTCCTCTCTCGCCCGTCTAAAAACACCGGGAGACCCTTTTTGTAAAGTTACTCAAAGGCAGCCAGTCCTTTACTTTGGTGTGTGTGTGTGTGTGTGTGTGTGTGTGTGTGTGTGTGTGTGTGTGTGTGTGTGTGCACATGCCTGTACAGTATGTCTCTGCGTCTGTGGTCCTGCGGCACAAGGCGAGGGAAGACCGGAGTAAAGACACACCTGACTGCCCACACGCCGTCTCGGGCTTAAAAGGAGCGCTACGAATGAAACTTCCTATGATGATGTAAAGAAGAAAAATCTTATTTTTTAATACCCATGAAAAAAGGGTATTTAATTACCGTATTTTCCAGGCTATACCAGCCAATAAATTTTAGAAGTAAAAAAAAAAAAAAGTTTTTCCACATCTAAGCCACACTGGACTATAAATTGCAGATATATATATTGTGAAATTAGTCATTTTGTAAATGTTTATTTACATACCTTAATTGTTTCCACAAGGTAGTAAAACGACCGATCAAACAAAACAGAAGTCATGTACCCAACTATCAGATCGATTTTTAATACCCATGAATTTTTTTTATTTTATACATGCTTTAATTACCGTATTTTCCATGCTACATTTTAGAACAAAAAAAAAAAGGTTTCCATATATTTGTCAGGCTATACCACCCACTAAATTTTAGAAGTAAAACAAAAAGTCGTTCCATATATAAGCCGCACTGGACTACAAGTCGCAGGTATATTCGTTGTGAATTTAGTAATTTATACAGAAATATTTTGTAAATAGTTATTTACATACCTTAATTGTTTCCAAATGGTGCCTGTAACAGGGCAGTAAAACGGAATATCAAACAAAACAGAATTCATGGTCATGGACCCTTCTATCAGATTGTTTTTTAATACCCATGAAAAAATTTAGTTTTATACATGCTTTAATAACCATATTTTCCAGGCTATGTAAGCCGCACCCACTAAATTTTAAAACAAAAAAATGTTTTCCCCATATATAAGCCGCACTGGACTATAAGTCGCAGATATATACATTGTGAAATTAGTCATTTATACAGAAAGATTTTGTAAATGTTTTTTTACATACCTTAATTGTTTCCACAAGGCAGTAAAACTGCCAATAAGACAAAACAGAAGTCATGGTCCCAACTATCAGATTGTTTTTTAATACCCATGAATTTTTTTTATTTTACACATGCTTTAATTACCGTATTTTCCATGCTATGCAAGCCACACCCACTACATTTTAGAACAAAAAAAAATGT
The DNA here is from genome assembly GCF_033978685.3 of Nerophis lumbriciformis. Classification (NCBI taxonomy): domain Eukaryota; kingdom Metazoa; phylum Chordata; class Actinopteri; order Syngnathiformes; family Syngnathidae; genus Nerophis; species Nerophis lumbriciformis. The sequence goes on from NC_084550.2 coordinate 27,861,624, forward strand.
TTTCCATATATTTTCCAGGCTATACCACCCACTAAATTTTAGAACGAAAACAAAAAGTTGTTCCATATATAAGCCGCACTGGACTACAAGTCGCAGATATATTCGTTGTGAATTTAGTAATTTATACAGAAATATTTTGTAAATAGTTATTTACATACCTTAATTGTTTCTAAATGGTGCCTGTAACAGGGCAGTAAAACGGCTGATCAAACAAAACAGAAGTCATAGTCATGGACCCATCTATCAGATTGTTTTTTAATACCCATAAAAAAAAAAATTATACATGCTTTAATTATCACATTTTCCAGGCTATACCACCTATTAAATTATAGAACTAAAAAAAAAAAAAAAAGAGTTTTTCCATATATAAGTCGCACTGGACTATAAGTCGCAGATATATACATTGTGAAATTAGTTATTTATACAGAAAGATTTTGTAAATGTTTATTTACATATCTTAATTGATTCCACAAGGCAGTAAAACGGCCGATAAGACAAAACAGAAGTCATGGTCATTCACCCAACTATCAGATTGTTTTTTAATACCTATGAAAAAGTTTTATTTTATACATGCTTTAATTACCATATTTTCCAGGCTATGTAAGCCGCACCTACTAAATTTTAAAACAAAAAAATGTTTTCCCCATATATAAGCCGCACTGGACTATAAGTCGCAGATATATACATTGTGAAATTAGTCATTTATACAGAAATATTTTGTAAATGTTTATTTACATACCTTAATTGTTTCCACAAGGCAGTAAAACTGCCGATAAGACAAAACAGAAGTCATGGTCATGGACCCAACTATCAGATTGTTTTTTAATACCCATGAAAAAAAGTGTATTTTATACATCCTTTAATTACCATATTTTCCAGGCTATACCAGCCACTAAATTTTAGAACTAAAAAAAAAAAGTTTCCATATATAAGCCGCACTGAACTATAAGTCGCAGATATCTACATTGTGAAATTAGTAATTTTGTAAATGTTTATTTACATACTTTAATTGTTTCCACAAAGTAGTGAAACGGCTGATCAGACAAAACAGAAGTCATGGACATGGACCCAACTATCAGATTGTTTTTTAATACCCATGAATTTTTTTTATTTTATACATGCTTTAATTACCGTATTTTCCAGGCTATGTAAGCTGCACCCACTAAATTAAAAATAAATAAATAAAACATGTTCCCCATATATAAGCCACACTGGTCGCAGATATATACGTTGTGAAACGAGTATATACAGAAATATTCTGTAAATGTGTATATTTACATACCTTAATTGTTTCCACAAGGCAGTAAAACGACAGGTCAAACAAAACAGAAGTCATGGTCATGGACCCGATAGTTGCTAAACAGACTCAATAACTCCACGGTGACGTTTTGGTGAATTTGTGAAAGTGAAACAAAACAAAAATAATGCCATTGTAAGTGAATAATACTAACACAGATATGAATGAAAAGTCTTATGCAATGTAAAGAAGAAAAATAAGATTATTTTTTTTACGGTAATTAAAGCATGTATAAAATACCCTTTTTTTCATGGGTATTAAAAACAAAATCAGATTTTTCTTCTTTACGTCATCATAAGACATTTTAGTCGTGTCTGTGTTAGTATTATTAACTTACAATGGCATTCTTTTTGTTTAGTTTCACTTTCACAAATTCACCAAAATATCACCGTGGAGTTTTTGAGTCTGTTTAGCTGATTGGAGAGCGAGCTTGCGCAGCTCGCGGGTCCATGACAATAACTTCTGTTTTGTTTAATCAGCCGTTTTACTACCTTGTGGAAACAATTAATGTATGTAAATATACACATTTCCAAATCTTTCTGTATAAATGACTAATTTCACAATGTATACATCTGCAATTTATAGTCCAGTGCGGCTTATATATGGGGGGGAAAAAATGTGTTCTAAAATTTAGTGGGTGCGGCTTACTGGAAAATACAGTAATTAAAGCATGTATATATTTTTTTTTTTCCTGGGTATTAAAAAACAATGATAGTTGGGTCCATGACCATGACTTCTGTTTTGTTTGATATTCCGTTTTACTGCCTTGTGGAAACAATTAAGATATGTAAATAACCATTTACAAAATATTTTTGTATAAATTACTAATTTCACAATGTATATATCTATGACTTATAGTCAAGTGTGGCTTATATATGGAAAAACTTTTTTTTTAGTTCAAAAATTTAGTGGGTGGTATAGCCTGGAAAATGCGGTAATAAATGTTCGTATAAAATACCCTTTTTTCATGGGTATTAAAACTTCTGTTTTGTCTGATCTGCCGTTTTACTACCTTGTGGAAACAATTAAGGTATGTAAATATACACATTTACAAAATCTCTGTATAAATGACTAATTTCACAATGTATATATCTGCAATTTATAGTCCAGTGCGGCTTATATATGGGGGGGAAAAAATTGTTCTAAAATTTAATGGGTGCGGCTTACTGGAAAATACGGTAATTAAAGCATGTATATATATATTTTGTTCTTGGGTATTAAAAAACAATCTGATAGTTGGATCCATGACCATGTCTTCTGTTTTGTTTGATCAGCCGTTTTACTGCCTTGTAGAAACAATTCAGGTATGTAAATAACCATTTACAAAATATTTCTGTATAAATTACTAATTTCACAATGTATATATCTGTGACTTATAGTCAAGTGTGGCTTATATATGGAAAAACTTTTTTTTTTAGTTCAAAAATGTAGTGGGTGGTATAGCCTGGAAAATGGGGTAATAAATGTTCATATAAAATACCCTTTTTTCATGGGTATTAAAACTTCTGTTTTGTCTGATCGGCCGTTTTACTACCTTGTGGAAACAATTAAGGTATGTAAATATACACATTTACAAAATATTTCTGTATAAATGACTGATTTCATAATGTATATATTTGCGACTTATAGTCCAGTGCGGCTTATATATGGAAAAACTTTTTTTTTTAGTTCTAAAAGTTAGTGGGTGCAATAAAAAATAATAACAATAACAATAAAGTTATGTAAACAAACATTTACAAAAGATTTCTGTGAAAATCACTCATTTCACAACGAATATATCTGCGATTTATAGTCCAGTGCGACTTATATATGGAAAACATAACAGTTAAATTAATTCCAACATTTTAATGAAAATGTGTGCAAAACTGGAACATAAGAGTCCTAAAATAAAGGAGCTGGTGGGATCTCTTTATTTTATTTACGATAAATAAATTGATTGACGTTTACGAATCGATTTAATAATTGCAATGCATCTAAAAATCGATTATTTCCCCCACCTCTCCTCACCATCAGAATTTTACCGCGGTGAGCTTTAATACATTTTATGTAATATAAACATTCAACGTAACACCGAACACAATCTGCTTCTTTTTTTGTTGTTTTTTTAAATCACAAAAACATAACTTTAATGTATGGACTTCTCTTATATCTGGCTGAATTGATCGTACTTTCTGAGGACACGTTTTGGAGATGACGATGTTATCTGTTACAGCGTGGGAGACTTTTACATCAAAATGTCAATCTTTGTTCAAATTCATTACAAATAAAAAATAAATAAAAAAACGGACGGAAAAGGCTCGCTTTTTACCCATCTGATCTCGTTTGATGGTGTGTGTGTGTGTGTGTGTGTGTGTGTTCTTGTATTTCTACCCTTCTTGAGACATGAAGAAGGAAAAGTATCTTCCATATGAGGAGGTGTGAACAAGTGAGGACATAAATCATGGTCCCAATAACATTGCATCTAATAGAGAGCCAAATACTAGAGTCCGTGAACATTGCTCCAAAGTCATTACAAAAAACAATAAATAGAGATCTCATTTGCACCCCTGTTGGTGAAATCTATCAAAATGAGGGTGGTCCAAAAAAGGAGGGATTTTTAAAATTGACTCTGTGTTACTTTTAAAAGTGCTCCCAATCTGGTCAACATATGAAATAACAAGTGTGTGTAAGAAATTGAAATGTGCCCCCTTTGGCCAAAATTAATTAAAAAATAAATATGTATATAGAGACATACTGTACCAACGAAGTAAATAATTAAGATTAAAAAACTATTACAAACAAAAAATTCAAAAAAGCAGTCTTTTTCTCACAATGTGTCGACTTTTTTCTTATAAAATTGGGAACAATTTCTCATATTCTTTCTGTTTCTGTAGTATTGCAATATTTTCTCATAAAATTGTGACTTTTTTGATGTAAAATTACTACCTTTTCATGCAAAATGGTGACAATTTGTAAAATTATGACAAGTCATCATTTTGCCAAGTAAAATTCAGATTATTATTATAATATCGCCAACATTTGAAAGTTTTCTTATAAAATTGTGACTTTTGTCGAGTAAAATTACCACCCTTTTCATAAAATTGCCAAAATTTGAAGCTTTTCTTGTAAAACTGCGACTGTTATTGAGTAAAATTCCAACTTTTATAATAATATTGCACAAATGTTCAGTTTTTCTCGTAAAATTATTACTTTATGTAAAATTATTACTTTTTCATCCAAAATGGTGACATTTGTCATATAAAATTCTAAATTGTATCACAATATTGCCAATTTTTTTGTTCTTGGAAAATAGTGACATTTTTTTGAGTAAAATTATGACTTTTGTCATCATTTTGCAAAGTAAAATTTCGATTATTATTATTATAATATTGCCAAAATGTTAAAGTTTTCTTATAAAATTGTGACTTGAGTAAAATTACGACTGTTCATAAAATTGCCAAAATGTTAAGCTTTTCTTGTAAAACTGCGATTGTTATTAAGTAAAATTCCAACTTTTATCATAATATTGCACAAATGTTCAGTTTTTCTTGTAAAACGTTGACTTGCGTTGAATAAAATGACTTTTATTATAATACTGCCAAAATTCTACGTTTTTCTTGTGAAATTGTGACCTTTTTTCTTGTGAAATTCCAACTCGTTTTTCACAACAAGCTTTTTTTATATGTGCATAGTATGTATATATTATTAATGTTGTAAATACACTTCTTTATATATCTAGAAAGGCTGGTCCTAAAGAGGGAGGCTTTTTTCTCACGTGTCCAGAAGGTACGAAATACGTGCGTGCGTGCGTGACTGTCAGATAAGATGGTCCGTTCCAATGATCTAGAAAGGGTTCACAGAGCAGCGTCTCAAATGTCACAGCGTGCATAAATACAAACATTCGCCCGAAAAGGCAGAGATGACATCTTCCCAACATCTTGAGGTTTGTTCAGCCAGACTAATTGCAACCAGAAGAGGCTCATTTTGGCTCAAGACGCACACACACATGGAGTACTTACAAGCAGACACAGTGTGTTGATAGAAAAGGGAGAATGGACACATTTTGGTGTAAAAAGTAAAGATAAAGGTGAAGTTATAACACTGAAACACCCTCAGGAAGAGCTGCTTTAAGACATAGCTAGTGGCTAACATCCATCCGCAGTGTTTGAGCTACTTCTAAATCACTAATCCTGGCCTCCATGGCGACAAATAAAGTACGTTTCTTACAAGTATTATTATCACTGGAGGACGAGGAATAGCTAAACATGCTTCACTACACACCGTAGGAGGATACAATAGCTCACCACCGTCACAATGTAAACAAACGCTATGGGTGGATCTACACCTGACATCCACTGTAATGATACCAAGTACAAAAGTCGATACTACTATGATTACAGCGATATTTTTTAGCATCACAAAATCTTTTTTTGTTTTTAAAAAAATGTATATTATGTTTATAAAGTCAGTAAATATGTCCCTGGACACATGAGGACTTTGAATATGATCAATGTATGATCCTGTAACTACTTGGTATCACATCCATACCTAAATGTGTGGTATCATCCAAAACTAATGTCAAGTATCAAAGAAGAGAAGAATAAGTGATTATTACATTTTAACAGAAGTGTAGATAGAACATGTTAAAACAGAAAATAAGCAAATATTAACAGTAAATTAACAAGTAGATGAATAATACATTTTTACAGTTTGTCCTTTATAATGTGTACAAAATAATAGGTGTATAAATGACACAATATGTTACTGCATACTAATTAGGAGTCTTTGTTTGTTTACTTACTACTAAAAGACAAGTTGTCTCGTATGTTCACTATTTTATTTAAGGACTAAATGACAATAATAAACATATGTTTATGTTTATGTACACTAACATTTTTTGTTCAAATAAAGACAATAATGACATTTTTTATAGTCCCTTTTATCTAGAAAAGTACCAAAAAATATCAAAATAATTTTGGTACCGGTACCAAAATATTGGTATCGGGAGAAATCTTATACAGAAACCCACTTGTGCACTACTGCGCATTGAATAAGCTCAATTGATCACTAGTGTACTAAGCGGGCTATTTTTGGCACATTTAATAATCAATAAAAACGCATCGGACGTGGTATCGTCAAAACTAAAATAATTGTAAAAAACAAATTGAACGTGAAATAATATATATATGTAACGGCCATTTGATGCCGTATAAGCTAGTGGTACCGTTGTAGTTGGTTGATTCGAGTGGAAGTGGCGGGCAAACCATTTCACCGCCAGGACAGCTTAACTAGTTTGCAGTGTCGGCCGACGTCGTCTCACAAGATCTAGTTTCTCTTTAAATATCCTTCTTGAAAATGCCCTCGCAAATATATATCTGCCACCTAATCAACGTTTTGCTCTCCTTCTTTGTTGGTAAAAAAGTGAGGACCGCTGATTCCTCCGCTGGCTGGGTATGGCCACTTTCTGCTTTCATAAATAACAACTTGTGATTGGATACTTGGGAGTGACCAGTGAGTATCCAATCACAGTCATGCTCAGCGTAAGGCTGCCTAGATGGGCTACTGTCAACAACTTGTGATCTGATTGGCTATCGCAACTGTCTGTTGACTGAATGTCCTCCGTTCGTTAAACTGCACAGCCGCCGCTAATGTTGGTTCAGAAGGCCTCCAGCAGAATTGACACAGCGCTAGCAACAAGCTAGTACTTCTCGTAGTTGGTTGATTCGAGTGGAAGTGGCGGGCAAACCATTTCACCGCCAAGACAGCTTAACTAGTTCCCGGTGTCGGCCGACATCGTCTCACAAGATCTAGTTTCTCCTCAAATTCTCTTCTCGAAAATGCCTTTGCAAATATATATCTGCCACCTAATCAACGTTTTGCTCTCCTTCTTTGTTGGTTAAAAAAGTGACGACCGCTGGTTTCTCCGCTGGCCGGGTATGGCTCCGGTGCCACTTTCTGCTTTCATAAAAGCGCTAACGTAAAAACAAGCAACACTGGAGCCTAATATGACATGAAAAAGAATATAATGAATACTTTTATATCTTTATATAAAGTAAATAAAAAATAAAATGAACTTTTATTAATTTATGATCGTGATTTATGTGCCCTGACGGCCCACCACTGCTCTTAATACTATTCATCTTTGGAAACACACACTCCGTCTCCAGCCGCCGCGTCCTCTAAAAGTATGGATCTTGACCGCAGACATTTTCTGCAGAGGAAGAGGGAAAGGCTAAAGAGAAAGCGCTGACCCCTCTTCGCCGCAATTTTCCCCTCATCAACTTGTGCAGACTTCATTAACTTTGTGGGCTAATTTGCTCAGTCGGTCCCTATTTGCCGCCCTGGGCTCTTTTCGGGCCTCCTGGTCTAAAAGGACCTCTGCTTGGATTCATGTGCATGATATATAATTGTTATATATGTTACATTTAAAGAGCTAAATGTGTGGATGCACTGCTTGTTAGCTAATGTGTAAAAATAATAAAATAATAAATAAATGGGAGGGTGTTAAGTGTGAGCCAATGCTGCCCTCCTCAGGAGGTCTGGTGGTACTGCAGGGATGCTGCACAGAATTCACTTCTAAACTGCTGTTTTCAAATCCTCTTCTCCATTCTAGTAGGGTTGTTCCGATACCAATATTTTGGTACCGGTACTAAAATGTGTTTCGATACTTTTCTAAATAAAATGTCATTATTGTCTTTATTTGAACAAAAAATCTTAGGGTACATTAAACATATGTTTATTATTGCAATGTAGTCCTTAAATAAAATAGTGAACTTGTCTTTTAGTAGTAAGTAAACAAACAAAGACTCCTAATTAGTCTGCTGACGTATGCAGTAACATATTGTGTCATTTATACACCTATTATTTTGTACACATTATGAGGGACAAACTGTATAAAATGGATTATTCATCCACTTGTTCATTTATTGTTAATATCTGCTTATTTTCTGTTTGAACATGTTCTATCTACACTTCTGTTAAAATGTAAAAATCACTTATTCTTCTCTTCTTTGATACTTGACATTAGTTTTGGATGATACCACACATTTAGGTATCGATCCGATACCAAGTAGTTACAGGATCACACATTGGTCATATTCAAAGTCCTCATGTGTCCACGGACGTATTTACTGACTTTATAAACATAATATACATTTTGAAAAAATATTTTGGTGACGATAAAAAATATCGATGTATTCAAAGTAGCATCGACTAAATACGCTCCTGTACTTGGTATCATTACAGTGGATGTCAGGTGTAGATCCAACCATGGCGTTTGTTTACATTGTGACGCCGGTGAGCTATATACAGGTAAAAGCCAGTAAATTAGAATATTTTGAAAAACTTGATTTATTTCAGTAATTGCATTCAAAAGGTGTAACGTGTACATTATATTTATTCATTGCACACAGACTGATGCATTCAAATGTTTATTTCATTTAATTTTGATGATTTGAAGTGGCAACAAATGAAAATCCAAAATTCCGTGTGTCACAAAATTAGAATATTACTTAAGGCTAATACAAAAAAGGGATTTTTAGAAATGTTGGCCAACTGAAAAGTATGAAAATGAAAAATATGAGCATGTACAATACTCAATACTTGGTTGGAGCTCCTTTTGCCTCAATTACTGCGTTAATGCGGCGTGGCATGGAGTCGATGAGTTTCTGGCACTGCTCAGGTGTTATGAGAGCCCAGGTTGCTCTGATAGTGGCCTTCAACTCTTCTGCGTTTTTGGGTCTGGCATTCTGCATCTTCCTTTTCACAATACCCCACAGATTTTCTATGGGGCTAAGGTCAGGGGAGTTGGCGGGCCAATTTAGAACAGAAATACCATGGTCCGTAAACCAGGCACGGGTAGATTTTGCGCTGTGTGCAGGCGCCAAGTCCTGTTGGAACTTGAAATCTCCATCTCCATAGAGCAGGTCAGCAGCAGGAAGCATGAAGTGCTCTAAAACTTGCTGGTAGACGGCTGCGTTGACCCTGGATCTCAGGAAACAGAGTGGACCGACACCAGCAGATGACATGGCACCCCAAACCATCACTGATGGTGGAAACTTTACACTAGACTTCAGGCAACGTGGATCCTGTGCCTCTCCTGTCTTCCTCCAGACTCTGGGACCTCGATTTCCAAAGGAAATGCAAAATTTGCATGGTTGGGTGATGGTTTGGGGTGCCATGTCATCTGCTGGTGTCGGTCCACTCTGTTTCCTGAGATCCAGGGTCAACGCAGCCGTCTACCAGCAAGTTTTAGAGCACTTCATGCTTCCTGCTGCTGACCTGCTCTATGGAGATGGAGATTTCAAGTTCCAACAGGACTTGGCGCCTGCACACAGCGCAAAATCTACCCGTGCCTGGTTTACGGACCATGGTATTTCTGTTCTAAATTGGCCCGCCAACTCCCCTGACCTTAGCCCCATAGAAAATCTGTGGGGTATTGTGAAAAGGAAGATGCAGAATGCCAGACCCAAAAACGCAGAAGAGTTGAAGGCCACTATCAGAGCAACCTGGGCTCTCATAACACCTGCGCAGTGCCAGAAACTCATCGACTCCATGCCACGCCGCATTAACGCAGTAATTGAGGCAAAAGGAGCTCCAACCAAGTATTGAGTATTGTACATGCTCATATTTTTCATTTTCATACTTTTCTGTTGGCCAACATTTCTAAAAATCCCTTTTTTGTATTAGCCTTAAGTAATATTCTAATTTTGTGACACACGGAATTTTGGATTTTCATTTGTTGCCACTTCAAATCATCAAAATTAAATGAAATAAACATTTGAATGCATCAGTCTGTGTGCAATAAATAAATATAATGTACAAGTTACACCTTTTGAATGCAATTACTGAAATAAATCAAGTTTTTCAAAATATTCTAATTTACTGGCTTTTACCTGTATATATCCTCCTACGGTGTGTAGTTTTTTTATCGTAACCGCCAGAAATGTCACGTGACACAGACTTCCGTTCTCACAAACACCACCACGTGACCGTATCCACACATTTCTGGCTACGGCAAAAAATAACATATTGAACGTTGAACTTTAGGTACGCAACTATCCAATATGTAGTCAGATCTGAGTGTTTGACTTGAATCACTCCAGATAGGGGACGCTGTTGAGCCCTGGGCCAAATCTAGCCTGGGGAGGTACAGTATTTCCTCCGACCTGCATGGTGAACTTTAACTAAGATGAAGCCCAAAACTTACTTAGACTAAAATCTCCTTTAAATACACAGGTATAAACCTTGTGTACAATTCTTAAAACCACAGGACACTGTGGTATATTAATAGGAAGCATTTCACCGACCATTCTTAAAAACACCACATTATCATCAAAAGTAGCAATAATTTAACTGTACTCGACTAAAAATGACACTAACTTAACTATTAAAACCTGTCTGTACAAAATTACACATTAAAGAAGCATGATAATGCAGTCAAAAGGGATCATTCAAGGACAACAAGGCATGCTGGGAAATGTGCCAACTCTTCCGTATTCTGCAGAAAAGATGTTGCCCTTGTCTACCAACATTCCGACTTAAGTAGCCTATCTTTCGGATTCTGTTTTTGTATACATAAAAATATTGTAGCTTTTGTCAATCCATTTATCCATCTTTTGCTTATACAACGTAAGGTTGCGGGGGCAGCAGAAGCCCAGACTGCCCTGGCCCCAAGGTGTTCCCAGGCCAGCTGGGAGACAGTCTCTCTAACGAGTCCTGGGTGTTCCCTGTGGCCTCCTACCGGTCGGACGTTCCCGAAACACCTCCCCAGGGAGACGTCCGGGGGGCATTCTGACCAGATGCCCTAGCCACCTTATCTGGTTCTTCTCTATGTGGAGAAGCAGCGGCTTTATTCTGAGCTTCTCACCCTACTCTAAGGGAGAGCCCCGCCACCTGACAGAAAGAAACTCACTTTGGCTGCTTGTACCCGTAATTTGGTCCTTTCGGGCACAACCCAAAGCTCATGACCATTAATGAGGATGGGAACATAAATTAACCGATAGATTGAGAGCTTTGCCTTGCGGCTCAGCTCCTTCTTCACCACATGGGACCCATACAAGGTCTGAATCACTGCAGCCGTGCCAACAATCCGCCTGTCGATCTCACAATCCACCCTTCCCTCACTGGTGAACAAGACCCCAAGGTACTTGAACTCCTCCACTTGGGGCAGGATAAACATCCCCAACCCTGAGATGGCATTCGCCCTTTTCCGGCCAAGAACCACGGGCTCGGACTTGGAGGTGCTGATTTTCATCTCAGTCACTTCACACTCGGCTGCGAACAGATCCAATGAGAGCTGAAGATCCTGGCCAGATGAAGCCAGCAGAACCACATCATATGCACAAAGCAGAGACCTAATCCTGCAGCTACTAAACCAGATCCTCTAAACGACCTAGACATTCCGTCCATAAAAGAATCGTTGACAAAGGCGGAGTTCAACCCTTACTAGAATAGGGTCCGACTTACTGCGGAGGTTGCCGAGGTAGTTAAAAACCTCTTTGCTAGCTGAGCCCCGAGGGGTGGATGAGATCCGCCCTGAGTTCCTTAGAGCTCTGGATGCTGTGGGACTGTCTTGGACGCTGTGTAGCTTTTGTCTGGATGTTAAAAGGATGACGAAGAGATGGTCAATCAACAATCACTTTATCTCAGCGTGCACAGAAGCGGTTCTCTCCTATAGTATCACTCCCTCTCTACGGACTGTCGGAATACAGAACTCTTCAAGCAGTAAAGAATGAACATCAATGCACCAATTTCAATTTAGAGTCTTTACTTCATAGATTCCTAGAAACTGTTGGTTGGAATGAGTAGTTTGATTCATCCCAGCCCTTCTCCTTATCATGACAAAATACACTGCTCACAAAAGTTAAAGACATCATCCAAACATCCAATGTCCCAGCGGGTTGACGTACCACAAAACTCCCAAGGTTGTGTGATCCATACCTGGGGCAATATATCTGATGACAAAATCAGAAATAACCCTTCAACAGAGCTCTTCATCGTGCTACCCAGATTCGGACCACCATGGGACCAAAAGGACACCCGTCTATCCCAGAAATCACTGAACCAGTGAAGGAAACGAGCAGCGGGATGAGAGCATCACGCACACTCCAGTTAGCGATGTTCATCCGTCCGTGTCGATCCGTAAGCTTTCCACGTGACACGCGGAGCGCCCGGGCCAGGTCTGGTGCGGAGACAAACGCCTGCCACTCACTTTCCCAAATGTCAAACCTGACTCGTCATCCACATTCAACAAGCATCCCTGCTGGACCCGTTCAGAGGCACGCTCTTCAAACACCGCCTGACAGGGGAAGAGGGCAAATGCTTAGCCAGGCGTTTCTTTTTCCCCCCTCCTGTCCTAGGGTGTATGGACACACTTCTTCTTGACATTGCTCAGTCAGCTCTGGACTACTGACACGTCTGATGTGTCCATCTGAGTCGAAGCAAGGACACAAGACGTTTCTACTAAGGATCGTAGAGCTGAGTAACCAAACGAGCAAACACTCCCTGTGGGCAGTAGCAGGAATCAACAAGGGTTGAAAATTCCCATGGAAATTCATTGGAAATATGCAGAACGACCAGGATTGTCTTCACTTTATCTATCATTAACAATTATCTGTGTTGAAAATAAAATGTACAGTATATTCATAACACTAACAAAATCCATTTTAATGTGCAATGGTTTCATTGATGAAAACAGTGTACAAATTTGCACAGACCATTTGGAAAAGGATAGAAAGCACAAGTGAACAAAATACTGTATAGAATTCTGACATTGCTAGTTAGAGAGAACACAACATTTGTGAGGAGCAAGTACATTCATTGTTTATTACCAGTTTCCTCGGACTATTCTACAACTTCTGAAAGAACAAGCATTGCTCATGAAATCAAACATGTTTCCTTATTTACGGCTGATTACAATTTCAAAACAAATGCATCCTAAATCATTTCAATTGGTCTAAAGCAAGGGTCCCCAAACTTTTTGACTCGGGGGCCGCATTGGGTTAAAAAAATTTGGCCAGGGGCCGGGCTGTGTGTGTGTGTGCGTGTGTATATATATATATATATATATATATATATATATATATATAGCGCACTTTCCGCGCGCGCAATGATGTCACGTTATCGATGATTTTGGACGCTGGCGGGCCGGATCCGGGTTAGGGTTGGGGTTAACCCGGGCCGTAGTTTGGGGACCCCTGGTCTAAAGTCTGTTATGATTAGCTTTTAGGATGAGCATTGACGGTGACAAAAAAAGCTTTCGTACATGCGTAAAACCTAAACCTAAAGGAAAACCTAAACCTAAAGGAAGTTAACAATGCTACAAGTAGGCCTGGACCAAGACTCAATAAGTTAACTAATGGAACGATAAAGGAACGCAATCATTTTGCCGGCATTAATAAAGTGCCATGTTTGCTTTCTTTGTTTCGTGCAAGAGGTTTGTTTGTCTCTGAGAGATTAGATTCCGGCAGCGACAGAGCCTTGCAAGGGATGTAACGACCAATGGTAAAACCATGACTGATAAGACGTTGACAAAGTCACTGACCGGTGACACTGCTCATTACATGGAGAAGCAAGCTAGCGCACATTAAATCTACAGGATGTGCTCTCTTAGATATTGATACTCCAAGCAATATGAAAATAGGAAGTGAGTTTGCGTGACAACAGTAGAAAATAAAGATATTTAAGTACTGAAATTAGGTAATATGGCTTTTAATTCACCAGAACAATATTATCAAATAACATTTCTTCTGCCAAGAAATTCCATTGTGTGGCTATTTATTTATTGTATTAATTATTTTTGTTAAACTTAGTCATGAGCGTGCATTGGTACTTGTTTGAGCACATTGAACAATACCGTCTATACATCTTCTCATTCATCAGGTCATTGAATTCTTAGGACGTTCAAACGATCGCAACTGGACTGTTCACATCTAGTCTTAGACTTAGATTGGTCACATCTAGTTTAAGACTTAGATTGGTCACATCTCGTCTTAAATTGGTCACCTCTCGTTTTAGACTTAGATTGGTCACATCTCGTCTTAGACTTAGATCGGTCAGATCTAGTCTATAGTAGCTGGTGCCAAAACCCCAAGTATTTATAATCCAACACCAGGAGGGTGTGCCGGGGGGCAAGGATGGTCGGAATCATTCAGTTGTAAACAAATGGCACAGAGGAGCATCTGTGAGCAGAGTGTTTCTAACTCCTGTAATTTGTTGGAGGCTAAATTGCAGAGTCTTTTAGGAATGGTTGAAAGGACAGTGTTGCATGTGGGAGACAGGTGGTGTCGCAGACCACCTCTTCTGTTCAGGGATGGCTTCCCTCACTCCTCTTTCGTACCATCCGTCCTCCCTGTCCAGAATCTGGGACATGTTTGTTCTCGAAGGAGTGGGTCCTTGAAAAGCACCTTTCTCCGGTGCTTTTTTTATGTGAACTTCTGAATCTGCCTCCCGGAAGCCTACACCAGAGTCCGTTTGGAGAGACTGGAGGAGATGCGGATGAAGAGACAGGGCTGCGAAGCTGGCGCTGAGCACCGGGACGGACAAGCTGAATGAGCAGGTATCGGACACCTTGGTCTCCTTGGGCGTATCCTCGCTCATCCATGCGAACTGGACACTTGCCGAGAGTTGGTGGGCGGCCGAAGGTGGAGTCGGCTCACTTAGTTTCTTTGTTGGGTCTGCTCCTGTCTCTGGCCATGCTCCTCCCACCTCAGCAGACGATGGTGTGGAGCACCATTTCGGCTTAGTGGTTGTTTTGTTTCGAATCAGTGCATTCATCATTACACTGGATAGCATACACCAGGTTGTTTTTGTGGGTGTGGGGTGTCTGGTCTTTAGGACGCACTAGCCTGTCTCAGGGTGTTGGCTGGTTTGAAGTGTACCGGGATGGTTAAAAATTAATCTGAGAAAATCACAAGTATCTACTGTACCAACGGTGCATTCATATTAAAAGCCTTTTATTACCCTAAGTCACATTTATCCAGTGTGCAGCCACTACCTGGTTTGTGTCCTAAAAGCACTTCAGTGGACGTGAAAACGACTACAACAAAAACAAAGTAATTTTACGGCTGAATAACCAAAAAAACAAGATCCTAAGACTCAATTTCTGTCTTATTGAAGACAATCTTTACAGCGTATTTACTGATCCTGAAGTCGACGTCTTCTCCCGACATGCGTCTCATCTCCGTCTTCCATGCAAGAGGTGAGGAAGTCGCTACATTTGCACATGTAACGCTCCGGGAACTCCCAAAGGTGACTCAAATGCGCGCTAGAGACAAAATCATACAAGTCCAGAATCTGGGACATGTTTGTTTTAGAAGGAGTAGTGTTTGTCCTTGAAAAGCACCTTTCTCCGGTGCTTTTTTTTGTGAATTTCTGGTTCTGCCTCCTGGGAGCCTTTTGGCCATGGAGACCAGCTGCTAGGTCTCTGCCACACCAGAGTCCGTTTGGAGAGACTTGAGATGCAGATGAAGAGACAGGGCTGCGGAGCTGGCGCTGAGCGCCGGGACGGACAAGCTTCACAGTGTCTTGGTTGAATGAGCAGGTATCGGACACCTCGGTCTCCTTGGACGCATTCTCGCTCATCCATGCGGACTGGACACTGGCCGAGAGTTGGTGGGCGGCCGAGGGTGGAGTCGGCTCTTTTGGCTGCTTTGTTTGGTCTGCTCCTGTCTCTGGCCATGCTCCGCCCCACCCCACCAGACGATGGAGTGGAACACGCAGAGGCCACCACAGTGTATATGTTTTTGTGTTTTATTTTTGTGGCTGTGTGTAGAAGTGGCTGGTTCCATCAGGTCTTCTTTTTTAATGTCTTTAATGTTTCCCTCTTACACACATGTTTATATGTGCTATGGCTTTAAGGGTTGTTTTTTTCCTTGGCCTCAGTCTGGACCCCCTCTCCAGGGGCCCAGGCTTAGACTGAATACTTTTTTCTCTCGGCTCAGTGGTTGTTTTGTTTCGAATCAGTGCATTCATCATTACACTGGAAAGCATACACCAGGTTGTTTTTGTGGGTGTGGGGTGTCTGGTCTTTAGTACGCACTAGTCTCTGTCTCAGGGTGACGCTGTGTAAAAATTATTCTGAGAAAATCACAAGTATCTACTGTACCAACGATGCATTCATATTAAAAGCCTTTTTATTACCCTAAGTCACATATATCCAGTGTGCAGCCACTACCTGGTTTGTGTCCTAAAAGCACTTCAGTGGACGTGAAAACGACTACAACAAAAACAAAGTAATTTTACGGCTGAATAACCAAAAAAAACAAGATCCTAAGTCTCGATTTCTATCTTATTGAAGACAATCTTTACAGCGTATTTACTGATCCTGAAGTCGGCGTCTTCTCCCGACATGCATCTCCGTCTTCCATGCAAGAGGTGAGGAAGTCGCTACATTTGCACATGTAACGCTCCGGGAACTCCCGAAGGTGACTCAAATGCGCGCTAGAGACAAAATTGTACAAGTCCAGAATCTGGGACATGTTTGTTCTCGAAGGAGTGGTGTTTGTCCTTGAAAAGCACCTTTCTCCGGTGCTTTTTTTGTGAACTTCTGGATCTGCCTCCCGGGAGACTTTTGGCCATGGAGACCAGCTGCTGGGTCTCTGCCACACAAGAGTCCATTTGGAGAGACTGGAGGAGATGCAGATGAAGAGACAGGGCTGCGGAGCTGGCGCTGAGCACCGGGACGGACAAGCTGAATGAGCAGGTATCGGACACTTCGGTTTCCTTGGGCGTATGCTCGCTCATCCATGCGGACTGGACACTTGCCGAGAGTTGGTGGGCGGCCGAAGGTGGTCTCTTGGTTTCTTTGTTGGGTCTGCTCCCGTCTCTGGCCATGCTCCTCCCACCCCAGCAGACGATGGTGTGGAGCACCATTTTGGCTTCGTGATTGTTTTGTTTCGAATCAGTGCATTCATCATTACACTGGATAGCATACACCAGGTTGTTTTTGTGGGTGTGGGTTGTCCGGTCTTTAGGACGCACTAGCCTGTCTCAGGGTGTTGGCTGGTTTGAAGTGTACCGGGATGGTTAAAAATTATTCTGAGAAAATCACAAGTATCTACTGTACCAACGGTGCATTCATATTAAAAGCCTTGTTATTACCCTAAGTCACATTTATCCAGTGTGCAGCTGGGTCCTAAAAGTACTTCTGTGGACGTGAAAACGACTACAACAAAAACAAAGTAATTTTACGGCTGAATAACCAAAAAAACATGATCCTAAGACTTGATTTCTGTCTTATTGAAGACAATCTTTACAGCGTATTTACTGATCCTGAAGTCGACGTCTTCTCCCGACATGCGTCTCATCTCAGTCTTCCATGCAACCGGTGAGGAAGTCGCGGCATTTGCACATGTAACGCTCCGGGAACTCCCGAAGGTGACTCACATGCGCGCTAGAGACAAAATCGTACAAGTCTAGAATCTGGGACATGTTTGTTCTCGAAGGAGTGGTGTTTGTCCTTGAAAAGCACCTTTCTCCGGTGCTTTTTTTGTGAACTTCTGGATCTGCCTCCCGGGAGCCTTTTGGCCATGGAGACCAGCTGCTGGGTCTCTGCCACACCAGAGTCCGTTTGGAAAGACTTGAGGAGATGCAGATGAAGAGACAGGGCTGCGGAGCTGGCGCTGAGCGCCGGGACGGACAAGCTTCACAGTGTCTTGGTTGAATGAGCAGGTATCGGACACCTCGGTCTCCTTGGGTGTATGCTCGCTCATCCATGCGGACTGGACACTGGCCGAAAGTTGGTGGGCGACCGAAGGTGGAGTCGGCTCTCTTGGTTGCTTTGTTGGGTCTGCTCCAGTCTCTGGCCATGCTACCCCCACCCCAGCAGACGATGGCGTGGAACACCTTGTCGGCTTAGTGGTTGTTTTGTTTCAAATCAGTGCATTCATCATTACACTGGATAGCATACACCAGGTTGTTTTTGTGGGTGTGGGTTGTCCGGTCTTTAGGACGCATTAGCCTGTCTCAGGGTGTTGGCTGGTTTGAAGTGGATGGTTAAAAATTATTCTGAGAAAATCACAAGTATCTACTGTACCAACGATGCATTCATATTAAAGGCCTTTTTATTACCCTAAGTCACATTTATCCAGTGTGCAGCCACTACCTGGTTTGTGTCCTAAAAGCACTTCAGTGGACGTGAAAACGACTACAACAAAAACAAAGTAATTTTACGGCTGAATAACCAAAAAAACATGATCCTAAGACTCGATTTCTGTCTTATTGAAGACAATCTTTACAGCGTATTTACTGATCCTGAAGTCGACGTCTTCTCCCGACATGCGTCTCATCTCCGTCTTCCATGCAAGCGGTGAGGAAGTCGCGACATTTGCACATGTAACGCTCCGGGAACTCCCGAAGGTGACTCACATGCGCGCTAGAGACAAAATTGTACAAGTCCAGAATCTGGGACATGTTTGTTCTCGAAGGAGTGGTGTTTGTCCTTGAAAAGCACCTTTCTCCGGTGCTTTTTTTGTGAACTTCTGGATCTGCCTCCCGGGAGCCTTTTGGCCATGGAGACCAGCTGCTGGGTCTCTGCCACACCAGAGTCCGTTTGGAAAGACTTGAGGAGATGCAGATGAAGAGACAGGGCTGCGGAGCTGGCGCTGAGCGCCGGGACGGACAAGCTTCACAGTGTCTTGGTTGAATGAGCAGGTATCGGACACCTCGGTCTCCTTGGGTGTATGCTCGCTCATCCATGCGGACTGGACACTGGCCGAGAGTTGGTGGGCGGCCGAAGGTGGAGTCGGCTCTCTTGGTTGCTTTGTTGGGTCTGCGCCTGTCTCTGGCCATGCTCCCCCCACCCCAGCAGACAATGGCGTGGAACACCATGTCGGCTTTGTGGTTGTTTTGTTTCGAATCAGTGCATTCATCATTACACTGCATAGCATACACCAGGTTGTTTTTGTGGGTGTGGGGTGTCTCTTTAGGACGCACTAGCCTGTCTCAGGTCAGGGTGTTGGCTGGTTTGAAGTGGATGGTTAAAAATGATTCTGAGAAAATCACATGTATCTACTGTACCAACGATGCATTCATATTAAAGGCCTTTTTATTACCCTAAGTCACATTTATCCAGTGTGCAGCCACTACCTGGTTTGTGTCCTAAAAGCACTTCTGTGGACGTGAAAACGACTACAACAAAAACAAAGTAATTTTACGGCTGAATAACCAAAAAAACATGATCCTAAGACTTGATTTCTGTCTTATTGAAGACAATCTTTACAGCGTATTTACTGATCCTGAAGTCGACGTCTTCTCCCGACATGCGTCTCATCTCCGTCTTCCATGCAAGCGGTGAGGAAGTCGCGGCATTTGCACATGTAACGCTCCGGGAACTCCCGAAGGTGACTCACATGCGCGCTGGAGACAAAATCGTACAAGTCCACCGGAACGCCTTTCAAACGGAGCGCGTCCGCAAAGAGCCGGACGTCGCTCGGCCTGATCACCTGATCGGCGCCGGAGTACAGGAAGAAATGGGGCCAGGCGGGCGGCCGCTCTCGCACGGCGTCGTAGTGGTTCTTGTGCACGTACTTGGTCAGCGGATATAACACGACTCGCAAGAGGAAAACAGTCGCCGCGAAGAGCGCCAGCAGGAGGTACTTCAAAACAGGACTTACTTTGGGCCCCAGTGTGGCGGTCAGCGCCCGCACGGCCCCCGGGACGTTGGCACTGCCGGGGGCGCTGTCCACAATGGCCCCGGCGACACTCAGCGAGCTAAATTGTTGTTCCTTGTGTAATAGCTCTTGAATATATCTGTACAGCATGAAGCCGCCGTTACTAAACACGTGAAAGAAAATAGGACAGTGTTCCACCTCGTAGTCATAGAGCATCTCCAGCAACTTGAGGGCGGAATTTTTAAGTTCTTTGTAGCCGAACGACTCTGAGATGAAGACGGTCTTGAGAGGAGCCGTGTAGCGGATGGTGACACATCCCTGTTAAAAAAAAAAAAGAACACAACATCAGACGCAAGCTACACTATATTGCCAAAAGTATTTGGCCACCCATCCAAATGATGAGAATCAGGTGTCCTAATCACTTAGGCATGGAGACTGTTTCTACAAACATTTGTGAAAAATGGGCCGCTCTCAGTGATTTCCAGCATGGAACTGTCATAGGATGCCAATTGTGCAACAAATCCAGTCGTGAAATGTCCTCGCTCCTAAATATTCCAAAGTCAACTGTCGGCTTTATTATAAGAAAATGGAAGAGTTTGGGAACAACAGCAAATCAGCCATGAAATGGTAGGCCACGTAAACTGACAGAGAGGGGTCAGTGGATGCTGAAACGCATAGTGCAAAGACTTTTTACAGAGCTCCAAACTTCATGTGACCTTCCAATTAGCCCACGTACAGTACGCAGAGAGCTTCATGGAATGGGTTTCCATGGCCGAGCAGCTGCATCTAAGCCATACATCACCAAGTCCAATGCAAAGCGTGGGATGCAGTGGTGTGAAGCACATCACCACTGGACTCTAGAGCAGTGGAGACGCCTTCTCTGGACTGATGAATCACACTTTTCCATCTGGCAATCTGATGGACCAGTCTAGGTTTGGAGGTTGCCAGGAGAATGCTACATTTCGGACTGCATTGTGCCGAGTGTGAAATTTGGTAGAGGAGGAATTATGGTGTGGGGTTGTTTTTCAGGAGTTAGTTCCAGTGAAAGGAACTTTGAATGCTCAAGGATACCAAAACATGTTGGACAATTCCATGCTCCCAACCCTGTGGGAACAGTTTTTTTAGCGGGCCCCTTTCTCTTCCAACATGACAGTGCACAAAGCAAGGTCCATAACGACATGGATGACAGAGTCTGGTGTGGATGAACTTGACTGGCCTGCACAGAGTCCTGACCTGAACCCGATAGAACACCTTTGGGATGAATTACAACGGAGACTGAGAGCCAGGCCTTCTCCACCAACATCAGTGTGTGACCTCACCAATGCGCTTTTGGAAGAATGGTGGAAAATTGCTATAAAGACGCTCCGCAACCTTGTGGACAGCCTTCCCAGAAGAGTTGAAGCTGTAATAGGTCATATTGAACCCTATGGGTTAGGAATGGGATATGCCACTTGTGGCAGTATTGATAATATCAAACAAACAGAGGAAGTCCGGAGCTAAAGCAGAGTTGGGCAAATATTTTGACTCGGGGGGCCACATTGAGAGAAAAAACGTGTCTGGGGGGCCAATGTGTATGTGTGTATGAATGACATATACACATTTAGCTGTAAAAATATGCTGTACAGTATGTGTGTTCGGGTCCCTTTTTTTCCCAAGAACACTAATAAAAAAATAAACTGTGTCGATAGAGTTCTAAAAAAGTTATAACAGACCACCTCAAAAAACAGAATGGAATTTTACAGTTTTTTACTGAATGGGACACCCAAAATGTACATTAAAATAAAGAAAGTGCGATTTACAATATGAACTATGAACAATAAAACAATGAATATTAACAACATACAAACATATTTTACTTCTCAGACCAGCTCCTCCATAGTTGTGTATCTTTTACAATCAAGCAAAACACAACAAAAATGTAACAAACAGCAAAATATGAATGCAAAGTGTAATAAACACCTACAATGTCATATATTATCACTTTTATGCAGCAATTTGTTGTAAAAATGTGCTTCCGCATCTGTTCCTGAAACACCCGTTTTCGGGCTGGCTGCTCTGAAAACAAGCCACGCCCACTCTGCTTTGTTCCTGCTCTGAGCTGCTGTGACGTAGATTACCGTAATAACTCCTATAAACACCCGAAAAGCGCAGGTTTCAAACATCGAAATACTTTCTATAGTTCAAGACTGACGGTCATTTAAAAACATCACAATGGCAAATAGTTTTTGATGTTAAAGGTCTAAAAATAATTATGTAGAACGTACGGCAGTCCGGGTTGAAAATCTTAAAATGGGCCGCAGGCCGTATTTTTGCACAGGTCTGAGCTAAAGTCATAGAGAAGTTTCTTAAGCGCAAAAACTATGACTACAGTGGTGCAGCGTATTTTCATTTTTCCTTTGATTTTGTTGAAAGTTTATTTAAGTACTATATATATATATATATATATATATATATATATATATATAATTTTATTTATTTTATTTTCAAAGAAAGAAAAAGAAAAAAAAAAATATATATATATATATATATATATATATATAAAAATATATATATATATTTAATTATTTTTCATTTTAAAAAAAATAAATAAATAAAAATATATATATTATTTTTTTGAGTTTTATAAACCTTTATTTATAAACTGCAACATTTACAAACAATCGAGAAATACTAATAATCAAAATAAGTACAAAAACAGTACAAATCAGCGTCAGGGGGTTGTAAACTCAATAAAGTAACTAAAATAGAATGCTATATATATATATATATATATATATATATATATATATATATATATATATATATATATATATATACATACAACAAAGTGCAAAGCCATGGGCTCACACAAGTTCAGTAAATAATTTAAATTTGGAACACAGCATCATCGTTTTCACAGCTTTTTGGTTGTCAGAGGTAGAGAGTGTTTTAACGTAGAGTTCTAATTCTTTACCCGAGGCAATATTTTTTTATTTTATTTTCGCTTGGATATAATATTTTAAATCCCTATCAATAAAGCACTGTTCAGCTCTTGCCATGTTACCAAGTATGTTCAGTAAGCAGTAATAATATATAGGCATAAATGTTGACGTTTTTCTTTCAACGTAATATCAAAACTACCATTAACATTTGAAGAAGATCACCAATGAAAAAATGACATGAAAATAAATAGTCCAACTCTAGTTAAACATGCAAACAGAGAAAAAATGAATGAGCACAATAGGAAAGGAGGTGAGACAGTTGCTTTGTCTTTGGAAATAAAATAGATTATGAAGTTAAAAATCATTTAAATGAGGCCGAGTGGGGAAGGACTGCTACTGTATCAGAACTAAACTGAAATCAAACATTAGCGCAGGCTATTAAAGTCAAACCTGGTGGTACTTATTTTCTTTTTTTTAACATTACAAAACAAACATTTTTTTACAAACTAAATACATTTTGATTGATTGGAGTATAAGGGCCACACCGAAAAGAAAAACACATTTTTAAAATCACCATCAAAACAGTTTACATTTTTAAGTAAATTATATGAGAATAATAATGTGTCATTTTAGAAAAAAGCAATGTTATCAGGAGTCATGTCAGACGTTTTAATAATATTTTTAAATATAATTTGACCAGGGAACATAATTGTAGTAATGTATGACAATTTTTTTTTTAAAGAATTACATAAAACAAAACCTTTTTCTCTCATAACATTATGCATTTAAAAAAAAATACAAAATTATAATTTTCTTCTTGCAATATTGTGACTGTTCTTGTAATATTTTGACACAACGCATAATTATGATTTTGTTGTTGTTGTAATACATAAACTTTGCTCTCGTTCTATTACAACATTTTGTCAACGCAAAATTCAGATTCTATTCTAGTAATATTCCAACTTTGCTTTGTAATGGCACAACTTATTTTAACTCATTTTCTCGTAATACTACTCGAGGCAATATATATATATTTTTATTTTTTTTTCAAACCTTTATTTATAAATTTCAACATTTACCGTATTTTTCTGAGTATAAGTCGCTCCTAAGTATAAGTCGCACCGGCCGAAAATGCATAATAAAGAAGGAAAAAAACATATATAAGTCGCATTTTTTGGGGAAATGTATTTGATAAAAGCCAACAGCAAGAATAGACATTTGAAAGGCAATTTAAAATAAATAAAGAACAGTGAACAAAAGGTTGAATAAGTGTACGTTATATGAGGCATAAATAACCAACTGGTATGTTAACGTAACATATTATGGTAAGAGTCATTCAAATAACTATAACACATAAAACATGCTATACAATCTGTCACTCCTAATCGCTAAATCCCATGAAATCTTATACGTCTAGTCTCTTACGTAAATGAGATAAATAATATTATTTGATATTTTACGCTAATGTATTAATCATTTCACACATAAGTCGCTCCTGAGTATAAGTCGCACCCCCGGCCAAACTATGAAAAAAACTGTGACTTATAGTCCGAGAAATACGGTACCAACAGTCGAGAAACAATAATCTAAGTAAGTACAAAACAGTGCCAGGGGGTTGTAAATTCAAAGTAACTCAAATAGAACGCAAAAAAAAAATATATATATATATATAAAATAGACAAAGTGCAAAGCCATAGGCTCACTCAATTTCAGTAAATAACTTAAATTTGGAGCACAGCATCATCGTTTTCACAGCTTTTTGGTTGTTAGAGGTAGAGAGTGTTTTAATGTAGAGTTCTAATTATTATTAAGGCATAAAAGACAGGTCTGGTATTGAGAAACTTACATTTATGAATATAAAACTTAGCCAATAGTGTAATGAGGTTGCAAAGGTAAAATTCATTTTCAATTTTTTGTTTACCCGAGGCAATATCACAACAGGAAGTGAAAATGCGTGACGTCACACAAACCGGACGTGACGCGCGCAGCACACGTTGTGAAGAAACAACAAAAGCTATTACAAAATTTTAAAAAACGGCAGACGATAAACAAACACAAACATTCAAATAAAAATAATATTAATACAGTACAATGTTGTTACACACAGTTCTTATTCTGCCAAGAAAGTATAATGCGGGGCTATTTATTTATTATATTTACATTTTTAAATAACACTTGGTTATAAATGTGTATGAGGTTTTTTTTCGGCAATTATGACTCTTTACACACTTTTATGAGTTTGGATCATCAACATTTTTTTTTCTCAAAAAATAATTAATCAAAACGTTGTTTTAATTAAATATTGACCCATTTAAGGCTCCAATTACTTCACATGAAATATTCCACTCTGAACATTTTTTTTGGGGGGGGGCGGGGGGGGGGTATTTCATATTTTTTGTTTTTCCTATTAAAAAAATGACATAAAACATTAAAAAAAAAAAAACTTATGGCATTGGATGGATTTGAAGTTGATCTATAGCTATTAAAGCCTTGTAGGTAAAAAAATATATATATATATACACGTAAAAGCCAGTAAATTTGAACATTTTGAAAAACTTGATTTATTTCAGTAATTGCATTCAAAAGGTGTAACTTGTACATTATATTTATTCATTGCACACAGACTGATGCATTCAAATGTTTATTTCATTTAATTTTGATGATTTGAAGTGGCAACAAATGAAAATCCAAAATTCCGTGTGTCACAAAATTAGAATATTACTTAAGGCTAATACAAAAAAGGGATTTTTAGAAATGTTGGCCAACTGAAAAGTATGAAAATGAAAAATATGAGCATGTACAATACTCAATACTTGGTTGGAGCTCCTTTTGCCTCAATTACTGTGTTAATGCGGCGTGGCATGGAGTCGATGAGTTTCTGGCACTGCTCAGGTGTTATGAGAGCCCAGGTTGCTCTGATAGTGGCCTTCAACTCTTCTGCGTTTTTGGGTCTGGCATTCTGCATCTTCCTTTTCACAATACCCCACAGATTTTCTATGGGGCTAAGGTCAGGGGAGTTGGCGGGCCAATTTAGAACAGAAATACCATGGTCCGTAAACCAGGCACGGGTAGATTTTGCGCTGTGTGCAGGCGCCAAGTCCTGTTGGAACTTGAAATCTCCATCTCCATAGAGCAGGTCAGCAGCAGGAAGCATGAAGTGCTCTAAAACTTGCTGGTAGACGGCTGCGTTGACCCTGGATCTCAGGAAACAGAGTGGACCGACACCAGCAGATGACATGGCACCCCAAACCATCACTGATGGTGGAAACTTTACACTAGACTTCAGGCAACGTGGATCCTGTGCCTCTCCTGTCTTCCTCCAGACTCTGGGACCTCGATTTCCAAAGGAAATGCAATATTTGCATGGTTGGGTGATGGTTTGGGGAAATATTTCATATTTTTTGTTTTTCCTATTAAAAAAATGACATAAAACATTAAAAAAAATAAAACTTATGGCATTGGATGGATTTGAAGTTGATCTATAAAAATTAAAGCCTTGTAAGTAAAAACAAATAATAATAATAATAATATGACTCACTTTTATGAGTTTGGATCCTCTAAAAAAAATTTGCTCAAAAAATAATAAATGAAAAACTTTTTTTTTAATTAATGATTGACCTATTTAAGGCTCCAATTACTTCACATTAAATACTACACTCTGAACATTTTTTGGGGGGGGAAATATTTCATATTTTTTGTTTTTCCTATATAAAGAAATGACATAAAACATAAAAAAAAATAAAACTTATGGCATTGGATGGATTTGAAGTTGATTTATAGCATTTAAAGCCTTGTAAGTAAAAAAAAAAAAAGAATAATAATAATAATAATATGACTCTTTTTTTAACACTTTTATGAGTTTGGATCCTCTTAAAAAAAATTTGCTCAAAAAATAATAAATGAAAAATATTCTTTTTTATTATTTATTGACCTATTTAAGGCTCAAATTACTTCACATTAAATACTACACTCTGAACATTTTTTTGGGGGGGGGGAATATTTCATATTTTTTGTTTTTCCTATATAAAAAAATTACATAAAACATAAAAAAAAATAAAACTTATGGCACTGGATGGATTTGAAGTTGATCTATAGCAATTAAAGCCTTGTAAGTAAAAACAAATAATAATAATAATATGACTCTTTTTAACACTTTTATGAGTTTGGATCCTCGAAAAAAAAAAATTGCTCAAAAAATAAAAAATGAAAAACATTTTTTAAATTAATTATTGACCTATTTATGGCTCCAATTACTTCACGTTAAATACTACACTCTGAACATTTTTTTGGGGGGGGGAAATATTTCATATTTTTTGTTTTTCCTATTAAAAAAATGACATAAAACATTAAAAAAAATAAAACTTATGGCATTGGATGGATTTGAAGTTGATCTATAGCAATTAAAGCCTTGTAAGTAAAAACAAATAATAATAATAATATGACTCTTTTTAACACTTTTATGAGTTTGGATCCTCTAAAAAAAATTTGCTCAAAAAATAATAAATGAAAACTATTATTTTTATTATTTATTGACCTATTTAAGGCTCCAATTACTTCACATTAAATACTACACTCTGAACATTTTTTTGGGGGGGGGGGGGGGTATTTCATATTTGTTGTTTTTCCTATTAAAAAAATGACATAAAACATAAAAAAAAATAAAACTTATGGCATTGGATGGATTTGAAGTTGATCTATAGCAATTAAAGCCTTGTAAGTAAAAATAAAAAAATACCAATAATATGACTCTAACACTTTTATGAGTTTGGATCCTCTAAAAAAAATTTGCTCAAAAAATAATAAATGAAAAACATTTTTTTAATTAATTATTGACCTATTTAAGGCTCCAATTACATCACATTAAATACTACACTCTGAACATTTTTTGGGGGGGGAAATATTTCATATTTTTTGTTTTTCCTATATAAAAAAATGACATAAAACATTAAAAAAAATAAAACTTATGGCATTGGATGGATTTGAAGTTGATCTATAGCAATTAAAGCCTTGTAAGTAAAAACAAATAATAATAATAATATGACTCTTTTTAACACTTTTATGAGTTTGGATCCTCTAAAAAAAATTTGCTCAAAAAATAATAAATGAAAAACTTTTTTTTTAAATTAATTATTGACCTATTTAAGGCTCCAATTACTTCACATTAAATACTACACTCTGAACATTTTTTGGGGGGGGAAATATTTCATATTTTTTGTTTTTCCTATATAAAGAAATGACATAAAACATTAAAAAAAATAAAACTTATGGCATTGGATGGATTTGAAGTTGATTTATAGCATTTAAAGCCTTGTAAGTAAAAAAAACAAATAATAATAATAATATGACTCTTTTTAACACTTTTATGAGTTTGGATCCTCGAAAAAAATTTGCTCAAAAAATAATAAATGAAAAACATTTTTTTTATTAATTATTGACCTATTTAAGGCTCCAATTACATCACATTAAATACTACACTCTGAACATTTTTTGGGGGGGGGAAATATTTCATATTTTTTGTTTTTCCTTTATAAAAAAAATGACATAAAACATAAAAAAAAATTAAACTTATGGCATTGGATGGATTTGAAGTTGATCTATAGCAAGTAAAGCCTTGTAAGTCAAAACAAATAATAATAATAATAATATGACTCTTTTTAACACTTTTATGAGTTTGGATCCTCTAAAAAAAATTTGCTCAAAAAATAATAAATGAAAAACTTTTTTTTTTATTAATTATTGACCTATTTAAGGCTCCAATTACTTCACATTAAATACTACACTCTGAATATTTTTTGGGGGGGGAAATATTTCATATTTTTTGTTTTTCCTATATAAAGAAATGACATAAAACATAAAAAAAAATAAAACTTATGGCATTGGATGGATTTGAAGTTGATTTATAGCATTTAAAGCCTTGTAAGTAAAAAAAAAACAAATAATAATAATAATATGACTCTTTTTAACACTTTTATGAGTTTGGATCCTCGAAAAAAAAAAATTGCTCAAAAAATAATAAATGAAAAACATTTTTTAAATTAATTATTGACCTATTTATGGCTCCAATTACTTCACGTTAAATACTACACTCTGAACATTTTTTTGGGGGGGGGGGGGGGGGGGGGTATTTCATATTTGTTGTTTTTCCTATTAAAAAAATGACATAAAACATTAAAAAAAATAAAACTTATGGCATTGGATGGATTTGAAGTTGATCTATAGCAATTAAAGCCTTGTAAGTAAAAACAAATAATAATAATAATATGACTCTTTTTAACACTTTTATGAGTTTGGATCCTCTAAAAAAAATTTGCTCAAAAATATTAAATGAAAACCTTTTTTTTTTTTTATTAATTATTGACCTATTTAAGGCTCCAATTACTTCACATTAAATACTACACTCTGAACATTTTTTGGGGGGGGAAATATTTCATATTTTTTGTTTTTCCTATATAAAGAAATGACATAAAACATTAAAAAAAATAAAACTTATGGCATTGGATGGATTTGAAGTTGATTTATAGCATTTAAAGCCTTGTAAGTAAAAAAAAAAAATAATAATAATAATAATAATAATATGACTCTTTTTAAACACTTTTATGAGTTTGGATCCTCTTAAAAAAAATTTGCTCAAAAAATAATAAATGAAAAATATTCTTTTTTATTATTTATTGACCTATTTAAGGCTCCAATTACTTCACATTAAATACTACACTCTGAACATTTTTTTTTGGGGGGGGGGGGGTATTTCATATTTGTTGTTTTTCCTATTAAAAAAATGACATAAAACATAAAAAAAAAAAAAAAACTTATGGCACTGGATGGATTTGAAGTTGATCCATAGCAATTAAAGCCTTGTAAGTAAAAACAAATAATAATAATAATATGACTCTTTTTAACACTTTTATGAGTTTGGATCCTCTAAAAAAAATTTGCTCAAAAAATAATAAATGAAAAATATTATTTTTATTATTTATTGACCTATTTAAGGCTCCAATTACTTCACATTAAATACTACACTCTGAACATTTTTTTTTGGGGGGGGGGGGGGGGTATTTCATATTTGTTGTTTTTCCTATTAAAAAAATGACATAAAACATAAAAAAAAAAAAAAAAACTTATGGCATTGGATGGATTTGAAGTTGATCTATAGCAATTAAAGTCTTGTAAGTAAAAATAAAAAAATACCAATAATATGACTCTAACACTTTTATGAGTTTGGATCCTCTAAAAAAAATTTGCTCAAAAAATATGAAATGAAAAACTTTTTTTTTTATTAATTATTGACCTATTTAAGGCTCCAATTACATCACATTAAATACTACACTCTGAGCATTTTTTGGGGGGGGGGAATATTTCATATTTTTTGTTTTTCCTATATAAAAAAATTACATAAAACATAAAAAAAATATAACTTATGGCATTGGATGGATTTGAAGTTGATCTATAGCAATTAAAGCCTTGTAAGTAAAAACAAATAATAATAATAATATGACTCTTTTTAACACTTTTATGAGTTTGGATCCTCAAAAAAAAAAAATTGCTCAAAAAATAATAAATGAAAAACATTTTTTAAATTAATTATTGACCTATTTATGGCTCCAATTACTTCACGTTAAATACTACACTCTGAACATTTTTTGGGGGGGGGGAAATATTTCATATTTTTTGTTTTTCCTATTAAAAAAATGACATAAAACATAAAAATAAAAAAAAAACTTATGGCACTGGATGGATTTGAAGTTGATCTATAGCAATTAAAGCCTTGTAAGTAAAAACAAATAATAATAATAATATGACTCTTTTTAACACTTTTATGAGTTTGGATCCTCTAAAAAAAATTTGCTCAAAAATAATAAATGAAAAATATTATTTTTATTATTTATTGACCTATTTAAGGCTCCAATTACTTCACATTAAATACTACACTCTGAACATTTTTTTGGGGGGGGGGGGGGGTATTTCATATTTGTTGTTTTTCCTATTAAAAAAATGACATAAAACATTAAAAAAAATAAAACTTATGGCATTGGATGGATTTGAAGTTGATCTATAGCAATTAAAGCCTTGTAAGTAAAAACAAATAATAATAATAATATGACTCTTTTTAACACTTTTATGAGTTTGGATCCTCTAAAAAAAATTTGCTCAAAAAATAATTAATGAAAAACATTTTTTTTTATTAATTATTGACCTATTTAAGGCTCCAATTACATCACATTAAATACTACACTCTGAACATGTTTTGGGGGGGGAAATATTTCATATTTTTTGTTTTTCCTATATAAAAAAATGACATAAAACATTAAAAAAAATAAAACTTATGGCATTGGATGGATTTGAAGTTGATCTATAGCAATTAAAGCCTTGTAAGTAAAAACAAATAATAATAATAATATGACTCTTTTTAACACTTTTATGAGTTTGGATCCTCTAAAAAAAATTTGCTCAAAAAATAATAAATGAAATACTTTTTTTTTAAATTAATTATTGACCTATTTAAGGCTCCAATTACTTCACATTAAATACTACACTGAATATTTTTTTGGGGGGGAAATATTTCATATTTTTTGTTTTTCCTATATAAAGAAATGACATAAAACATAAAAAAAAAAAAAACTTATGGCATTGGATGGATTTGAAGTTGATTTATAGCATTTAAAGCCTTGTAAGTAAAAAAAACAAATAATAATAATAATATGACTCTTTTTAACACTTTTATGAGTTTGGATCCTCGAAAAAAATTTGCTCAAAAAATAATAAATGAAAAATATTATTTTTATTATTTATTGACCTATTTAAGGCTCCAATTACTTCACATTAAATACTACACTCTGAACATTTTTTTTTTGGGGGGGGGGGGGGTATTTCATATTTGTTGTTTTTCCTATTAAAAAAATGACATAAAACATTAAAAAAAATAAAACTTGTGGCATTGGATGGATTTGAAGTTGATCTATAGCAATTAAAGCCTTGTAAGTAAAAATAAAAAAATACCAATAATATGACTCTTTAACACTTTTATGAGTTTGGATCCTCTAAAAAAAATTTGCTCAAAAAATAATAAATGAAAAACATTTTTTTAATTAATTATTGACCTATTTAAGGCTCCAATTACATCACATTAAATACTACACTCTGAACATTTTTTGGGGGGGGGAAATATTTCATATTTTTTGTTTTTCCTTTATAAAAAAAATGACATAAAACATAAAAAAAAAAAAAAACTTATGGCATTGGATGGATTTGAAGTTGATCTATAGCAAGTAAAGCCTTGTAAGTCAAAACAAATAATAATAATAATATGACTCTTTTTAACACTTTTATGAGTTTGGATCCTCTAAAAAAAATTTGCTCAAAAAATAATAAATGAAAAACTTTTTTTTTTATTAATTATTGACCTATTTAAGGCTCCAATTACTTCACATTAAATACTACACTCTGAATATTTTTTGGGGGGGGAAATATTTCATATTTTTTGTTTTTCCTATATAAAGAAATGACATAAAACATAAAAAAAAATAAAACTTATGGCATTGGATGGATTTGAAGTTGATTTATAGCATTTAAAGCCTTGTAAGTAAAAAAAAACAAATAATAATAATAATATGACTCTTTTTAACACTTTTATGAGTTTGGATCCTCGAAAAAAAAAAATTGCTCAAAAAATAATAAATGAAAAACATTTTTTTAATTAATTATTGACCTATTTATGGCTCCAATTACTTCACGTTAAATACTACACTCTGAACATTTTTTGGGGGAGAAATATTTCATATTTTTTGTTTATCCTATTAAAAAAATGACATAAAACATTAAAAATAAATAAAACTTATGGCACTGGATGGATTTGAAGTTGATCTATAGCAATTAAAGCCTTGTAAGTAAAAACAAATAATAATAATAATATGACTCTTTTTAACACTTTTATGAGTTTGGATCCTCTAAAAAAAATTTGCTAAAAAAATAATAAATGAAAAATATTCTTTTTATTATTTATTGACCTATTTAAGGCTCCAATTACTTCACATTAAATACTACACTCTGAACATTTTTTTGGGGGGGAGGGGGGGGTATTTCATATTTGTTGTTTTTCCTATTAAAAAAATGACATAAAACATTAAAAAAAATAAAACTTATGGCATTGGATGGATTTGAAGTTGATCTATAGCAATTAAAGCCTTGTAAGTAAAAACAAATAATAATAATAATATGACTCTTTTTAACACTTTTATGAGTTTGGATCCTCTAAAAAAAATTTGCTCAAAAATAATAAATGAAAACCTTTTTTTTTATTATTAATTATTGACCTATTTAAGGCTCCAATTACTTCACATTAAATACTACACTCTGAACATTTTTTGGGGGGGGAAATATTTCATATTTGTTGTTTTTCCTATTAAAAAAATGACATAAAACATTAAAAAAAACAAAAACTTATGGCACTGGATGGATTTGAAGTTGATCCATAGCAATTAAAGCCTTGTAAGTAAAAACAAATAATAATAATAATATGACTCTTTTTAACACTTTTATGAGTTTGGATCCTCTAAAAAAAATTTGCTCAAAAAATAATAAATGAAAAATATTATTTTTATTATTTATTGACCTATTTAAGGCTCCAATTACTTCACATTAAATACTACACTCTGAACATTTTTTTTGGGGGGGGGGTATTTCATATTTGTTGTTTTTCCTATTAAAAAAATGACATAAAACATAAAAAAAAATAAAAAAAACTTATGGCATTGGATGGATTTGAAGTTGATCTATAGCAATTAAAGTCTTGTAAGTAAAAATAAAAAAAATACCAATAATATGACTCTTTAACACTTTCATGAGTTTGGATCCTCTAAAAAAAATTTGCTCAAAAAATATGAAATGAAAAACTTTTTTTTTTATTAATTATTGACCTATTTAAGGCTCCAATTACATCACATTAAATACTACACTCTGAACATTTTTTGGGGGGGGGGGGGAATATTTCATATTTTTTGTTTTTCCTATATAAAAAAATTACATAAAACATAAAAAAAATATAACTTATGGCATTGGATGGATTTGAAGTTGATCTATAGCAATTAAAGCCTTGTAAGTAAAAACAAATAATAATAATAATAATATGACTCTTTTTAACACTTTTATGAGTTTGGATCCTCGAAAAAAAAAAATTGCTCAAAAAATAATAAATGAAAAACATTTTTTAAATTAATTATTGACCTATTTATGGCTCCAATTACTTCACGTTAAATACTACACTCTGAACATTTTTTGGGGGGGGGGAAATATTTCATATTTTTTGTTTTTCCTATTAAAAAAATGACATAAAACATAAAAAAAAAAAAAAAACTTATGGCACTGGATGGATTTGAAGTTGATCTATAGCAATTAAAGCCTTGTAAGTAAAAACAAATAATAATAATAATATGACTCTTTTTAACACTTTTATGAGTTTGGATCCTCTAAAAAAAATTTGCTCAAAAAATAATAAATGAAAAATATTATTTTTATTATTTATTGACCTATTTAAGGCTCCAATTACTTCACATTAAATACTACACTCTGAACATTTTTTTTGGGGGGGGGGGGGGGGGGGTATTTCATATTTGTTGTTTTTCCTATTAAAAAAATGACATAAAACATTAAAAAAAATAAAACTTATGGCATTGGATGGATTTGAAGTTGATCTATAGCAATTAAAGCCTTGTAAGTAAAAATAAAAAAATACCAATAATATGACTCTAACACTTTTATGAGTTTGGATCCTCTAAAAAAAATTTGCTCAAAAAATAATTAATGAAAAACATTTTTTTTTATTAATTATTGACCTATTTAAGGCTCCAATTACATCACATTAAATACTACACTCTGAACATTTTTTGGGGGGGGAAATATTTCATATTTTTTGTTTTTCCTATATAAAAAAATGACATAAAACATTAAAAAAAATAAAACTTATGGCATTGGATGGATTTGAAGTTGATCTATAGCAATTAAAGCCTTGTAAGTAAAAACAAATAATAATAATAATATGACTCTTTTTAACACTTTTATGAGTTTGGATCCTCTAAAAAAAATTTGCTCAAAAAATAATAAATGAAAAACTTTTTTTTTAAATTAATTATTGACCTATTTAAGGCTCCAATTACTTCACATTAAATACTACACTGAATATTTTTTTGGGGGGGAAATATTTCATATTTTTTGTTTTTCCTATATAAAGAAATGACATAAAACATAAAAAAAAATAAAACTTATGGCATTGGATGGATTTGAAGTTGATTTATAGCATTTAAAGCCTTGTAAGTAAAAAAAACAAATAATAATAATAATATGACTCTTTTTAACACTTTTATGAGTTTGGATCCTCGAAAAAAATTTGCTCAAAAAATAATAAATGAAAAATATTATTTTTATTATTTATTGACCTATTTAAGGCTCCAATTACTTCACATTAAATACTACACTCTGAACATTTTTTTTTGGGGGGGGGGGGGGGGTATTTCATATTTGTTGTTTTTCCTATTAAAAAAATGACATAAAACATTAAAAAAAATAAAACTTGTGGCATTGGATGGATTTGAAGTTGATCTATAGCAATTAAAGCCTTGTAAGTAAAAATAAAAAAATACCAATAATATGACTCTTTAACACTTTTATGAGTTTGGATCCTCTAAAAAAAATTTGCTCAAAAAATAATAAATGAAAAACATTTTTTTAATTAATTATTGACCTATTTAAGGCTCCAATTACATCACATTAAATACTACACTCTGAACATTTTTTGGGGGGGGGAAATATTTCATATTTTTTGTTTTTCCTTTATAAAAAAAATGACATAAAACATAAAAAAAAAAAAAAAACTTATGGCATTGGATGGATTTGAAGTTGATCTATAGCAAGTAAAGCCTTGTAAGTCAAAACAAATAATAATAATAATATGACTCTTTTTAACACTTTTATGAGTTTGGATCCTCTAAAAAAAATTTGCTCAAAAAATAATAAATGAAAAACTTTTTTTTTTATTAATTATTGACCTATTTAAGGCTCCAATTACTTCACATTAAATACTACACTCTGAATATTTTTTGGGGGGGGAAATATTTCATATTTTTTGTTTTTCCTATATAAAGAAATGACATAAAACATAAAAAAAAATAAAACTTATGGCATTGGATGGATTTGAAGTTGATTTATAGCATTTAAAGCCTTGTAAGTAAAAAAAAACAAATAATAATAATAATATGACTCTTTTTAACACTTTTATGAGTTTGGATCCTCGAAAAAAAAAAATTGCTCAAAAAATAATAAATGAAAAACATTTTTTAAATTAATTATTGACCTATTTATGGCTCCAATTACTTCACGTTAAATACTACACTCTGAACATTTTTTGGGGGAGAAATATTTCATATTTTTTGTTTATCCTATTAAAAAAATGACATAAAACATTAAAAATAAATAAAACTTATGGCACTGGATGGATTTGAAGTTGATCTATAGCAATTAAAGCCTTGTAAGTAAAAACAAATAATAATAATAATATGACTCTTTTTAACACTTTTATGAGTTTGGATCCTCTAAAAAAAATTTGCTAAAAAAATAATAAATGAAAAATATTCTTTTTATTATTTATTGACCTATTTAAGGCTCCAATTACTTCACATTAAATACTACACTCTGAACATTTTTTTGGGGGGGAGGGGGGGGTATTTCATATTTGTTGTTTTTCCTATTAAAAAAATGACATAAAACATTAAAAAAAATAAAACTTATGGCATTGGATGGATTTGAAGTTGATCTATAGCAATTAAAGCCTTGTAAGTAAAAACAAATAATAATAATAATATGACTCTTTTTAACACTTTTATGAGTTTGGATCCTCTAAAAAAAATTTGCTCAAAAATAATAAATGAAAACCTTTTTTTTTTTATTAATTATTGACCTATTTAAGGCTCCAATTACTTCACATTAAATACTACACTCTGAACATTTTTTGGGGGGGGAAATATTTCATATTTGTTGTTTTTCCTATTAAAAAAATGACATAAAACATTAAAAAAAACAAAAACTTATGGCACTGGATGGATTTGAAGTTGATCCATAGCAATTAAAGCCTTGTAAGTAAAAACAAATAATAATAATAATATGACTCTTTTTAACACTTTTATGAGTTTGGATCCTCTAAAAAAAATTTGCTCAAAAAATAATAAATGAAAAATATTATTTTTATTATTTATTGACCTATTTAAGGCTCCAATTACTTCACATTAAATACTACACTCTGAACATTTTTTTGGGGG
Organism: Nerophis lumbriciformis; assembly: GCF_033978685.3. Classification (NCBI taxonomy): domain Eukaryota; kingdom Metazoa; phylum Chordata; class Actinopteri; order Syngnathiformes; family Syngnathidae; genus Nerophis; species Nerophis lumbriciformis. The sequence goes on from NC_084550.2 coordinate 27,898,732, forward strand.
GGGGGGGTATTTCATATTTGTTGTTTTTCCTATTAAAAAAATGACATAAAACATAAAAAAAAATAAAAAAAACTTATGGCATTGGATGGATTTGAAGTTGATCTATAGCAATTAAAGTCTTGTAAGTAAAAATAAAAAAAATACCAATAATATGACTCTTTAACACTTTTATGAGTTTGGATCCTCTAAAAAAAATTTGCTCAAAAAATATGAAATGAAAAACTTTTTTTTTTATTAATTATTGACCTATTTAAGGCTCCAATTACATCACATTAAATACTACACTCTGAACATTTTTTGGGGGGGGGGGAATATTTCATATTTTTTGTTTTTCCTATATAAAAAAATTACATAAAACATAAAAAAAATATAACTTATGGCATTGGATGGATTTGAAGTTGATCTATAGCAATTAAAGCCTTGTAAGTAAAAACAAATAATAATAATAATATGACTCTTTTTAACACTTTTATGAGTTTGGATCCTCGAAAAAAAAAAATTGCTCAAAAAATAATAAATGAAAAACATTTTTTAAATTAATTATTGACCTATTTATGGCTCCAATTACTTCACGTTAAATACTACACTCTGAACATTTTTGGGGGGGGGGAAATATTTCATATTTTTTGTTTTTCCTATTAAAAAAATGACATAAAACATAAAAAAAAAAAAAAAACTTATGGCACTGGATGGATTTGAAGTTGATCTATAGCAATTAAAGCCTTGTAAGTAAAAACAAATAATAATAATAATATGACTCTTTTTAACACTTTTATGAGTTTGGATCCTCTAAAAAAAATTTGCTCAAAAAATAATAAATGAAAAATATTATTTTTATTATTTATTGACCTATTTAAGGCTCCAATTACTTCACATTAAATACTACACTCTGAACATTTTTTTTGGGGGGGGGGGGTATTTCATATTTGTTGTTTTTCCTATTAAAAAAATGACATAAAACATAAAAAAAAATAAAAAAAACTTATGGCATTGGATGGATTTGAAGTTGATCTATAGCAATTAAAGTCTTGTAAGTAAAAATAAAAAAAATACCAATAATATGACTCTTTAACACTTTTATGAGTTTGGATCCTCTAAAAAAAATTTGCTCAAAAAATATGAAATGAAAAACTTTTTTTTTTATTAATTATTGACCTATTTAAGGCTCCAATTACATCACATTAAATACTACACTCTGAACATTTTTTGGGGGGGGGGGAATATTTCATATTTTTTGTTTTTCCTATATAAAAAAATTACATAAAACATAAAAAAAATATAACTTATGGCATTGGATGGATTTGAAGTTGATCTATAGCAATTAAAGCCTTGTAAGTAAAAACAAATAATAATAATAATATGACTCTTTTTAACACTTTTATGAGTTTGGATCCTCGAAAAAAAAAAATTGCTCAAAAAATAATAAATGAAAAACATTTTTTAAATTAATTATTGACCTATTTATGGCTCCAATTACTTCACGTTAAATACTACACTCTGAACATTTTTGGGGGGGGGGAAATATTTCATATTTTTTGTTTTTCCTATTAAAAAAATGACATAAAACATAAAAAAAAAAAAAAAACTTATGGCACTGGATGGATTTGAAGTTGATCTATAGCAATTAAAGCCTTGTAAGTAAAAACAAATAATAATAATAATATGACTCTTTTTAACACTTTTATGAGTTTGGATCCTCTAAAAAAAATTTGCTCAAAAAATAATAAATGAAAAATATTATTTTTATTATTTATTGACCTATTTAAGGCTCCAATTACTTCACATTAAATACTACACTCTGAACATTTTTTTGGGGGGGGGGGGGGGGGGGGGGGGGGTATTTCATATTTGTTGTTTTTCCTATTAAAAAAATGACATAAAACATTAAAAAAAATAAAACTTATGGCATTGGATGGATTTGAAGTTGATCTATAGCAATTAAAGCCTTGTAAGTAAAAATAAAAAAATACCAATAATATGACTCTTTAACACTTTTATGAGTTTGGATCCTCTAAAAAAATGTGCTCAAAAAATAATAAATGAAAAACATTTTTTTTTATTAATTATTGACCTATTTAAGGCTCCAATTACATCACATTAAATACTACACTCTGAACATTTTTTTGGGGGGGAAATATTTCATATTTTTTGTTTTTCCTATATAAAAAAATGACATAAAACATTAAAAAAATAAAACTTATGGCATTGGATGGATTTGAAGTTGATCTATAGCAATTAAAGCCTTGTAAGTAAAAACAAATAATAATAATAATAATAATATGACTCTTTTTAACACTTTTATGAGTTTGGATCCTCTAAAAAAAATTTGCTCAAAAAATAATAAATGAAAAACTTTTTTTTTTTATTAATTATTGACCTATTTAAGGCTCCAATTACTTCACATTAAATACTACACTCTGAACATTTTTTGGGGGGGGAAATATTTCATATTTTTTGTTTTTCCTATATAAAGAAATGACATAAAACATTAAAAAAAATAAAACTTATGGCATTGGATGGATTTGAAGTTGATTTATAACATTTAAAGCCTTGTAAGTAAAAAAACAAAACAAATAATAATAATAATATGACTCTTTTTAACACTTTTATGAGTTTGGATCCTCGAAAAAAAAAAATTGCTCAAAAAATAATAAATGAAAAACATTTTTTAAATTAATTATTGACCTATTTATGGCTCCAATTACTTCACGTTAAATACTACACTCTGAACATTTTTTGGGGGGGAAATATTTCATATTTTTTGTTTTTCCTATATAAAAAAATTACATAAAACATAAAAAAAAATAAAACTTATGGCATTGGATGGATTTGAAGTTGATCTATAGCAATTAAAGCCTTGTAAGTAAAAACAAATAATAATAATAATATGACTCTTTTTAACACTTTTATGAGTTTGGATCCTCTAAAAAAAATTTGCTCAAAAAATAAATGAAAAACTTTTTTTTTTTATTAATTATTGACCTATTTAAGGCTCCAATTACTTCACATTAAATACTACACTCTGAACATTTTTTGGGGGGGGAAATATTTCATATTTTTTGTTTTTCCTATATAAAGAAATTTCATAAAAGATAAAAAAAATAAAACTTATGGCATTGGATGGATTTGAAGTTGATCTATAGCAATTAAAGCCTTGTAAGTAAAAATAAAAAAATACCAATAATATGACTCTTTAACACGTTTATGAGTTTGGATCCTCTAAAAAAAATTTGCTCAAAAAATAATAAATGAAAAACTTTTTTTTTTATTAATTATTGACCTATTTAAGGCTCCAATTACATCACATTAAATACTACACTCTGAACATTTTTTGGGGGGGGAAATATTTCATATTTTTTGTTTTTCCTATATAAAAAAATGACATAAAACATTAAAAAAATAAAACTTATGGCATTGGATGGATTTGAAGTTGATTTATAGCAATTAAAGCCTTGTAAGTAAAACAATAATAATAATAATATGACTCTTTTTAACACTTTTATGAGTTTGGATCCTCTAAAAAAAATTTGCTCAAAAAATAATAAATGAAAAACATTTTTTTAATTAATTATTGACCTATTTAAGGCTCCAATTACTTCACGTTAAATAGTACACTCTGAAAATTTTTGGGTGGGAGAAATATTTCATATTTTTTGTTTTTCCTATTAAAAAAATGACATAAAACATAAAAAAAACACTTATGGCATTGGATGGATTTGAAGTTGATCTATAGCTATTAAAGACTTGTAAGTAAAAAAATAATAATAATAATAATATGACTCTTTTTAACACTTTTATGAGTTTGGATCCTCGAAAAAAAAATTTGCTCAAAAAATAAATGAAAAACTTTTTTTTATTAATTATTGACCTATTTAAGGCTCCAATTACATCACATTAAATACTATACTCTGAACATTTTTTGGGGGGGGAATATTTCATATTTTTTGTTTTTCCTATTAAAAAAATGACATAAAACATAAAAAAAATAAAACTTATGGCATTGGATGGATTTGAAGTTGATCTATAGCATTTAAAGCCTTGTAAGTAAAAAAAAAATAATAATAATAATAATATGACTCTTTTTAACACTTTTATGAGTTTGGATCCTCGAAAAAAAAATTTGCTCAAAAAATAATAAATGAAAAACATTTTTAAAATTAATTATTGACCTATTTAAGGCTCCAATTACTTCACATTAAATACTACACTCTGAACATTTTTGGGGGGGGGAATATTTTATACTTTTTGTTTTTCCTATTAAAAAAAGGATTTTCTTCATGGAAAAAAGGGCATAAAACATAAACAAATAAAACGTATGGCATTGGATGGATTTGAAGTTGATCTATAGCTATTAATAAATGATAATAAATGATAAATTAAAGCCTCAAAAGTAAAAAATAATAATATGACTCTTTTTAACACATTTATGAGTTTGGATCCTCTAAAAAAAAATTTGCTCAAAAAATAATAAATGAAAAACATTTTTTAAATTAATTATTGACCTATTTAAGGCTCCAATTACTTCACATTAAATACTACACTCTGAACATTTTTTGGGGGGGGAATATTTTATACTTTTTGTTTTTCCTATTAAAAAAAGGATTTTCTTCATGGAAAAAAGGGCATAAAACATAAACAAATAAAACGTATGGCATTGGATGGATTTGAAGTTGATCTATAGCTATTAAAGCCTTGAAAGTAAAAAAATAAAAAAAAATATTAATCTGACTCTTTTTAACACTTTTATGAGTTTGGATCCTCGAGATTTTTTTTTTGCTCAAAAAATAATTTATGAAAAACATTTTTTAAATTTATTATTGATCGATTTAACCTGATTTAAATAATTAGACAGCACTATGATATTATTAAATGAATGACATTGAACCTGTTTATTGTAGATGTTGCTGTACTTGCTGAGGTGTTTGTCTCTGCAGCCTGCCCAGCCCAACAATATCACCACTGGCTCCTTCCTTCCCCGCCAGTGTGCCTCTGACCAGAAGAAAAGTATAACATGAGTTTATTTCTCACACATTAATTAATGTCAACAAAGTGACAGCTATTATTAGCATGTGCATGCTAGCGGCGTGGCGCTCACCTGACGTTTCCGCATCCGGAAACACGATATTGTAGTCAATGTCGTCGCCCGCCATTTTAACACGCTGAAGACGACGTGGTGTGGTCTATTAAGCCATAAATAAAATAATATATTACTACAGCGCGGTGTGTCAGAAGACTGAAATTAAAAAAGTGGAGGACCGTTCGACGCTCTCTTACCGGAAGTGACCATCTCTCTCTCTCTCTCTCTCTCTCTCTCTCTCCCGCCATATGTTGACTCTACAATGCTGCCCCCTGCAGGATAGGGGGAGTCAATAATCATAATAATAATAATAACAACCTCAAAGTGCTACAATGCATTTAAAAAATAATAATAAAAAAATAAAAGGCAAAACAACAACGCTAAAAACACAAATAGCTGCCCCCAACACGTAAAACAAATAGTAAAAATACAATAAAAACTAGAACAGCGTAATAGCTAGAACCATAGACATGTTCTAAGGCAGGGGTCACCAGGTCGCCCGTAAGGACCAGATGAGTCGCCCGCTGGCCTGTTCTAAAAATAGCTCAAATAGCAGCACTTACCAGTGAGCTGCCTCTATCTTTTTAATTTTATTTATTTACTAGCAAGCTGGTCTCGCTTTCTTCGACATTTTTTATTCTAAGAGAGACAAAACTTAAATAGAATTTGAAAATCCAAGAAAATATTTTAAAGACTTGGTCTTAACTTGTTTAAATACATTCATTTATTTTTTTACTTTGCTTCCTATAACTTTCAGAAAGACAATTTTAGAGAAAAAATACAACCTTAAAAATTATTTTAGGATTTTTAAACACATAAACCTTTTTACCTTTTAAATTCCTTCCTCTTCTTTCCTGACAATTTAAATCAAGGTTCAAGTCAATTATTTTTTTTATTGTAAAGAATAATAAATACATTTTAATTTAATTCTTCATTTTAGCTTCTGTTTTTTCGACAAAGAATATTTGTGAAATATTTCTTCAAACTTATTATGATTAAAATTCAAAAAAATTATTCTGGCAAATCTAGAAAATCTGTAGAATCAAATTTAAATCTTAATTCAAAGTCTTTTGAATTTCTTTTAAAATTTTTGTTCTGGAAAATCTAGAAGAAATAATGATTTGTCTTTGTTAGAAATATAGCTTGGTCCAATTTGTTATATATTCTAACAAAGTGCAGATTGGATTTTAACCTATTTAAAACATGTCATCAAAATTCTAAAATTAATCTTAATCGGCAAAAATTACTAATGATGTTCCATAAATTCTTTTTTTAATTTTTTCAAAAAGATTAGAATTTTTCGGTTGAACTTTGAATTTTAAAGAGTCGAAATTGAAGATAAACTATGTTTCAAAATTTAATTAGAATTTTTTTCGTGTTTTCTCCTCTTTTATACCGTTCAATTAAGTGTTTTTTTCATCATTTATTCTCTACAAAAAACCTTCCGTAAAAGGAAAAAAAATGTATGACGGAATGACAGACAGAAATACTCATTTATATATATATATATATATATATATATATATATATATATATATATATATATATATATATATATGTATATATATATATATATATATATATATATATATGTATATATATATATATATATATATATATATATGTAACCTATTTTTATGGGCTTTCCTCTTGGTGATGTTAAGTTCCTGTTATACGCTGTCATACAGTATATGCCTTGAGCTCTTATTTTGAAGGCGCTAAGAGCGGAAGTGAGGTCACGTTGTTCCCTGTAGCTATAGTCCAGCGGGTCCTCGCCTTTATTCCACATAGCAGCAGTAAGATGAAATAAGTCTTCATGCTTTCTGACAAGACGACGCTCCGCCGTTGCTAGCTGCGGCTAACTGAGATGAAGCTAACCGACTCTCCTAACTTTACCGTAATTAGAGTCTTTCTTTTGCGGGACCTTGATCCCACCGCTGCCACCAATGTAACCGAGGGTTTATATATGTCGCCTATACGGTATGAAACTACAAAATAATAAACACGGAATCTCCAGTTTACACGAGGACCCTTTATTTACCTTCTTTTCAAAACCTTCGCTCCACTCCAACAACGTGACCTCACTTCAGCTCTTAGCGCCTTCAAAATAAGAGCTCAAGGCATATACTGTATGACAGCGTATAACAGGAACTTAACATCACCAAGAGGAAAGCCCATAAAAATAGGTTACATATATATATATATATATATATATATATATATATATATATATATATATATAAACACTTAAAATGTAAAGTGTTTTTTGTGTTTAATATAAATGAACTCTGACCTAGTATAGTTCAAAGGTCAGTATTGTGCGCATGACCAAAACGTAGCGTTTGTTGCGCTCTTACAGACAAGCTAACGTTAGCGGACGCAGCGAATATGAGGAGAAGAGTTACCCCAAAAAATGTCAGAAAAAGGAAAGAAAACATATCATTTTCCCGACGAATGGGAGGTAATTGGCTATTTCTGGCAAGTAGCTCTTGGTTTCAAAAAGGTTGATGACCCCTGCTCTAAGGGTACGCGGCATGGAGCGCTACTGCCTAATGGCGCTGACGAGACGCGGGGCCGCCATCTTGGAGTGGTGATCCGCTCCACTCAGTGAAATTCATTTGGCAGGAGCAATGAACTGTCAGCGCAATTAATTCATCTTACCTCACTGAATACCACTGATTTTCACCCGCTTTTTTTTCATACGTGTAGCTATGATAAAGGACATATGTTTTATTATCCATAGTTTGCTTAACAGTGATAGAATATTCTTATATGCTATAAATGACCAGATCAAAACTGGGAATATAATCCCAGAGAAGGGGGGAAAAAAACGCTCAGCTATTTTTAAATTGAAGAAACAATATGATGAGGTTATATATACATGCTACATAAACAATGTATGAATATGTTAGATATCTATATATCTTATAGACTGTATCTCTGTTGCTGCAGCAGCAGTTTATTCTGTCTTGACACTTTGTATTGATATTTTGTATTACATTTTTCCCTTAAATGATCATGTTTACAGTATACTTTTGACCCAGCAGATTTGCTCACATTTTCAGTAGACCCATAATAAATTCATAAAAAAAGCAAACTTCATGAATGTTTTTTTTTTGTGACCAACAAGTATGTGCTCCAATCACAAAAAATAAGAGTTGTAGAAATGATTGTAAAGTCAAGACAGCCATGACATTATGTTCTTTACAAGTGTACGTAAACTTTTGACCTGGACTGTACATATCCTCTATTTATGGGTGTCCAAAGTGCGGCCCAAGGGACATTTGTGCCCTGCAACTAATTTTGTACTAGTCCGCGACATATTTTTAAAGTATTACAAAAAAAATCATTAAACTGTGGACTAAAAGAGCAAACCAATGTAATGTAAGGAGAGTTTTTTATTACATTTAACTTGTCGGCAGATCATGTGTCTAATATGACAATATAGTACTCTGGCGGAATCTAGTGGTTGAGGGTTCAAATTACACCTCTAAAAGGATTTGGACATATTTCAAAGGGAAATACTTGGATTCATTTGGTTTTCATGGAAAAAGTATGATAAAATAACAGGTTTACTGTAAGTTGAAAAATGGCCGTTATAAAGGGAGTCAATAGGAGACAAAAGGGTCCTAGGGCCTATAGTGTACGCTTACTGTATTGCTCGTACTAAAAACAACATGGCAAAGAACGGACTATGCGAATATTGAAATTAATTGCTTTACAACTCCTGTGACCATTTTTAAAATGAAAATTATGTTGCATGTCATTATCTTCAAAAGTATTAAAAAAAAAAAAAAAAAGACCCAAAAATATCCTGGATCATCCAGAGGGTTACAACTGTCATAAAAATAATAAAAGCTTATAATTGACTGATATATTTGAAGTTGATCTAGGGATTCAAGCATTGAAAATAAAACTAATACAGTACATATTAATATATGATTTTTTGTTTGTTTTGCTCAACAAATAATTAATCAAAAACGTTTTTTAAATTAATTATTGACCTATTTAAGGCTCCAATTACTTTACATAAAATATTCACTTTGAAAATCTTTAATGGGGGAAAATATTTCATATTTTTTGTTTTTCCTATTAAAAAAAATGATTTTCTTTGCAGAAAAAAGGGCAAAAAACATTTGAAAAATAAAACTTATGGCATTGGATGGATTTGAAGTTGATCTATAGCTATTAAAGCCTTGAAAGTAAAAATAAAAATATGACTCTTTTTAACACTTTTATGAGTTTGGATCCTCGAGATTTTTTTTTTTTTTGCTCAAAAAATAATTAATGAAAAACATTTTTTAAATTAATTATTGACCCATTTAAGGCTCCAATTACTTCACATTAAATATTACACTCTGAAATTTTTTTGGGGTGGAAAATATTTTTTATTTTTTGTTTTTCCTATTAAAAAAAGGACATAAAACATAAACAAATAAAACTTATGGCATTGGATGGATTTGAAGTTGATCTATAGCTATTAAAGCCTTGAAAGTAAAATAAATAAATAATAATAATAATAATGTGACTCTTTTTAACACTTTTATGTGTTTGGGTCCTCGAGATTTTTTTTTTTGCTCAAAAAATAATTAATGAAAAACATTTTTTAAATTAATTATTGACCTATTTAAGGCTCCAATTACTTCACATTAAATACTACACTCTGAACATTTTTGGGGTGGAAAATATTTTATATTTTTTGTTTTTCCTATTAAAAAAAATGATTTCTTCACGGAAAAAAAAGAGCAAAAAACATACAAAAATAAAACTTATGGAATTGGATGGATTTGAAGTTTATCTATAGCTATTAAAGCCTTTAAAGTAAAAAATAAAATAAAATAATATGACTCTTTTTAACACTTTTATAAGTTTGGATCCTCAAAAAAAAATTTTTGCTCAAAAAATTATTAATGAAAAACATTTTTTTAAATTATTGCCCTATTTAAGGCTCCAATTACGTCACATGAAATATTCCACTCTGAACATTTTTTGGGGGGAAAATATTTTTTACTTTTTGTTTGTCCTATTAAAAAAGATATTTTCTTCACGGAAAAAAGGGCATAAAACATAAACAAATAAAACTTATGGCATTGGATGGATTTGAAGTTGATCTATAGCTATTAAAGCCTTGAAAGTAAATAAAATAAAAATACAAATTATGACTCTTTTTAACACTTTTATGAGTTTGGATCCTCAAGATTATTTTTTTTTGCTCAAAAAATAATTAATCAAAAACGTTATTTTAATTAATTATTGACCTATTTAAGGCTCCAATTACTTTACATTAAATACTACACTCGGAACATTTTTGGGGTGGAAATATTTTATTTTTTGTTTTTCCTATAAAAAAATTATTTTCTTCGTGGAAAAAAGGGTATAAAATATGGCACTTGATGGCTTTGAAGTTGATCTATAACTATTTAAGCGTTGAAAGTAAAAATACAAATAAAAAAAACACCTTTTTAACACTTTAATGACAGAGACCCTTTTTGGGTCCCCGGGACCTTAAAGGTTCACCCAAACTGAGGGAAGCCCTACTGAGGGAAGCCCTAAGGTCTTCGTTTGTGTGCAGCCCTCGTGGGGGAAAAAGTTTGGACACCCCTGCTCTTACCGCTTGCCGGCCCACACCAGCGCCATCTTCTGCACGTGGGCCTTGGAGGACTTGGAGAAGGTGCTCTTGACTATGTTCAGAGGGGCCGCCTTGCCGCTGAGGTAGATCTTGTTGAGGGAGTCGGGGAGCCACGCCCGCTCCTCGCCGCTGGCGTCGGCGTCCGCCTGCTGCACGGTGGTGCAGGAGTAGGCGAAGATGTAGCCAGTCATGAAGGCATCGAACCCTGCTCGGTGGGAACCTGACTCCACCTTCTTGTCGCATCTTCCGGTCTTTCTTGGGGATTCCGTGGTGTCCTCGCACACTTTGAGGTCTCCTTTCATGGCGTCTCCATTCATGTCTTCTTCTCCATCATGCAGAGTTTTCATGTCTTCTTCTCCATCATGCAGAGTTTTCATGTCTTTTTCTCCATCATGCAGAGTTTTCATGTCTTCTTCTCCATCATGCAGAGTTTTCATGTCTTCTTCTCCATCATGCAGCGTTTTCATGTCTTCTTCTCCATCATGCAGAGTTTTCATGTCTTCTCCATCATGCAGACTTTTCATATCTTCTCCATCATGCAGAGTTTTCATGTCTTCTCCATCATGCAGTGGTGTGTTTGTGCCTGGGGTCTCCTCCTTATGGTTGTCAATCATCTTCCCAAGGTCCAAGTCCATGTGAGGCTTTTTGTCTGGAGGAGCACCTTCCAGCGCTGCAGGGTCTTCTTCCTCTTCTCCTCCTTTCTTCTTCTTGCGATGCCGCTTCCTCTTTTTCCTCTTCTCCGTCCTGGAATTATCGTCTTGGAGAATGATGAGGTCTGTGTCGTGGGACAAAGGACACTTGGTGCCTTTTGGACACCAACCGAACGCCTGCCGGACAAACCAAAACATGGGATAAAGGGTGAGGACAAGACTATTGCTGCAATGCAATTGACCAGGTTTAACTTACTATTATTATTATTTTATTTTTAATTTTTATCATGTTATATTTTTCAAAATTTGTCATAATTTTTTTAATTCTTATTATTTTTAATTATTATTGTTTTATTGTCATTATTATTTTATTTGTTCAATTAAAAAATAAAAATAAAAACATTTATTTATAATATAATATGTATTTTATTTTTATCATGTTATATTTGTCATTATTTTTTAATGTTTTAGTATTATTGTTTTATTGCCATTATTATTTTAATTGTTTAATAAAATAAAAAATGCATTTATAATATAATATGTATTTAATTTTTATTATGTTATATTTTTCATTATTTTTTACATTTTTTATTATTTTTTATTGTTATTATTTTAATTGTTTAATAAAATAAATACAATAATTTTTTAAATGTATAATACAATATGCATTTTATTTTATCGCGATATATTTTTCATAATTTTTTTAATTTTTATTATTTTTACTTATTGTTGTTTTATTGTAATTATTATTTTAATTGTTTAAATTAAAAAAAAAGTATTTATAATAGAGTAGAATATATTTTAATTGTCATTGTTCAACGAAATTGTAAGCAAAACTAATTTATATGTATACAATATGTATTTTATTTTTATCATGTTATATTTGTCATCATTTTTTGTTTTTTATTATTATTGTTTTATTGTTATTATTATTATTTTAATTGTTTAATAAAATAAAATAAAATAAAATAAATGTATTTATTATATAATATGTAGTTTATTTTTATCATGTTAATCATGTTATATTTTTCATTATTTTTCATTATTATTGTTTTATTGTCATTATTATTATTTTAATTGTTTAATAAAATAAAAAATATAAAAAAACTTATTTATAATATAATATGTATTTTATTTTTAACATGTTTATCAGGTTACATTTTTCATTATTATTGTTTTAATGTCATTATTATTATTTTAATTGTTTAATAAAAAAATGTATTTATTTATTTATAATATAATATACATTTTATTTTTATCATGTTTTTCATGTTATATTTGTCATTATTTTTCATGATTATTTTTCATTATTATTGTTTTATTGTCATTAGTATTATTTTAATTGTTTAATTAAAAAAATATTTATAATTTAATGTGTATTTTATTTTTATCATGTTATATTTTTCTTTTTTTGTTTAATGTGTATTATTTTTCATTATTATTGTTTTATTGTCATTACTTTTATTTTAATTGTTTAAAGGGGAACATTATCACCAGACCTATGTAAGCGTCAATATATACCTTGATGTTGCAGAAAAAAGACCATATATTTTTTTAACCGATTTCCGAACTCTAAATGGGTGAATTTTGGCGAATTAAACGCCTTTCTATTATTCGCTATCGGAGCAATGACGTCACAACGTGGCGTCACATCGGGAAGCAATCCGCCATTTTCTCAAACACCGAGTCAAATCAGCTCTGTTATTTTCCGTTTTTTCGACTGTTTTCCATACCTTGGAGACATCATGCCTCGTCGGTGTGTTGTCGGAGGGTGTAACAACACGAACAGGGACGGATTCAAGTTGCACCAGTGGCCCAAATATGCGAAAGTGGCAAGAAATTGGACGTTTGTTCCGCACACTTTACCGACGAAAGCTATGCTACGACAGAGATGGCAAGAATGTGTGGATATCCTGCGACACTCAAAGCAGATGCATTTCCAACCATAAAGTCAAAGAAATCTGCCACCAGACCCCCATTGAATCTGCCGGAGTGTGTGAGCAATTCAGGGACAAAGGCCCTCGGTAGCACGGCAAGCAATGGCGAGCTAAACCCCCTGGATGTCTTGGCTCACACCGTCCCTTATGCCACCGAAGATGATCAAGAGAAGAATATCGACCCTAGCTTCCCTGGCCTGCTGACATCAACTCCAAAACTGGACAGATCAGCTTTCAGGAAAAGAGCGCGGATGAGGGTATGTCTACAGAATATATTAATTGATGAAAATTGGGCTGTCTGCACTCTCAAAGTGCATGTTGTTGCCAAATGTATTTCATATGCTGTAAACCTAGTTCATAGTTGTTAGTTTCCTTTAATGCCAAACAAACACATATCAATCGTTGGTTAGAAGGCGATCGCCGAATTCGTCCTCGCTTTCTCCCGTGTCGCTGGCTGTCGTGTCGTTTTCGTCGGTTTCGCTTGCATACGGTTCAAACCGATATGGCTCAATAGCTTCAGTTTCTTCTTCAATTTGGTTTTCGCTACCTGCCTCCACACTACAACCATCCGTTTCAATACAGGCGTAATCTGTTGAATCGCTTAAGCCGCTGAAATCCGAGTCTGAATCCGAGCTAATGTCGCTATAGCTTGCTGTTCTATGCGCCATGTTTGTTTGTGTTGGCTTCACTATGTGACGTCACAGGAAAATGGACGGGTGTATATAACAATGGTTAAAATCAGGCACTTTGAAGCTTTTTTTAAGGATATTGCGTGATGGGTAAAATTTTGAAAAAAACTTCGAAAAATATAATAAGCCACTGGGAACTGATTTTTAATGGTTTTAACCATTCTGAAATTGTGATAATGTTCCCCTTTAATAAAATAAAATAAAGAAAATGTATTTATAATATAATATGCATTTTATTTTATCATGTTTTTCATGTTATATTTTTCATTATTATTTTTCAATATTATTGTTTTATTATCATTATTATTATTAGTTTAATTGTTTATTTAAAAAAAAGTATTTATAATATAATAAGTATTTTATTTTTATCATGTTATATTTTTCATTATTTTTTTTCATTATTAATTTTATTGTCATTATTATTATTTTAATTGTTTAATAAAATAAAATAAAGTATTTATAATATAATATGTATTTTATTTTTATCATGTTTATCATGTTATACGTGTCATTATTATTTTTAATTATTATTGTTTTATTGTCATTATTATTATTTTAATTGTTTAATAAAATAAAATAAATTTATTTATAATATAATATGTATTTTATAAAGGGTTTCTGCAGGTATCAACAAATCTAATTTAATTCATTTTTTAATACAAATTAGAATAGATTTACTGCCCATGTCTTACTGCAGATACTTATTAGATATAGTCAAAAGCATACGGTACATAGACACAATTGTACGTATTTGACAATAATAACAGCCATGACATGATGTTCTTTACAAGTGTATGTAAACTTTTGACCACCACTGTACCTGTGCCTTAAAGTCTGGTGCGGCTAATATATGGATTGGGTTATTTAGGGTTATTTTCCCTCAAATGTAGTGGGTGCGGCTTATATACCTGTGCGCTCTTTAGTCCAGAAAATACTGTATATAAAATAAGCAAAGTAAAAATAAAATGGTAAATATTTGTTATAGGATACCTTTAGATGTACATACTGTCATATTTTACTATTGAGTGGATCAACATATATGGCACACGTCATGAAGTGGAGTAGGTAGGACTGCCAAAACCTGAGTCCCAAACTATTTTTGGTAATAGTTCCATTTTGGGCTGAAATATTAAGTGTGTAAACTCACAGAGAAGTTGTGGCAGATGTCAGCCTGCACCTGAGGAGGAGCAACAGTCGGGCAGGCCCTATGGTCCACATAGCGGGACATGGCACCGGCATACTGACAGAACTGGAGGTGGACGTGACGGCCGGTCCCACCGGAGGACTCCTTGCGGCTGTTGTCCAGCTTACTGGAAGGACACGGGGGGGATTTAAATGAGCACTTTCTATGTGGGTCATTAAAAAAACAACAATGTAAACATACTGTCAGGTCCAAACACTGATGACATCTATTAAACAAGACAAGAAGCAAGGAATTAAACAGAGACAGAATTCAATTTAGCTCAATTGAGGAGAAACGTCTGGGCTGTGCTATTGTACAGTGTCCCACCAAGCTCTGACGAAAGATTGTACGCCTCCTCTTTTATTTGAACTTTCCCCGATTACATAGCAACAACTGTTTCTAAAGGGACGTGGGTCGTAAACAGCCGTTGCCCTCGGTCACAAAACAGTTCAAAGAAAAGGTGCCTTTAGGGGGGTCAAGACAAAATCTTCCTGTGGATTACAATACATCAAAGAAACCGACACCCTCATGTCGCTCCCCATTCTACCCAGTGGAGTTTTACAAGCCATTTTGCTTGGTAAGATCAAAGACAGCTTTTGTCCTCTCGCCGGGAACTCGTTGAAACACAAAGTTTTGTGAAAACTTAGATACAATTATTCTGACACATACCATTTCTTGTAGGCATACTCCAGGTAGGAGGCGCTGAGGCGGAGGTCAAACTCTGTCACGTATTTAGTGTCGAAGACACCTGCCGGGAACATCTCCGACAGGTCGGCCGTGAAGGTGGCTAATCGATCTGGAAGATGTGCATAAAAGTTCTAGAAAAATATAAATAATGGTTAAAAAAGTCAGTGATTACTAGGGACTGGTACCTGGGAACACATTCATAACAATATGTAATATGTACAATATACACACTGCAAGTATATATATAATGTAGTAACAGACACCTTCATAACAATATGTAATATGTACAATATACACACTGCAAGTATATATATAATGTAGTAACAGACACCTTCATAACAATATGTAATATGTACAAAAAACAATTATTTATTTACACACACAAAAGTAACTAAAGTTGGTACCGTTGAGTACCGGTACCGATTCCCAGGGACCGGGAATCGGTACCGTCTCAGTTCAGACAAGACCCATCCCCTAATGACACACTTGCGTATTGATTACAACGTGCATCCTAAATGTAGCTTTCATGACCAAATATGAAGGTATTGAAATCACCATGTACAATCGCTAATGCTAATCACTAGCACGTCTATGGCAAATCCAATGTAAATTAGCATCAAGCCAGCACATTTTGAAAACTGGAGCCTTGCTGAGCATTTGAGTTTTTTCCGGAACTGTAAACATGTAATTTGAACTGTATTTATAATATAATATGTATTTTATTTTTATCATGTTATATTTTAAATGTTTTATTTATTTATTATTATTATTGTTTTATTGTCATTATTTTATTTGTTTAATTAAAAAATATATTTATAATATAATATGTACTTTATTTTTATCATGTTATATTTTTCATATTTTTTTTATTTTTATTTATTATTATTTTATTGACATTATTATTATTTTAATTGTTTAATACACTTTTTTATTTATATGTATTTTATTTTTATCATGTTATATTTTTCATTATTTTTATAATTTGTATTTTTTAATTATTATTGTTTTATTGTCATTATTATTATTTTAATTGTTTAATAAAAAAAAATGTATTTATAATATAATATGTATTTTATTTTTATCATGTTATATTTTTCATTATTTTTATAATTTGTATTTTTTTAAGTAATATTGTTTTAAATGGGTTATACTTGTATAGCGCTTTTCTACCTTCAAGGTACTCAAAGTGCTTTGACAGTATTTCCACATTATTTTATTGTCATTATTATTTTTAATTGTTTTATTAAAAAAATATGTATTTATAATATATGTATTTAATTTTTATCATGTTATATTTTTCATTATTTATTTTATTTTTATTTTATTATTATTGTTTTATAGTCATTATTATTATTTTAATTGTTTAATTAAAAAAATAAAAAATATGTTTTTATAATATAATATGTATTTTATTTTTATCATGTAAACGTGTAATTTTAACTGTATATATGTTTGAAACACATCACCATATTGTTATTATTTAAATTGTCATGACTCTTTTTGTTGTTAGTCTTTTTCTCTTCTTTTTTGTTTTTAAACATGTCCAAAATAAATTGTGGAGGGAGGCGCGCTGGCCACACCTCCCTCCACATAAATAATTACAATACTTGCTTTTTTGGCCATTTTGACAATCATTTTTAAATGCTTGTTTGAGCCTGCCAAGACGTTACATGCAACAAAGGTAATGAATATGGCATTGTTTGGTTTTATGTGAATGGAAAACTGGTAGTACCAACAGAATTAGGTCAGAGCCTTTAAAAGTACTGAATTCGGTCCCCATCCCTGGTGAATACACCCTGAAAAATCTGCAAAGGACGCAACATAAAGATGAAAATTAATGCTTCCCTTCAAAAAGAAGGTGGCATCAAAATGTGGGTACAAATGAAACCAAAGGATGAGAATGGATACCATACCTGGTACAGGAAAGCGATGTCAATCAGGCCGTTGTGGAGCACCAAGGGCTTCCTTGCACGCAATAGCTCCGTAAATAAAGCCCGGATATGAACACCCTGGTTGTCTGAGCCTCCCTTTCAATGTAAACATATATTGGTATGCACAACTTAGGAATATACACATGTTTGGTAGATATATACAGTGGTGGTCAAAAGTGTATGTACACTTGTAAAGAACATCATGTCATGGCTGTCTTGACTTGACAATCATTATTATTTTTTTGTGATGTAGTGATTGGAGCACATACTTGTTGGTCACAAAAAACATTCATGAAGTTTGCTTTTTTTATGAATTTATTATGGCTCTACTGAAAATGTGAGGGTCAAAAGTATACATACAGCAATGTTAATATTTGCTTACATATGCTTTATAAATATATAATATTTGCTTTTATATGATGTATATGTCCCTTGGCAAGTTTATAATAATAACAATAATAATATATTTTATTTGTAAAATGCACTTTACATTGAGCAAACAACCTCAAAGTGCTACAGTGTATTAAAAAAATAAAAAGATAATAAAAATAAATAAAAATAAAAACTAGAACTAGCACGCATACATCTAAAAAAAGGCTTTTTTAAAAAGAAGGGTTTTTAAGACTTTTTTAAAAGCATCCACAGTCTGTGGCACCCTAAGGTGCCAAACATATTGCTGGGTATTGTGGCCAAACAGCTCCATTTTTGTTTCATCTGACCACAGAACTTTCCTCCAGAAGGTCTTATCTTTGTCCATGTGATCAGCAGCAAACTTTAGACGAGACTTAAGGTGTGGCTTCTGGAGCAAGGGGCTTCCTTCTTGCATGGTAGCCTCTCAGTCCATGGCGATGCTTGACTGTGGACACTGACACCTGGGTTCCAGCAGCTTCCAATTCATTGCAGACCTGCTTTTTGGTTGACTCTTGATCATCCAGACCAATTATCTCTCAGCAGCAGCTGATAGCTTGTGTTTTCTTCCTGATCGTGGCAGTGACAAAACTGTGCCATGCACTTTATATTTACCAACAATTGTCAGCACCGTTGCTCTTGGGACCTCAAGCTGCTTTGAAATGGCTCCAAGTGACTTTCCTGACTTGTTCAAGTCAATGATTTGGTTTTTTCAGATCTGTGTTGAGTTCTTTTGACTTTCCCATTGTGGCGTTTGTAACCGAGTCTAATGACCGCATCACATGAGCCCTGTTTAAATGGGCTCAGAGATGTCAGCAGGTGTCGTCAATCAGACTTTTCTACATCACCAAAATTGATCATGTATGTTGCTGTATGTATACTTTTGACCCAGCAGATTGCGTTTTATTCCTGATCGTGGCAGTGACAAAACTGTGCCATGCACTTTATACTTACCAACAACTGTCTGCATCGTTGCTCTTGGGACCTTAAGCTGCTTTGAAATGGCTCCAAGTGACTTACACTTATGATCGATTATTAATTATTTAATGGAGATGATGAATGTGCTCACCTTGTCGTTCCCCTTGTGATAGGGTATGCCCTGAGCGTACTGTTTGTTGAAGTCAAAGCCGTGCTGCACCAGGAACTGCACTGACTGGGGCTCTATGATGTACTCCTCTGAACAAAGCAGGGTGAGGTTGTACACCTGCACCAGGTACGTGTCTGCGGACTGGACAACGAGATGTGTAAATAGCATGGTCGCGTGTTAAGAAACTGGAGAAAAAGCATCTTCAGTCCTGCCTGGTCGCTGAGTTTCTTGTAGCAGGCGATTCCCAGGGAGAGGATGGAGCGAGAGCGTGCTGCGTGACATATGGCTTTGTACCTGTCTTCTATACACCTGCAGCACACAGATCAAGACACTGAGCAACACACACTTTATACCTGTCTTCTATACACCTGCAGCACACAGTAGAAGACACTGAGCAACACACATGTCTTATGCATTTCTCTTGCAGGTATACTCACGCAGCAAGCAATGACGTCCTGTTCCCAAGACCACTCAGCTCCTGTTGTTTGCAACAATCATGTATTAGTGACTTTTGACATGCAAATAAACATGTTTATAGAGCATATTACTCCCATTATTTGCAACAATTATGCATTAGTGACTTTTGACATGTAAATAAACATGTTTACACAGCATATTACTCTTATTATTTGCAACAATTATGTCTTAGTGACTTTTGACATGCAAATAAACACATTTACGCAGCATATTACTTCTATTTTTTGCAATAATTATGTATTAGTGACTTTTGATGTATAAATACACACATTTACACAGCATATTACTCCTATTATTTGCAACAATTACATATTAAGTGACTTTTGACGTGAAAATAAACATGTTTACACAGAACATTACTCCCATTATTTGCAACAATTATGCCTCAGTGACTTTTGACATGTAAATAAACACATTTACACAGCATATTACTTCTATTATTTGCAACAGTTATGCATTAGTGATTTTTGACATGTAAATAAACATGTTTACACAGCATATTACTTCTATTATTTGCAACAGTTATGCATTAGTGACTTTTGACATGTAAATAAACATGTTTACACAGCATATTACTCCCATTATTTGCAACAATTATGCCTCAGTGACTTTTGACATGTAAAAAAACACATTTACGCAGCATATTACTTCTATTATTTGCAACAGTTATGCATTAGTGACTTTTGACATGTAAATAAACATGTTTAGACAGCATATTACACCTATTATTTGCAACAATTATGCATTAGTGACTTTTGCATGCAAATAAACATGTTTAGACATCATATTACTCCTATTTTTTGCAACAATTATGTCTTAGTGACTTTTGACATGTAAATAAACACATTTACACAGCATATTACTTCTATTTTTTGCAATAATTATGTATTAGTGACTTTTGATATGTAAATAAACACATTTACACAGCATATTACTCCTATTATTTGCAACAATTACATATTAAGTGACTTTTGACATGTAAATAAACACATTTACACAGCATATTACTCTGATTATTTGCAACAATTATGCATTAGTGACTTTTGCATGCAAATAAACATGTTTACACAAAATATTACTCCAATTATTTGCAACAGTTATGCATTAGTGACTTTTGACATGTAAATAAACATGTTTACACAGCATATTACTTCCATTATTTGCAACAATTATGTATTAGTGACTTTTCACATGTAAATAAACACATTTACACAGCATATTACTCCTATTATTTGCAACAATCGTGCATTATTGCTTTTTGACATATAAATAAACATGTGTACACATCATATTACTCAAATTATTTGCAACAATTATGCATTAGTGCTTTTTCACATGTAAATAAACACATTTACACAGCATATTACTCCTATTATTTGAAACAACTATGCATTTGTGACTTTTAAAATGTAAATAAACACATTTACGCAGCATATTACTCACATTATTTGCAACAATTACATATTAAGTGACTTTTGACATGTAAATAAACACATTTACGCAGCATATTACTTCTATTTTTTGCAACAATTATGTATTAGTGACTTTTGATATGTAAATAAACTCATTTACGCAGCATATTACTCCTATTATTTGCAACAATTACATATTAAGTGACTTTTGACGTGAAAATAAACATGTTTACACAGCATATTACTCCCATTATTTGCAACACTTATGCATTAGTGACTTTTGACATGTAAATAAACACATTTACACAGAATATTACTCATATTATTTGCAACAATTATGCAATAGTGACTTTTGACATGTAAATAAACATGTTTAAACAGCACATTACTCCTATTATTTGCAACAATTGTCTGTGACTTTTGACATGTAAATAAACACATTTACGCAGCATGTTACTTCTATTTTTTGCAATAATTATGTATTAGTGACTTTTGATATGTAAATAAACACATTTACATAGCATATTACTCCTATTATTTGCAATAATTATGTATTAGTGACTTTTGACATGTAAATAAACACATTTACACAGCATAATACTCCTATTATTTGCAACAATTATGTATTAGTGACTTTTGACATGTAAATAAACACATTTACACAGCATATTACGACTTCCGGACGGCTTCGAAGCGATTCTGGACCACCATCCGCCGCCTCAGGAAGGGGAAGCAGTGCACTATCAACACCGTGTATGGTGAGGATGGTGTTCTGCTGACCTCGACTGCGGATGTTGTGGATCGGTGGAGGGAATACTTCGAAGACCTCCTCAATCCCACCAACACGTCTTCCTATGAGGAAGCAGTGCCTGGGGAATCTGTGGTGGGCTCTTCTATTTCTGGGGCTGAGGTTGGTGAGGTAGTTAAAAAGCTCCTCGGTGGCAAGGCCCCGGGGGTGGATGAGATCCGCCCGGAGTTCCTTAAGGCTCTGGATGCTGTGGGGCTGTCTTGGTTGACAAGACTCTGCAGCATCGCGTGGACATCGGGGGCGGTACCTCTGGATTGGCAGACCGGGGTGGTGGTTCCTCTCTTTAAGAAGGGGAACCGGAGGGTGTGTTCCAACTATCGTGGGATCACACTCCTCAGCCTTCCCGGTAAGGTCTATTCAGGTGTACTGGAGAGGAGGCTACGCCGGATAGTCGAACCTCGGATTCAGGAGGAACAGTGTGGTTTTCGTCCTGGTCGTGGAACTGTGGACCAGCTCTATACTCTCGGCAGGGTCCTTGAGGGTGCATGGGAGTTTGCCCAACCAGTCTACATGTGTTTTGTGGACTTGGAGAAGGCATTCGACCGTGTCCCTCGGGAAGTCCTGTGGGGAGTGCTCAGAGAGTATGGGGTATCGGACTGTCTGATTTTGGCGGTCCGCTCCCTGTTTGATCAGTGTCAGAGCTTGGTCCGCATTGTAGTCAGCTGGAGGCGTGTCTTAATGAAATTAAACAATGGATGTCCGCTAACTTCTTGCAACTCAACGCCAAGAAAACGGAAATGCTGATTATCGGTCCTGCTAAACACCGACATTTATTTAATAATACCACCTTAACATTTGACAACCAAACAATTACACAAGGCGAATCAGTAAAGAATCTGGGTATTATCTTCGACCCAACTCTCTCGTTTGAATCACACATTAAGAGTGTTACTAAAACGGCCTTCTTTCATCTCCGTAATATCGCTAAAACCCGTTCTATTTTATCCACTAGCGACGCTGAGATCATTATTCATGCGTTCGTTACGTCTCGTCTCGACTACTGTAACGTATTATTTTCGGGTCTCCCTATGTCTAGCATTAAAAAATTACAGTTGGTACAAAATGCGGCTGCTAGACTTTTGACAAGAACAAGAAAGTTTGATCATATTACGCCTATACTGGCTCACCTGCACTGGCTTCCTGTGCACTTAAGATGTGACTTTAAGGTTTTACTACTTACGTATAAAATACTACACGGTCTAGCTCCGTCCTATCTTGTCGATTGCTTTGTACCATATGTCCCGGCAAGAAATCTGCGTTCAAAGAACTCCGGCTTATTAGTGATTCCCAGAGCCCAAAAAAAGTCTGCGGGCTATAGAGCGTTTTCTATTCGGGCTCCAGTACTATGGAATGCCCTCCCGGTAACAATTAGAGATGCTACCTCAGTAGAAGCATTTAAGTCCCATCTTAAAACTCATTTGTATACTCTAGCCTTTAAATAGCCCCCTGTTAGACCAGTTGATCTGCCGTTTCTTTTCTTTTCTCCTCTGCTCCCCTTTTCCTTGAGGGGGGGGGGGGGGGCACAGGTCCGGTGGCCATGGATGAAGTGCTGGCTGTCCAGAGTCGGGACCCGGGGTGGACCGCTCGCCTGTGCATCGGCTGGAACATCTCTGCGCTGCTGACCCGTCTCCGCTCGGGATGGTGTCCTGCTGGCCCCACTATGGACTGGACTCTTACTATTATGTTGGATCCACTATGGACTGGACTCTCACAATATTATGTCAGACCCACTCGACATCCATTGCTTTCGGTCTCCCCTAGAGGGGGGGGGTTACCCACATATGCGGTCCTCTCCAAGGTTTCTCATAGTCATTCACATCGACGTCCCACTGGGGTGAGTTTTTCCTTGCCCTTATGTGGGCTTTGTACCGAGGATGTCGTTGTGGCTTGTGCAGCCCTTTGAGACACTTGTGATTTAGGGCTATATAAATAAAGATTGATTGATTGATTGCCGGCAGTAAGTCGGACACGTTTCCAGTGAGGGTTGGACTCCGCCAAGGCTGCCCTTTGTCACCGATTCTGTTCATAACTTTTATGGACAGAATTTCTAGGCGCAGTCAAGGCGTTGAGGGGATCTGGTTTGGTGGCTGCAGGATTAGGTCTCTGCTTTTTGCAGATGATGTGGTCCTGATGGCTTCATCTGGCCAGGATCTTCAGCTCTCGCTGGATCGGTTGAGAATCAGCACCTCCAAGTCCGAGTCCATGGTTCTCGCCCGGAAAAGGGTGGAATGCCATCTTCGGGTTGGGGAGGAGACCCTGCCCCAAGTGGAGGAGTTCAAGTACCTCGGAGTCTTGTTCACGAGTGAGGGAAGAGTGGATCGTGAGATCGACAGGCGGATCGGTGCGGCATCTTCAGTAATGCGGACGCTGTATCGATCCGTTGTGGTGAAGAAGGAGCTGAGCCGGAAGGCAAAGCTCTCAATTTACTGGTCGATCTACGTTCCCATCCTCACCTATGGTCATGAGCTTTGGGTTATGACCGAAAGGACAAGATCACGGGTACAAGCGGCCAAAATGAGTTTCCTCCGCCGGGTGGCAGGGCTCTCCCTTAGAGATAGGGTGAGAAGCTCTGTCATCCGGGGGGAGCTCGAAGTAAAGCCGCTGCTCCTCCACATCGAGAGGAGCCAGATGAGGTGGTTCGGGCATCTGGTCAGGATGCCACCCGATCGCCTCCCTCGGGAGGTGTTTAGGGCACGTCCGACCGGTAGGAGGCCACGGGGAAGACCCAGGACACGCTCGGAAGACTATGTCTCCCGGCTGGCCTGGGAACGCCTCGGGATCCCCCGGGAGGAGCTGGACGAAGTGGCTGGGGAGAGGGAAGTCTGGGCTTCCCTGCTTAGGCTGCTGCCCCCGCGACCCGACCTTGGATAAGCGGAAGAAGATGGATGGATGGATGGATGGATATTACTCCTATTATTTGCAACAATCATGTATTAGTGCTTTTTGACATATAAACATGTGTACACAGCATATTACTCTTATTATTTGCAACAATTATGCATTACTGACTTTTAACAGGTAAATAAACATGTTTACACATCATATTACTCCTATTATTTGAAACAATTATGTATTTGTGACTTTTAAAATGTAAATAAACACATTTACGCAGCATATTACTTCCATTATTTGCAACAATCACATATTAAGTGACTTTTGACACGTAAATAAACACATTTACACAGCATATTACTCTTATTATTAGCAACAATTATGTCTTAGTGACTTTTGACATGCAAATAAACACATTTACGCAGCATATTACTCCTATTATTTTCAACAATTACATATTAAGTGACTTTTGACGTGAAAATAAACATGTTTACACAGCATATTACTCCCATTATTTGCAATAATTATGCCTCAGTGACTTTTGACATGTAAAAAAAAACACATTTACACAGAATATTACTCATATTATTTGCAACAGTTATGCATTAGTGACTTTTGACATATAAATAAACATGTTTAGACAGTATATTACTCATATTATTTGCAACAATTACATATTAGTGACTTTTGATATGTAAATAAACACATTTACACATCATATTACTCCTATTATTTGCAACAATTACATATTAATTGACTTTTGACATGTAAATAAACACATTTACAAAGCACATTACTCCTATTATTTGCAACAATCATGTATTAATGGTTTTTGACATATAAATAAACATGTTTACACAGCATATTACTCCTATTGTTTGGAACAATTATGCATTAGTGCTTTTTCACATGTAAATAAACATGTTTACACAGCATATTACTCCTATTATTGGCAACAATTATGCATTAGTGACTTTTGACAGGTAAATAAACATGTTTACACATCATATTACTCCTATTATTTGAAACAATGATGTATTTGTGACTTTTAAAATGTAAATAAACACATTTCCGCAGCATATTACTCCCATTATTTGCAACAATTACATATGAAGTGACTTTTGACATGTAAATAAACCCATTTACGCAGCATATTACTTCTATTTTTTGCAACAATTATGTATTAGTGACTTTTGATATGTAAATAAACTAATTTACACAGCATATTACTCCCATTATTTGCAACAATTACATATTAAGTGACTTTTGACGTGAAAATAAACATGTTTACACAGCATATTACTCCCATTATTTGCAACAATTATGCCTCAGTGACTTTTGACATGTAAATAAACACATTTACACAGAATATTACTCATATTATTTGCAACAGTTATGCATTAGTGACTTTTGACATATAAATAAACATGTTTATACAGTATATTACTCATATTATTTGCAACAATTACGTATTAGTGACTTTTGACATGTAAATACATTTACACATCATATTACTCCTATTATTTGCAACAATTACATATTAATTGACTTTTGACATGTAAATAAACACATTTACAAAGCACATTACTCCTATTATTTGCAACAATCATGTATTAATGGTTTTTGACATATAAATAAACATGTTTACACAGCATATTACTCCTATTGTTTGCAACAATTATGCATTAGTGCTTTTTCACATGTAAATAAACATGTTTACACAGCATATTACTCCTATTATTGGCAACAATTATGCATTAGTGACTTTTGACAGGTAAATAAACATGTTTACACATCATATTACTCCTATTATTTGAAACAATGATGTATTTGTGACTTTTAAAATGTAAATAAACACATTTCCGCAGCATATTACTCCCATTATTTGCAACAATTACATATGAAGTGACTTTTGACATGTAAATAAACCCATTTACGCAGCATATTACTTCTATTTTTTGCAACAATTATGTATTAGTGACTTTTGATATGTAAATAAACTAATTTACACAGCATATTACTCCCATTATTTGCAACAATTACATATTAAGTGACTTTTGACGTGAAAATAAACATGTTTACACAGCATATTACTCCCATTATTTGCAACAATTATGCCTCAGTGACTTTTGACATGTAAATAAACACATTTACACAGAATATTACTCATATTATTTGCAACAGTTATGCATTAGTGACTTTTGACATATAAATAAACATGTTTATACAGTATATTACTCATATTATTTGCAACAATTACGTATTAGTGACTTTTGACATGTAAATACATTTACACATCATATTACTCCTATTATTTGCAACAATTACATATTAAGTGACTTTTGACATGTAAATAAACACATTTACGTAGCACATTACTCCTATTATTTGCAACAATCATGTATTAATGGTTTTTGACATGTAAATAAACATGTTTACACAGCATATTACTCCTATTATTTGCAACAATTATGCATTAGTGCTTTTTCACATGTAAATAAACATGTTTACACAGCATATTACACCTATTATTTGCAACAATTATGCATTAGTGACTTTTAACAGGTAAATAAACATGTTTACACATCATATTACTCCTATTATTTGAAACAATTATGTATTTGTGACTTTTAAAATGTAAATAAACACATTTACGCAGCATTATTACTTCCATTATTTGCAACAATTACATATTAAGTGACTTTTGACATGTAAATAAACACATTTACACAGCATATTACTCTTATTATTTGCAACAATGATGTATTAGTGACTTTTGACATGCAAATAAACACATTTACGCAGCATATTACTCCTATTATTTTCAACAATTATATATTAAGTGACTTTTAATGTGTAAATAAACACGTTTACACATCATATTACTCCTATTATTTGCAACAATTACATATTAAGTGACTTTTGACATGTAAATAAACACATTTACACAGCATATTACTCCTATTATTTGCAACAATTATGTCTTAGTGAGGGCTTCACGGTGGCAGAGGGGTTAGTGCATCTGCCTCACAATACGAAGGTCCTGAGTAGTCTTGGGTTCAATCCCGGGCTCGGGATCTTTCTGTGTGGAGTTTGCATGTCCTCCCCGTGACTGCGTGGGTTCCCTCCGGGTACTCCGGCTTCCTCACACCTCCAAAGACATGCACCTGGGGATAAGTTGATTGGCAACACTAAATTGGCCCTAGTGTGTGGATGTGAGTGTGAATGTTGT
This sequence comes from Nerophis lumbriciformis, assembly GCF_033978685.3. Lineage (NCBI taxonomy): Eukaryota > Metazoa > Chordata > Actinopteri > Syngnathiformes > Syngnathidae > Nerophis > Nerophis lumbriciformis. Next base: position 27,926,771 of record NC_084550.2, read on the forward strand.
CTGTCTATCTGTGTTGGCCCTGCGATGAGGTAGCGACTTGTCCAGGGTGTACCCCGCCTTCCGCCCGATTGTAGCTGAGATAGGCTCCAGCGCCCCCCGCTACCCCAAAGGGAATAAGCGGTAGAAAATGGATGGATGGATGGATGGATGTCTTAGTGACTTTTGACATGGAAATAAACATGTTTACACAGCATATTACTCCCATTATTTGCAACAATTATGTATTAGTGACTTTTGACATGGAAATAAACATGTTAACACAGAATATTACTCCTATTATTTGCAACAATTACGTATTAGTGACTTTTGACATGTAAATAAACACATTTACACATCATATACTCCTACTATTTGCAACAATTATATATTAGTGACTTTTGCATGCAAATTAACATGTTTACACAGCATATTACTCCTATTATTTGCAACAATTATGCATTAGTGACTTTTGGACATGTAAATAAACATGTTTAGACATCATATTACTCCTATTATTAGCAACAATTATGCATTAGTGACTTTTGACATGTAAATAAACATGTTTACACAGCATGTTCATCTTATTATTTGCAACGATTACATATTAAGTGACTTTTGACACGTAAATAAACATGTTTAGACATCATATTACTCCCATTTTTTTGCAACAATTGTGCATTCGTGACTTTTGCATGCAAATAAACACGTTTAGACATCATATTACTCCTATTATTTGCAAACAATTATGCATTAGTGACTTTTGGACATGTAAATAAACATGTTCAGACAGCACATTATCTTAAATACTCCATCACGCACCGTGTCAAGAGCAAGAAAAGAGGATGACGTCATAGCCACCACCATAGCGGGCCAGAGTTCTTTGAAGTTGTCATGCTGGACATCAATGACCGGCACCACAAACGATGACGTCATAACGAGAGGCGGCGAGGGAAAGTCTACGACGAAGATTGAACTTGCGCGGCTCAGTTAGCTGATTTACTAAGAGGTGATACGGCGCGATGTGTGTGTTATGTTGTAAAATGTGAGGATTGTGTAAGAATTAATCATCTTTTAGACGGAGCGAATGAAAGCATTACCACGCCGCTCCACAGGATCCTGTGAGTGAAGTGACCGACAACACGTAGTCGTTTGAGTACACGCCTGTTTTCCCTGGTTTAAGAATCTCCAAATAAATCCTCAAATTCATGATCAATATACATTTTAATCCCCTATTCATAATCACTGTTACTATTAAATCAGTATGTGGTGAGTAGATTCTCCACAATTTTACGTGCGCTTTCTGTTTTCTTCAGGCGCTTGACGAGGACGACTATATTACGTCGCCAAGCTTAGGTCGCCATTTTGGCTCAAACAAAGTCAGAAACATTTACTCAAAAGAGGAATAATTTGTTTTTAACACGCCTAGAATACTTTCGCCGAATAGCAGTGTTTTTGTTTTGGAGCTACAACTTCAAGTCTGGTGAAAACATTGACTTGTATAACCGTTAAGGGGAAGATAAGAAGCAGCAGGAATTGTGTAATATTGTGAATATTGTGTCTGTGTGCAATGGGCGGCTGTTCTGCTCCTAACTGTTCCAACTCAACCAGCATCGGCAAACAGCTTTTTAGATTCCCTAAAGATCCCGTCAGGAAGAAGAAATGGGTTGTGAATTGCCGACGGGATTTTGAGCCAACTCCCCACTCCAGACTCTGTCAGGTGAGATACATTTATTTACCTGTCAGGTGAGAGACATTTATTTACCTGTCAATTTAGTGTTTCTGCCTACATGTCAGGTGAGAGACATTTATTTACCTGTCAATTTAGTGTTTCTGGCTACATGTCAGGTGAGAGACATTTATTTACCTGTCAATTTAGTGTTTCTGCCTACATGTCAGGTGGTATACATTTATTTACCTGTCAGGTGAGAGACATTTATTTACCTGTCAATTTAGTGTTTCTGCCTACATGTCAGGTGAGAGACATTTATTTACCTGTCAGGTGAGAGACATTAATTTACCTGTCAATTTAGTGTTTCTGCCTACATGTCAGGTGAGATACATTTATTTACTTGTCAGGTGAGAGACATTTATTTACCTGTCAATTTAGTGTTTCTGCCTACATGTCAGGTGAGAGACATTTATTTAACTGTCAATTTAGTGTTTCTGCCTACAAGTCAGGTGAGAGACATTTATTTACCTGTCAGGTGAGAGACATTTATTTACCTGTCAATTTAGTGTTTCTGGCTACATGTCAGGTAAGAGACATTTATTTACCTGTCAATTTAGTGTTTTTGCCTACATGTCAGGTGAGAGACATTTATTTACCTGTCAGGTGAGAGACATTTATTTACCTGTCAATTTAGTGTTTCTGCCTACATGTCAGGTGAGAGACATTTATTTACCTGTCAATTTAGTGTTTCTGGCTACATGTCAGGTGAGAGACATTTATTTACCTGTCAATTTAGTGTTTCTGCCTACATGTCAGGTGGTATACATTTATTTACCTGTCAGGTGAGAGACATTTATTTACCTGTCAATTTAGTGTTTTTGCCTACATGTCAGGTGAGAGACATTTATTTACCTGTCAGGTGAGAGACATTTATTTACCTGTCAATTTAGTGTTTCTGCCTACATGCCAGGTGAGAGACATTAATTTACCTGTCAGGTGTGAGACATTTATTTACCTGTCAATTTAGTGTTTCTGCCTACATGTCAGGTGAGAGACATTAATTTACCTGTCAGGTGAGAGACATTTATTTACCTGTCAATTTAGTGTTTCTGCCTACATGTCAGGTGAGAGACATGTATTTACCTGTCAGGTGAGAGACATTTATTTACCTGTCAATTGAGTGTTTCTGCCTACATGTCAGGTGAGAGACATTTATTTACCTGTCAGGTGAGAGACATTTATTTACCTGTCAATTGAGTGTTTCTGCCTACATGTCAGGTGAAAGACATTTATTTACCTGTCAATTTAGTGTTTCTGGCTACATGTCAGGTGAGAGACATTTATTTACCTGTCAATTTAGTGTTTTTGCCTACATGTCAGGTGAGAGACATTTATTTACCTGTCAGGTGAGAGACATTTATTTACCTGTCAATTTAGTGTTTCTGGCTACATGTCAGGTGAGAGACATTTATTTACCAGTCAATTTAGTGTTTCTGCCTACATGTCAGGTGAGAGACATTAATTTACCTGTCAGTTGAGAGACATTTATTTACCTGTCAATTTAGTGTTTTTGCCTACATGTCAGGTGAGAGACATTTATTTACCTGTCAGGTGAGAGACATTTATTTACCTGTCAATTTAGTGTTTCTGGCTACATGTCAGGTGAGAGACATTTATTTACCTGTCAATTTAGTGTTTCTGCCTACATGTCAGGTGAGAGACATTAATTTACCTGTCAGTTGAGAGACATTTATTTACCTGTCAATTTAGTGTTTCTGCCTACATGTCAGGTGAAAGACATTTATTTACCTGTCAGGTGAGAGACATTTATTTACCTGTCAATTTAGTGTTCCTGCCTACATGTCAGGTGAGAGACATTAATTTACCTGTCAGGTGAGAAACATTTATTTACCTGTCAATTTAGTGTTTCTGCCTACATGTCAGGTGTGAGACATTTATTTACCTGTCATTTTAGTGTTTCTGCCTACATGTCACGTGAGAGACATTTATTTACCTGTCAATTTAGTGTTTCTGCCTACATGTCAGGTGAGAAACATTTATTTACCTGTCAGGTGAGAGACATTTATTTACCTGTCAATTGAGTGTTTCTGCCTACATGTCAGGTGAGAGACATTTATTTACCTGTCAATTGAGTGTTTCTGCCTACATGTCAGGTGAGATACATTTATTTACCTGTCAGGTGAGAGACATTTATTTACCTGTCAATTTAGTGTTTCTGCCTACATGTCAGGTGAGAGACATTTATTTAACTGTCAATTTAGTGTTTCTGCCTACAAGTCAGGTGAGAGACATTTATTTACCTGTCAGGTGAGAGACATTTATTTACCTGTCAATTTAGTGTTTCTGGCTACATGTCAGGTGAGAGACATTTATTTACCTGTCAATTTAGTGTTTTTGCCTACATGTCAGGTGAGAGACATTTATTTACCTGTCAGGTGAGAGACATTTATTTACCTGTCAATTTAGTGTTTCTGGCTACATGTCAGGTGAGAGACATTTATTTACCTGTCAATTTAGTGTTTCTGCCTACATGTCAGGTGAGAGACATTAATTTACCTGTCAGTTGAGAGACATTTATTTACCTGTCAATTTAGTGTTTCTGCCTACATGTCAGGTGAAAGACATTTATTTACCTGTCAGGTGAGAGACATTTATTTACCTGTCAATTTAGTGTTTCTGCCTACATGTCAGGTGAGAGACATTAATTTACCTGTCAGGTGAGAAACATTTATTTACCTGTCAATTTAGTGTTTCTGCCTACATGTCAGGTGTGAGACATTTATTTACCTGTCATTTTAGTGTTTCTGCCTACATGTCACGTGAGAGACATTTATTTACCTGTCAATTTAGTGTTTCTGCCTACATGTCAGGTGAGAAACATTTATTTACCTGTCAGGTGAGAGACATTTATTTACCTGTCAATTGAGTGTTTCTGCCTACATGTCAGGTGAGATACATTTATTTACCTGTCAGGTGAGAGACATTTATTTACCTGTCAATTTAGTGTTTCTGCCTACATGTCAGGTGAGAGACATTTATTTAACTGTCAATTTAGTGTTTCTGCCTACAAGTCAGGTGAGAGACATTTATTTACCTGTCAGGTGAGAGACATTTATTTACCTGTCAATTTAGTGTTTCTGGCTACATGTCAGGTAAGAGACATTTATTTACCTGTCAATTTAGTGTTTTTGCCTACATGTCAGGTGAGAGACATTTATTTACCTGTCAGGTGAGAGACATTTATTTACCTGTCAATTTAGTGTTTCTGCCTACATGCCAGGTGAGAGACATTAATTTACCTGTCAGGTGTGAGACATTTATTTACCTGTCAATTTAGTGTTTCTGCCTACATGTCAGGTGAGAGACATGTATTTACCTGTCAGGTGAGAGACATTTATTTACCTGTCAATTGAGTGTTTCTGCCTACATGTCAGGTGAGAGACATTTATTTACCTGTCAGGTGAGAGACATTTATTTACCTGTCAATTGAGTGTTTCTGCCTACATGTCAGGTGAAAGACATTTATTTACCTGTCAGGTGAGAGACATACATGTCAGGTGAGAGACATTTATTTACCTGTCAATTTAGTGTTTTTGCCTACATGTCAGGTGAGAGACATTTATTTACCTGTCAGGTGAGAGACATTTATTTACCTGTCAATTTAGTGTTTCTGGCTACATGTCAGGTGAGAGACATTTATTTACCTGTCAATTTAGTGTTTCTGCCTACATGTCAGGTGAGAGACATTTATTTACCTGTCAATTTAGTGTTTCTGCCTACATGTCAGGTGAAAGACATTTATTTACCTGTCAATTTAGTTTTTCTGCCTACATGTCAGGTGAGAGACATTTATTTACCTGTCAATTTAGTGTTTTTGCCTACATGTCAGGTGAGAGACATTTATTTACCTGTCAGGTGAGAGACATTTATTTACCTGTCAATTTAGTGTTTCTGGCTACATGTCAGGTGAGAGACATTTATTTACCTGTCAATTTAGTGTTTCTGCCTACATGTCAGGTGAGAGACATTAATTTACCTGTCAGGTGAGAGACATTTATTTACCTGTCAATTTAGTGTTTCTGCCTACATGTCAGGTGAGAGACATTAATTTACCTGTCAGGTGAGAAACATTTATTTACCTGTCAATTTAGTGTTTCTGCCTACATGTCAGGTGTGAGACATTTATTTACCTGTCATTTTAGTGTTTCTGCCTACATGTCACGTGAGAGACATTTATTTACCTGTCAATTTAGTGTTTCTGCCTACATGTCAGGTGAGAAACATTTATTTACCTGTCAGGTGAGAGACATTTATTTACCTGTCAATTGAGTGTTTCTGCCTACATGTCAGGTGAGATACATTTATTTACCTGTCAGGTGAGAGACATTTATTTACCTGTCAATTTAGTGTTTCTGCCTACATGTCAGGTGAGAGACATTTATTTAACTGTCAATTTAGTGTTTCTGCCTACAAGTCAGGTGAGAGACATTTATTTACCTGTCAGGTGAGAGACATTTATTTACCTGTCAATTTAGTGTTTCTGGCTACATGTCAGGTAAGAGACATTTATTTACCTGTCAATTTAGTGTTTTTGCCTACATGTCAGGTGAGAGACATTTATTTACCTGTCAGGTGAGAGACATTTATTTACCTGTCAGGTGAGAGACATTTATTTACCTGTCAATTTAGTGTTTCTGCCTACATGCCAGGTGAGAGACATTAATTTACCTGTCAGGTGTGAGACATTTATTTACCTGTCAATTTAGTGTTTCTGCCTACATGTCAGGTGAGAGACATGTATTTACCTGTCAGGTGAGAGACATTTATTTACCTGTCAATTGAGTGTTTCTGCCTACATGTCAGGTGAGAGACATTTATTTACCTGTCAGGTGAGAGACATTTATTTACCTGTCAATTGAGTGTTTCTGCCTACATGTCAGGTGAAAGACATTTATTTACCTGTCAGGTGAGAGACATACATGTCAGGTGAGAGACATTTATTTACCTGTCAATTTAGTGTTTTTGCCTACATGTCAGGTGAGAGACATTTATTTACCTGTCAGGTGAGAGACATTTATTTACCTGTCAATTTAGTGTTTCTGGCTACATGTCAGGTGAGAGACATTTATTTACCTGTCAATTTAGTGTTTCTGCCTACATGTCAGGTGAGAGACATTTATTTACCTGTCAATTTAGTGTTTCTGCCTACATGTCAGGTGAAAGACATTTATTTACCTGTCAATTTAGTTTTTCTGCCTACATGTCAGGTGAGAGACATTAATTTACCTGTCAGGTGAGAGACATTTATTTACCTGTCAATTTAGTGTTTCTGCCTACATGTCAGGTGTGAGACATTTATTTACCTGTCATTTTAGTGTTTCTGCCTACATGTCACGTGAGAGACATTTATTTACCTGTCAATTTAGTGTTTCTGCCTACATGTCAGGTGAGAGACATTTATTTACCTGTCAGGTGAGAGACATTTATTTACCTGTCAATTTAGTGTTTCTGGCTACATGTCAGGTGAGAGACATTTATTTACCTGTCAATTTAGTGTTTCTGCCTACATGTCAGGTGAGAGACATTTATTTACCTGTCAATTTAGTGTTTCTGCCTACATGTCAGGTGAAAGACATTTATTTACCTGTCAGGTGAGAGACATTTATTTACCTGTCAGTTTAGTGTTTCTGCCTACATGTCAGGTGAGAGACATTAATTTACCTGTCAGGTGAGAGACATTTATTTACCTGTCAATTTAGTGTTTCTGCCTACATGTCAGGTGTGAGACATTTATTTACCTGTCATTTTAGTGTTTCTGCCTACATGTCACGTGAGAGACATTTATTTACCTGTCAATTTAGTGTTTCTGCCTACATGTCAGGTGAGAGACATTTATTTACCTGTCAGGTGAGAGACATTTATTTACCTGTCAATTGAGTGTTTCTGCCTACATGTCAGGTGCGATACATTTATTTACCTGTCAGGTGAGAGACATTTATTTACCTGTCAATTTAGTGTTTTTGCCTACACGTCAGGTGAGAGACATTTATTTACCTGTCAGGTGAGAGACATTTATTTACCTGTCAGGTGAGAGACATTTATTTACCTGTCAATTTAGTGTTTCTGCCTACATGTCAGGTGAGATACATTTATTTACCTGTCAGGTGAGAGACATTTATTTACCTGTCAATTTAGTGTTTCTGCCTACATGTCAGGTGAGATACATTTATTTACCTGTCAGGTGAGAGACATTTATTTACCTGTCAATTGAGTGTTTCTGCCTACATGTCAGGTGAGAGACATTTATTTACCTGTCAATTTAGTGTTTCTGCCTACATGTCAGGTGAGAGACATTTATTTACCTGTCAGGTGAGAGACATTTATTTACCTGTCAATTTAGTGTTTTTGCCTACATGTCAGGTGAGAGACATTTATTTACCTGTCAGGTGAGAGACATTTATTTACCTGTCAATTTAGTGTTTCTGCCTACATGTCAGGTGAGATACATTTATTTACCTGTCAGGTGAGAGACATTAATTTACCTGTCAGGTGAGAGACATTTATTTACCTGTCAATGTAGTGTTTCTGCCTACATGTCAGGTGAGAGACATTTATTTACCTGTCAATTTAGTGTTTCTGGCTACATGTCAGGTAAGAGACATTTATTTACATGTCAATTTAGTGTTTTTGCCTACATGTCAGGTGAGAGACATTTATTTACCTGTCAATTTAGTGTTTCTGCCTACATGTCAGGTGAGATACATTAATGTACCTGTCAGGTGAGAGACATTTATTTACCTGTCAATTTAGTGTTTCTGCCTACATGTCAGGTAAGAGACATTTATTTACCTGTCAATTTAGTGTTTTTGCCTACACGTCAGGTGAGAGACATTTATTTACCTGTCAGGTGAGACATTTATTTACCTGTCAGGTGAGAGACATTTATTTACCTGTCAATTTAGTGTTTCTGCCTACATGTCAGGTGAGAGACATTAATTTACCTGTCAGGTGAGAGACATTTATTTACCTGTCAATTTAGTGTTTCTGCCTACATGTCAGGTGAGATACATTTATTTACCTGTCAGGTGAGAGACATTAATTTACCTGTCAGGTGAGAGACATTTATTTACCTGTCAATGTAGTGTTTCTGCCTACATGTCAGGTGAGAGACATTTATTTACCTGTCAATTTAGTGTTTCTGGCTACATGTCAGATAAGAGACATTTATTTACCTGTCAATTTAGTGTTTCTGCCTACATGTCAGGTGTGAGACATTTATTTACCTGTCAATTTAGTGTTTCTGCCTACATGTCAGGTGAGAGACATTTATTTACCTGTCAATTTAGTGTTTTTGCCTACATGTCAGGTGAGAGACATTTATTTACCTGTCAGGTGAGAGACATTTATTTACCTGTCAATTTAGTGTTTCTGGCTACATGTCAGGTTAGAGACATTTATTTACCTGTCAATTGAGTGTTTTTGCCTACATGTCAGGTGAGAGACATTTATTTACCTGTCAGGAGAGAGACATTTATTTACCTGTCAATTTAGTGTTTTTGCCTACATGTCAGGTGAGAGACATTAATTTACCTGTCAGTTGAGAGACATTTATTTACCTGTCAATTTAGTGTTTCTGCCTACATGTCAGGTGTGAGACATTTATTTACCTGTCAATTTAGAGTTTCTGCCTACATGTCAGGTGAGAGACATTAATTTACCTGTCAGGTGAGAAACATTTATTTACCTGTCAATTTAGTGTTTCTGCCTACATGTCAGGTGTGAGACATTTATTTACCTGTCAGGTGAGAGACATTTATTTACCTGTCAATTTAGTGTTTCTGGCTACATGTCAGGTTAGAGACATTTATTTACCTGTCAATTTAGTGTTTCTGCCTACATGTCAGGTGAGAGACATTAATTTACCTGTCAGGTGAGAGACATTTATTTACCTGTCAATTTAGTGTTTCTGCCTACATGTCAGGTGAGAGACATTTATTTACCTGTCAATTTAGTGTTTCTGCTTACATGTCAGGTGAGAGACATTTATTTACCTGTCAGGTGAGAGACATTTATTTACTTGTCAGGTGAGAGACATTTATTTACCTGTCAATTTAGTGTTTCTGCCTACATGTCAGGTGAGAGACATGTATTTACCTGTCAGGTGAGAGACATTTATTTACCTGTCAATTTAGTGTTTCTGGCTACATGTCAGGTTAGAGACATTTATTTACCTGTCAATTTAGTGTTTCTGCCTACATGTCAGGTGAGAGACATTAATTTACCTGTCAGGTGAGAGACATTTATTTACCTGTCAATTTAGTGTTTCTGCCTACATGTCAGGTGAGAGACATTTATTTACCTGTCAATTTAGTGTTTCTGCCTACATGTCAGGTGAGAGACATTTATTTACCTGTCAATTTAGTGTTTCTGCCGACATGTCAGGTGAGAGACATTTATTTACCTGTCAGGTGAGAGACATTTATTTACCTGTCAGGTGAGAGACATTTATTTACCTGTCAAATTAGTGTTTCTGCCTACATGTCAGGTGTGAGACATTTATTTACCTGTCATTTTAGTGTTTCTGCCTACATGTCAGGTGAGAGACATTTATTTACCTGTCAATTTAGTGTTTCTGCCTACATGTCAGGTGAGAGACATTTATTTACCTGTCAGGTGAGAGACATTTATTTACCTGTCAATTTAGTGTTTCTGGCTACATGTCAGGTTAGAGACATTTATTTACCTGTCAGGTGAGAGACATTTATTTACCTGTCAATTTAGTGTTTTTGCCTACATGTCAGGTGAGAGACATTTATTTACCTGTCAGGTGAGAGACATTTATTTACCTGTCAATTTAGTGTTTCTGCCTACATGTCAGGTAAGATACATTTATTTACCTGTCAGGTGAGAGACATTAATTTACCTGTCAGGTGAGAGACATTTATTTACCTGTCAATTTAGTGTTTCTGCCTACATGTCAGGTGAGATACATTTATTTACCTGTCAGGTGAGAGACATTAATTTACCTGTCAGGTGAGAGACATTTATTTACCTGTCAATGTAGTGTTTCTGCCTACATGTCAGGTGAGAGACATTTATTTACCTGTCAATTTAGTGTTTCTGGCTACATGTCAGATAAGAGACATTTATTTACCTGTCAATTTAGTGTTTCTGCCTACATGTCAGGTGTGAGACATTTATTTACCTGTCAATTTAGTGTTTCTGCCTACATGTCAGGTGAGAGACATTTATTTACCTGTCAATTTAGTGTTTTTGCCTACATGTCAGGTGAGAGACATTTATTTACCTGTCAGGTGAGAGACATTTATTTACCTGTCAATTTAGTGTTTCTGGCTACATGTCAGGTTAGAGACATTTATTTACCTGTCAATTGAGTGTTTTTGCCTACATGTCAGGTGAGAGACATTTATTTACCTGTCAGGAGAGAGACATTTATTTACCTGTCAATTTAGTGTTTTTGCCTACATGTCAGGTGAGAGACATTTATTTACCTGTCAGGAGAGAGACATTTATTTACCTGTCAATTTAGTGTTTTTGCCTACATGTCAGGTGAGAGACATTAATTTACCTGTCAGTTGAGAGACATTTATTTACCTGTCAATTTAGTGTTTCTGCCTACATGTCAGGTGTGAGACATTTATTTACCTGTCAATTTAGTGTTTCTGCCTACATGTCAGGTGAGAGACATTAATTTACCTGTCAGGTGAGAAACATTTATTTACCTGTCAATTTAGTGTTTCTGCCTACATGTCAGGTGTGAGACATTTATTTACCTGTCAGGTGAGAGACATTTATTTACCTGTCAATTTAGTGTTTCTGGCTACATGTCAGGTTAGAGACATTTATTTACCTGTCAATTTAGTGTTTCTGCCTACATGTCAGGTGAGAGACATTAATTTACCTGTCAGGTGAGAGACATTTATTTACCTGTCAATTTAGTGTTTCTGCCTACATGTCAGGTGAGAGACATTTATTTACCTGTCAATTTAGTGTTTCTGCTTACATGTCAGGTGAGAGACATTTATTTACCTGTCAGGTGAGAGACATTTATTTACTTGTCAGGTGAGAGACATTTATTTACCTGTCAATTTAGTGTTTCTGCCTACATGTCAGGTGAGAGACATGTATTTACCTGTCAGGTGAGAGACATTTATTTACCTGTCAATTTAGTGTTTCTGGCTACATGTCAGGTTAGAGACATTTATTTACCTGTCAATTTAGTGTTTCTGCCTACATGTCAGGTGAGAGACATTAATTTACCTGTCAGGTGAGAGACATTTATTTACCTGTCAATTTAGTGTTTCTGCCTACATGTCAGGTGAGAGACATTTATTTACCTGTCAATTTAGTGTTTCTGCCTACATGTCAGGTGAGAGACATTTATTTACCTGTCAATTTAGTGTTTCTGCCGACATGTCAGGTGAGAGACATTTATTTACCTGTCAGGTGAGAGACATTTATTTACCTGTCAGGTGAGAGACATTTATTTACCTGTCAATTTAGTGTTTCTGCCTACATGTCAGGTGTGAGACATTTATTTACCTGTCATTTTAGTGTTTCTGCCTACATGTCAGGTGAGAGACATTTATTTACCTGTCAATTTAGTGTTTCTGCCTACATGTCAGGTGAGAGACATTTATTTACCTGTCAGGTGAGAGACATTTATTTACCTGTCAATTTAGTGTTTCTGGCTACATGTCAGGTTAGAGACATTTATTTACCTGTCAGGTGAGATACATTTATTTACCTGTCAATTTAGTGTGTCTGCCTACATGTCAGGTAAGAGACATTAATTTACCTGTCAGGTGAGAGACATTTATTTACCTGTCAATTTAGTGTTTCTGCCTACATGTCAGGTGAGAGACATTTATTTACCTGTCAGGTGAGAGACATTTATTTACCTGTCAATTTAGTGTTTCTGGCTACATGTCAGGTGAGAGACATTTATTTACCTGTCAATTTAGTGTTTCTGCCTACATGTCAGGTGAGATACATTAATGTACCTGTCAGGTGAGAGACATTTATTTACCTGTCAATTTAGTGTTTCTGCCTACATGTCAGGTAAGAGACATTTATTTACCTGTCAATTTAGTGTTTTTGCCTACACGTCAGGTGAGAGACATTTATTTACCTGTCAGGTGAGACATTTATTTACCTGTCAGGTGAGAGACATTTATTTACCTGTCAATTTAGTGTTTCTGCCTACATGTCAGGTGAGAGACATTAATTTACCTGTCAGGTGAGAGACATTTATTTACCTGTCAATTTAGTGTTTCTGCCTACATGTCAGGTGAGATACATTAATTTACCTGTCAGGTGAGAGACATTAATTTACCTGTCAGGTGAGAGACATTTATTTACCTGTCAATGTAGTGTTTCTGCCTACATGTCAGGTGAGAGACATTTATTTACCTGTCAATTTAGTGTTTCTGGCTACATGTCAGATAAGAGACATTTATTTACCTGTCAATTTAGTGTTTCTGCCTACATGTCAGGTGAGAGACATTAATTTACCTGTCAGGTGAGAGACATTTATTTACCTGTCAATTTAGTGTTTCTGCCTACATGTCAGGTGAGATACATTAATTTACCTGTCAGGTGAGAGACATTAATTTACCTGTCAGGTGAGAGACATTTATTTACCTGTCAATGTAGTGTTTCTGCCTACATGTCAGGTGAGAGACATTTATTTACCTGTCAATTTAGTGTTTCTGGCTACATGTCAGATAAGAGACATTTATTTACCTCTCAATTTAGTGTTTCTGCCTACATGTCAGGTGAGAGACATTTATTTACCTGTCAATTTAGTGTTTTTGCCTACATGTCAGGTGAGAGACATTTATTTACCTGTCAGGTGAGAGACATTTATTTACCTGTCAATTTAGTGTTTCTGGCTACATGTCAGGTTAGAGACATTTATTTACCTGTCAATTGAGTGTTTTTGCCTACATGTCAGGTGAGAGACATTTATTTACCTGTCAGGAGAGAGACATTTATTTACCTGTCAATTTAGTGTTTTTGCCTACATGTCAGGTGAGAGACATTAATTTACCTGTCAGTTGAGAGACATTTATTTACCTGTCAATTTAGTGTTTCTGCCTACATGTCAGGTGTGAGACATTTATTTACCTGTCAATTTAGTGTTTCTGCCTACATGTCAGGTGAGAGACATTAATTTACCTGTCAGGTGAGAGACATTTATTTACCTGTCAATTTAGTGTTTCTGCCTACATGTCAGGTGAGAGACATTTATTTACCTGTCAATTTAGTGTTTCTGCTTACATGTCAGGTGAGAGACATTTATTTACCTGTCAGGTGAGAGACATTTATTTACTTGTCAGGTGAGAGACATTTATTTACCTGTCAATTTAGTGTTTCTGCCTACATGTCAGGTGAGAGACATGTATTTACCTGTCAGGTGAGAGACATTTATTTACCTGTCAATTTAGTGTTTCTGGCTACATGTCAGGTTAGAGACATTTATTTACCTGTCAATTTAGTGTTTCTGCCTACATGTCAGGTGAGAGACATTAATTTACCTGTCAGGTGAGAGACATTTATTTACCTGTCAATTTAGTGTTTCTGCCTACATGTCAGGTGAGAGACATTTATTTACCTGTCAATTTAGTGTTTCTGCCTACATGTCAGGTGAGAGACATTTATTTACCTGTCAGGTGAGAGACATTTATTTACCTGTCAATTTAGTGTTTCTGCCGACATGTCAGGTGAGAGACATTTATTTACCTGTCAGGTGAGAGACATTTATTTACCTGTCAGGTGAGAGACATTTATTTACCTGTCAATTTAGTGTTTCTGCCTACATGTCAGGTGGGAGACATTTATTTACCTGTCATTTTAGTGTTTCTGCCTACATGTCAGGTGAGAGACATTTATTTACCTGTCAATTTAGTGTTTCTGCCTACATGTCAGGTGAGAGACATTTATTTACCTGTCAGGTGAGAGACATTTATTTACCTGTCAATTTAGTGTTTCTGGCTACGTGTCAGGTGAGAGACATTTATTTACCTGTCAGGTGAGATACATTTATTTACCTGTCAATTTAGTGTTTCTGCTTACATGTCAGGTGAGAGACATTTATTTACCTGTCAGGTGAGAGACATTTATTTACTTGTCAGGTGAGAGACATTTATTTACCTGTCAATTTAGTGTTTCTGCCTACATGTCAGGTGAGAGACATGTATTTACCTGTCAGGTGAGAGACATTTATTTACCTGTCAATTTAGTGTTTCTGGCTACATGTCAGGTTAGAGACATTTATTTACCTGTCAATTTAGTGTTTCTGCCTACATGTCAGGTGAGAGACATTAATTTACCTGTCAGGTGAGAGACATTTATTTACCTGTCAATTTAGTGTTTCTGCCTACATGTCAGGTGAGAGACATTTATTTACCTGTCAATTTAGTGTTTCTGCCTACATGTCAGGTGAGAGACATTTATTTACCTGTCAATTTAGTGTTTCTGCCGACATGTCAGGTGAGAGACATTTATTTACCTGTCAGGTGAGAGACATTTATTTACCTGTCAGGTGAGAGACATTTATTTACCTGTCAATTTAGTGTTTCTGCCTACATGTCAGGTGAGAGACATTAATTTACCTGTCAGGTGAGAGACATTTATTTACCTGTCAATTTAGTGTTTCTGCCTACATGTCAGGTGAGAGACATTTATTTACCTGTCAATTTAGTGTTTCTGCCTACATGTCAGGTGAGAGACATTTATTTACCTGTCAGGTGAGAGACATTTATTTACCTGTCAGGTGAGAGACATTTATTTACCTGTCAATTTAGTGTTTCTGCCTACATGTCAGGTGGGAGACATTTATTTACCTGTCATTTTAGTGTTTCTGCCTACATGTCAGGTGAGAGACATTTATTTACCTGTCAGGTGAGAGACATTTATTTACCTGTCAATTTAGTGTTTCTGGCTACATGTCAGGTGAGAGACATTTATTTACCTGTCAGGTGAGATACATTTATTTACCTGTCAATTTAGTGTTTCTGCTTACATGTCAGGTGAGAGACATTTATTTACCTGTCAGGTGAGAGACATTTATTTACTTGTCAGGTGAGAGACATTTATTTACCTGTCAATTTAGTGTTTCTGCCTACATGTCAGGTGAGAGACATGTATTTACCTGTCAGGTGAGGGACATTTATTTACCTGTCAATTTAGTGTTTCTGGCTACATGTCAGGTTAGAGACATTTATTTACCTGTCAATTTAGTGTTTCTGCCTACATGTCAGGTGAGAGACATTAATTTACCTGTCAGGTGAGAGACATTTATTTACCTGTCAATTTAGTGTTTCTGCCTACATGTCAGGTGAGAGACATTTATTTACCTGTCAATTTAGTGTTTCTACCTACATGTCAGGTGAGAGACATTTATTTACCTGTCAATTTAGTGTTTCTGCCGACATGTCAGGTGAGAGACATTTATTTACCTGTCAGGTGAGAGACATTTATTTACCTGTCAATTTAGTGTTTCTGCCTACATGTCAGGTGGGAGACATTTATTTACCTGTCAATTTAGTGTTTCTGCCTACATGTCAGGTGAGAGACATTAATTTACCTGTCAGGTGAGAGACATTTATTTACCTGTCAATTTAGTGTTTCTGCCTACATGTCAGGTGAGATACATTAATTTACCTGTCAGGTGAGAGACATTAATTTACCTGTCAGGTGAGAGACATTTATTTACCTGTCAATGTAGTGTTTCTGCCTACATGTCAGGTGAGAGACATTTATTTACCTGTCAATTTAGTGTTTCTGGCTACATGTCAGATAAGAGACATTTATTTACCTCTCAATTTAGTGTTTCTGCCTACATGTCAGGTGAGAGACATTTATTTACCTGTCAATTTAGTGTTTTTGCCTACATGTCAGGTGAGAGACATTTATTTACCTGTCAGGTGAGAGACATTTATTTACCTGTCAATTTAGTGTTTCTGGCTACATGTCAGGTTAGAGACATTTATTTACCTGTCAATTGAGTGTTTTTGCCTACATGTCAGGTGAGAGACATTTATTTACCTGTCAGGAGAGAGACATTTATTTACCTGTCAATTTAGTGTTTTTGCCTACATGTCAGGTGAGAGACATTAATTTACCTGTCAGTTGAGAGACATTTATTTACCTGTCAATTTAGTGTTTCTGCCTACATGTCAGGTGTGAGACATTTATTTACCTGTCAATTTAGTGTTTCTGCCTACATGTCAGGTGAGAGACATTAATTTACCTGTCAGGTGAGAGACATTTATTTACCTGTCAATTTAGTGTTTCTGCCTACATGTCAGGTGAGAGACATTTATTTACCTGTCAATTTAGTGTTTCTGCTTACATGTCAGGTGAGAGACATTTATTTACCTGTCAGGTGAGAGACATTTATTTACTTGTCAGGTGAGAGACATTTATTTACCTGTCAATTTAGTGTTTCTGCCTACATGTCAGGTGAGAGACATGTATTTACCTGTCAGGTGAGAGACATTTATTTACCTGTCAATTTAGTGTTTCTGGCTACATGTCAGGTTAGAGACATTTATTTACCTGTCAATTTAGTGTTTCTGCCTACATGTCAGGTGAGAGACATTAATTTACCTGTCAGGTGAGAGACATTTATTTACCTGTCAATTTAGTGTTTCTGCCTACATGTCAGGTGAGAGACATTTATTTACCTGTCAATTTAGTGTTTCTGCCTACATGTCAGGTGAGAGACATTTATTTACCTGTCAGGTGAGAGACATTTATTTACCTGTCAATTTAGTGTTTCTGCCGACATGTCAGGTGAGAGACATTTATTTACCTGTCAGGTGAGAGACATTTATTTACCTGTCAGGTGAGAGACATTTATTTACCTGTCAATTTAGTGTTTCTGCCTACATGTCAGGTGGGAGACATTTATTTACCTGTCATTTTAGTGTTTCTGCCTACATGTCAGGTGAGAGACATTTATTTACCTGTCAATTTAGTGTTTCTGCCTACATGTCAGGTGAGAGACATTTATTTACCTGTCAGGTGAGAGACATTTATTTACCTGTCAATTTAGTGTTTCTGGCTACGTGTCAGGTGAGAGACATTTATTTACCTGTCAGGTGAGATACATTTATTTACCTGTCAATTTAGTGTTTCTGCTTACATGTCAGGTGAGAGACATTTATTTACCTGTCAGGTGAGAGACATTTATTTACTTGTCAGGTGAGAGACATTTATTTACCTGTCAATTTAGTGTTTCTGCCTACATGTCAGGTGAGAGACATGTATTTACCTGTCAGGTGAGAGACATTTATTTACCTGTCAATTTAGTGTTTCTGGCTACATGTCAGGTTAGAGACATTTATTTACCTGTCAATTTAGTGTTTCTGCCTACATGTCAGGTGAGAGACATTAATTTACCTGTCAGGTGAGAGACATTTATTTACCTGTCAATTTAGTGTTTCTGCCTACATGTCAGGTGAGAGACATTTATTTACCTGTCAATTTAGTGTTTCTGCCTACATGTCAGGTGAGAGACATTTATTTACCT
>NC_084550.2:27952500-27992500 GCF_033978685.3 Nerophis lumbriciformis
ACAAATGTCTGTTCCGATTTCCGGAATCAAACGCAAGTGCGTCGCGATCATGGCAGACTTGGTCATGAACAACAAAGACGAATATTTTTGGCCAAATGAGGATTCATAACCTTATATTTTTGAAGATGAACATGAGGAGGATGAACTGTTTGCGTGTCGAAGCGAGCACGAGGAGAGACTGAAACGTTGGAGCAGACGGAAGCCGAGAGAGTGGAAATGTGGATCTTGGAGCGGAGCTATGCCGACATAAATGATGTGTTTACCCAAAATAAACCGGAAAAAAAACTGGCCAGCCGGACCAAACAGACAACAGTCCATCAGTTGAGTCACTATGATATTGATCATGATCCATGCAGCACATCATGCTTGTTGGTACATTACATAGCCATTTTTTACAAATAAGAATACAAAAATCTACTCAGTGGCCTAGTGGTTAGAGTGTTTGCCCTGAGAAATGCAACACGGAACGACACAGGAAGTCCTTCATTCCGACAGCAATCAGACTGTATAATGCATATGTTCCTTTTTTACTGGACTTGAATGTACAGTATGATAGACTGTGTTTATGTTATTCACATGTGAATAATGCTGTATAATAGACTGTATTTATATTATTCACATGTGAATAATGCTGTATAATAGACTGTATTTATATTATTCACATGTGAATAATGCTGTATAATGGACTGTGTTTATATTATTCATATGTGAATAATGCTGTATAATAGACTGTATTTATGTTATTCACATGTGAATAATACTGTATAACAGACTGTATTTATATTCACATGTGAATAATGCTGTATAATAGACTGTGTTTATATTATTCACATGTGAATAATGCTGTATAATAGACTGTGTTTATATTATTCATATGTGAATAATGCTGTATAATAGACTGTATTTATGTTATTCACATGTGAATAATGCTTTATAATAGACTGTATTTATATTATTCACATGTGAATAATTCTATATAATAGACTGTATTTATATTATTCACATGTGAATAATGATGTATAATAGACTGTATTTATGTTATTCACATGTGAATAATGCTGTATAATAGACTGTATTTATATTATTCACATGTGAATAATGCTGTATAATAGACTGTGTTTATATTATTCATATGTGAATAATGCTGTATAATAGACTGTATTTATGTTATTCACATGTGAATAATGCTTTATAATAGACTGTATTTATATTATTCACATGTGAATAATTCTGTATAATAGACTGTATTTATATTATTCACATGTGAATAATGCTGTATAATAGACTGTATTTATATTATTCACATGTGAATAATGCTGTATAATAGACTGTATTTATGTTATTCACATGTGAATAATGCTTTATAATAGACTGTATTTATATTATTCACATGTGAATAATTCTGTATAATAGACTATTTATATTATTCACATGTGAATAATGCTGTATAATAGACTGTATTTATATTATTCACATGTGAATAATGCTGTATAATAACTATTTATATTATTCACATGTGAATAATGCTGTATAATAACTATTTAAATTATTCACATGTGAATAATGATGTATAATAGACTGTGTTTATATTATTCACATGTGAATAATGCTGTATAATAGACTGTATATTATTCACATGTGAAAAATAACTGTATAATAATTTATATTATTCACATGTGAATAATGCAGTTTAATAGACTGTATTTATGTTATTCACATGTGAATAATGCAGTATACTAGACTGTATTTATATTATTCACATGTGAATAATGCTGTATAATAGACTATATTATTCACATGTAAATAATGATGTATAATAGACTGTATTTATATTATTCACATGTGAATAATGCTGTATAATGGACTGTGTTTATATTATTCATATGTAATAATGCTGTATAATAGACTGTATTTATGTTATTCACATGTGAATAATGCTGTATAATAGACTGTATTTGTATTATTCACATGTGAATAATGCTGTATAATAGACTGTATTTATATTATTCACATGTGAATAATGCTGTATAATAGACTGTATTTATATTATTCACATGTGAATAATGCTGTATAATAGACTGTATTTATATTATTCACATGTAAAAAAAATAACTAAGTGTTTATTGTTTATTGGCTTCCATGACATTTACACATTGAAAAACATAAATTCATCTCAAATACATCAATTGTTAGTAGAGGCAATGTTGCAGAGTGAATTTATTGCAAAATGTTTGCGCTCTTGCAACATATTTTAATCTTGACTAGTTTTCTTTTCACAAAAAATTAACTCTCGACATTCTTCATGCTGACTAAAATACTGGAATTGTTTTGATCATGGTCTATACATGCACCATTCTATTAACACAACAACCTTTTGTGTTTACGTTCATCTTCCAGTACTGATTTACTATTGATTTTGGCCTCATGTCTCGTTCCAAAGATCACATTGTGGGAGCTTACAAGTCACATGGAGCCTCAAAACGGACTTACACAATTGCAGCAATGCTTCATACCTGTACGAAGCTTTTGTATGCATTTAAAATGGTGATTGATCAAATAAAAACAATTAAGATAATCAATCACCTTGTGATGGTCAAAGACACGTTTGCTTGCTTATAGGAAGTTGCTCTTTGTGTTGATTGTTGCTCTGTCATTTTTGTGTTTGCACAACTATTGTAGTTATTGTTCCTTCAACAACCTCTGAGAAAAAATGATGGAATTGCAAACTTTGAAGATGTTCAGTCAGTTGTTTAATTGTGTTGAGGGGAAAAAGTTGATGACAGACATGACTCAAAACTTCCTGGCTTTAAGAAACACTGAAATAAATAATCCGTGGCAAAGTGGATTTACATAAAACAAAAAGAAACCTTCCATTGGTCCCTGTCAGGTTCAAACACTGATGACATCCATTAAACAAGACAAGAAGCAAATAATCAAACAGAGACAGATTTAAATTTGGACTCAATTTTGAGGAGAGACGTGGCCACTGTACTCTCTGTACAATCTTGCACCACACTCTGCCAAAAGATTGCACTCCTTCTTTATTTGACTTTCTCCCCCCACCTGACCACAGCTGCTTCCAGAGGGAAGTGGGTCGTAAACAGCATTGCCTTTGGTTACCGAACAGTTCAAAAGAAGAGGTCGTAAAATAGTTAAATAAGAGTCCCATAAAATAGTTCAAAAAGAGTTTGTAAAATACTTCACAAAGAGTTTGTCTGGAAATTGGGCAGATCCTGCCATCTGTCCGCTTTGAAGTCACAGTGGAGTTCTACGAGCCTTCCTCCTTGTAGGCCCCAAAGACAGCTCCCGTCTCCCTGCCAGGAACTCAATGTAATACAAAGCTTTTGTGATAATTTAGAAACAATTATTCTAGCAGTCCCCATAAGGCCAATACCAGTTTTTTGGTGTGTAAGCCAGATAAATCAGAAAGATAAACTGTGGTGCTCAGTAACCATTTCATTTTTAGACCAAGCAGAGTGAAAGGATTATGAATCAGAATCAGAATCAGAATCGTTTTATTGCCATTGTTTGAGAACGGGTTCACAAACTAGGAATTTGTCTTGTTGCAATCGTGCAACATAAAACACATATAACACAGATTTGGTAATAAAAAGAGCTGTAACTGAGCTATCAGATCTTGTTATTGTTCATGTGCCTGATGGCCGAGGGGAAACAACTGTTCAGGAATCATTAAAAACAAACACACCACTCGTACTTTTGTTGCACCACCTGCGGCTTTTTCAACAACTTGCCGTCTCCGAGGCATAGACTTAACCAGTGACGAACAGAACTCTTCATCAATCTTTCTCTAAATGCTGTCGTCAGACCAGGTTGGAGTCGTGTCATCCACCAATTTGTGGTTAATGAGGATACGATGTTCTGCAGAGGTGTACTTATAACAATTTTATTGACAAACCTCTACTATCTATAGTGGTGGGGGGCGCAAAGTGTATATTCTCCTTTTTAGAGGTTGCTAGACCTCAAAGATGAGGAGGGATTTCAGACTGATGCTGCCTTGGCTCTGTTCCTGCTAAACTAGTAAGTGACTTTCGATGCTCCAATCAAAATGCTAATGCTAATTGTTAGCGCTCGGAAATGTGCATGGTAGCAATAAATAGCCACCAGCTTGATAGTTTGCAGTTCCACACTACTTCCTTCGAAAAACCTCTCCCCTGGTCTTTCTTTGCTTCGGACCTGCATCCGCCCCGATACATTCTTGCTAGCATCGTCATATTTGTAGCACAATCCCAGATCATTTCTTGATAGTGTCTTCTATTTAACATCAACATAGCCATTAGAGACCTGGCTATGCTGATGTGCTGGCTCCAATACTGTACAACATCTATACCAACGGCCAGCCAATGAACCAGAACACTGAACGATTCATCTACGCTGACCATCTTGTGTAACATCTCAAGAGAGTACGTTTGAAGTGGTTGAAGTAAACCTCACCTCAGCCCTAGATGAGCTACTCCTCTACTACGGGCGAAACCATCTACACGCAAACCCTGCGAAGACCCAAGTCTGCTCATTCCATCTCAGGAACCGGGATGCAAACCGACCTCTTAACGTCAAATGGTCTGGAACACCACTTGAGAACTGTACCAACCCTGTCTACCTTGGCGTAACCCTGGGCCGCACCCTCTCCTTGAAGGAACACATCAAAGACACCAAACTGAAAGTCAGCTCCCCAAACAACATCTTACGGAAACTGACAAATTCCAAATGGGGAGCCACAGCACACACACTAAGATGTGCTGATTTGGCCCAGTGCTATTCCTCGGCGGAGTATACATGTCCTGTCTGGGAGAGATCAACCCATGCCAAAGAACTAGACCCAGCGCTGAACAACGCCTGCCGCTTGATCACTGGTTGCTTGAAGCCTACCAACCTGAACAATCTACATCTCCTCGCTGGCATTGCCCCTGCAGACATGAGACGGGAGGTTGCCAGCCGAGTAGAGTTCACAAAAGCTACCAGTGACGAACGCCACCTCCTCCATGAACGTGAACTCTCAGCCCAACGTCTGAAGTCAAGGAGAAGCTTCCTGAGCAATGTCCAGCCCCTAACAGCATTTTGGGAAGAAACCAGACTCCAGCTATGGACACAAAGACTAGAGAAAGACCCCCCTCCTGTTGACATGGGAATCCCCCCTTCTGAAGACCTGCCCCCCGGGTCGGAAACACCATGGGTCCAGTGGCAGAAACTAAACCGCCTGAGAACAGGAACGAGCCGATCAAAAGCTGCTATGGCCAGATGGGGCTATAAAACCTGCGATTGCCGAGAAGAGGACCATACGATGCAGCACTGCCTTGTCTGTCCTCTGCTACCCAACCAGTGCAGCTTAAAAGATCTCGCAGAGTTCAACGACAATGCAAAAGACTGTGTAAAGAAATGGGAAACTGTCACATAACCACATGCTTCAAAGACACGAAAAGAAGAAGAAGAATTAGAGACCTAATTGTGACAATATTACGGCGGACATCATGGGAAATGTAGTAAAACATCTCCCATATAGTCCACTGGCGCCGCTCTCAAGTGGGGCTTTAATCGAGACCAGTATTTCAACTGACACAAAGTCAGTTCCCGAACCAATCAAAAGATCCTGAGACAGATTTGATGCAAGCCTAAAAAATTCCACGGAACCCAAAACACAACCAATGAATATTTGTCTTTTGTTAGTATGCCACGTGGACCTTGGACTACAACACACGTTTTGGGCCCTTTTGTGGACTGTGTCACACTCCGCCTCTTTGTTTATTTTGGGGGAAGAGCCACGCACCCCAAAGCCTTTTAAAAGAGCCCAGATCTGCGCGTCCGTCGGGGTCAAAGGACAGCACGGGAACGACGGAGGTGAGGTTTTGCAGTTCTACCAAGCGAGTACTGTACCCAGTGTTTGAATGACATGTCTGCAGGGAGGACAATGTTCGCCCACTTGCTTTGGGCCGCCCTGCCAGGTCTACTGTGGGCCTCCCATTCCAGTCTAGTGGTGGAGGGGGAGAACGCAGGCTCCAGGATATGCAAGCCCGCCCCACACTGGAACATTAGCGGAGAGGTGCCCATGCGGGGGCTGCTGGGACGGGTGGTGGTGGTGGCTCTGCTGAAGGCCAGCTGACAGTTCTGTCTCACACAGGCGTCCAAGTAAGGAACCAGAGTTCACCTCCAATGTAGAATTTTGGTACCTAAACCTCTTGAAGTCCGATATTTCATCCGTAGAATACGATATACAGTCGTGGTCAAAGGTTTATTGTCTTGGCTGTCTTGAGTTTCTAATCATTTCTACTTGTTGGTCACAAAAAACATTCATGAAGTTTGCTTCTTTTATGAATTTATTATGGGTCTACTGAAAATGTGAGGGTCAAAAGTATACATACAGCAATGTTAATATTTGCTTACATGCCCCTTGACAAGTTTACCTGCAATAAGGCGCTTTTGGTAGCCATCCACAAGCTTCTGCTTGAATTTTTGACCATTGGGGCAGTTCAGCTAAATTTGTTGGTTCTCTGACATGGACTTGTTTCTTCAGCATTCCTTTACCACTTTTGAGGTGTGTTTAGGGTCATTGTCCTGTTGGATCACCCAACTGCGCCCAAGACCCAACCTACGGGCTGATGATTTTAGCTTGTCCTGAAGATTTTGGAGGTAATCCTCCTTTTTCATTGTCCCATTTAAAGCAGCAGTTCCATTGGCAGTAAAAGTTGGGATTTTTTTGGGTCAAAAAGTTGGAATTTTTCTGTCCAAAAGTCTGGATTTTTTCCAAGTGTCCAAAAGTCGGAAATTTTTCCAAGTGTCAAAAAGTCTGGATTTTTTCTAAGTGTTAAAAAATCTGAATTTTTTTCTAAATGTCAAAAATCTGGATTTTTTCTAAATGTCAAAAATCTGGATTTTTTTCTAAGTGTTCAAAAGTCGGTACTTTTTTTCAGTGTCAAATAGTCGGGATTTTTTCTAAGTGTCAAAAAATCGGGATTTTTTTCTAAGTGTCAAAAAATCGAGATTTTTTTCTAAGTGTCAAAAAGTCGGGATTTTTTTTGGTCAAAAAGTCTGGATTTTTTCTAAGTGTCGAAAAGTCGGGATTTTTTTCTAAGTGTCAAAAAGTCGGGATTTTTTCTAAGTGTCAAAAAGTCGGGATTTTTTCTAAGTGTCAAAAAGTCGGGAGTTTTTTGGTCAAAAAAATCGGGATTTTTTTCCAAGTGTCCAAAAGTCGGACATTTTTCTAACTGTTAAAAAATCTGGATTTTTTTTTCTAAGTGTTCAAAAGTCGATACTTTTTCTAAGTGTCAAAAAGTTGGGATTTTTTCTATGTGTCAAAAAGTCTGGATTTTTTCTAAGTGTCAAAAAGTCTGGATTTTTTTTTGGTCAAAAAGTCTGGATTTTTTCTAAGTGTTAAAATGTCTGGATTTTTTCTAAGTGTCAAAAAGTCTGGATTTTTTCTAAGTGTCAAAAAGTCTGGATTTTTTCTAGGTGTTAAAAAATCGCGATTTTTTTCAAAATGTCAAAAATCGGGATTTTTTTCTAAGTGTCAAAAAGTCAGGATTTTTTTCCAAGTGTCAAAAAGTCGGGATTTTTTCTAAGTGTCAAAAAGTCGGGATTTTTTCTAAGTGTCAAAAAGTCGGGATTTTTTTGGTCAAAAAGTCGGGATTTTTTCTAAGTGTTAAAAAATCGGGATTTTTTCTAAATGTCAAAAATCTGGATTTTTTTTCTATTCAAAAGTCGGTACTTTTTTTAAGTGTCAAAAAGTCAGGATTTTTTCTAAGTGTCAAAAAGTCGGGATTTTTTCTAAGTGTCAAAAAGCCGGGATTTTTGGGGCCACCATGCTTGACGGTAGGTGTGGTGTTCCTGGGACTAAAGGCCTCACCTTTTCAAACATATTGCTGGGTATTGTGGCCAAACAGCTCCATTTTTTTTTGCGCTAAATGAGGCATCTCCTCCTAACTATACGAATGCGCATATTGCCCGTCCCCTTAAAAGGGGTGGGGGTGTCGCACTAATATACAATGAAAACTTTAACCTTACCCCTAACCTAAATAATAAATACAAATCGTTTGAGGTGCTTACTATGAGGTCTGTCGCACCGCTGCCTCTCGATATGGCTGTTATCTACCGCCCCCCAGGGCCCTACGCGGACTTTATCAATGAATTCTCAGAGTTCGTTGCTGATCTAGTGACGCACGCAGACAATATAATCATAATGGGGGACTTTAATATCCATATGAATACCCCATCGAACCCTCAGTGCGTGGCGCTCCAGACTATAATTGATAGCTGTGGTCTTACACAAATAATAAATGAACCTACGCATCGCAACGGTAATACGATAGATCTAGTGCTGGTCAGGGGTGTCACCACCTCCAAAGTTATGGTACTCCCGTATACTAAAGTAATGTCCGATCATTACCTTATAAAATTCGAAGTTCTGACTCATTGTCAACAAACTAATAATAATAATAACTGCTATAGCAGCCGCAACATTAATGCTGCCACAACGATGACTCTTGCTGACCTACTGCCTTCGGTAATGGCACCATTCCCAAATTATGTCGGCTCTATTGATAACCTAACTAACAACTTTGACAATGCCCTGCGCAAAACCATTGATAGTATAGCACCGCTAAAACAAAAAAGGGCCCCTAAAAGGCGCACCCCATGGTTTACAGAAGAAACCAGAGCTCATAAATTATCATGTAGAAAGTTGGAACGCAAATGGCGCGCGACCAAGCTTGAGGTTTTCCATCAAGCATGGAGTGATAGTTTAATATCGTATAAACGCATGCTTTCCTTAGCTAAAGCTAAATATTACTCAAATCTCATCCGCCTCAACAAAAACGACCCTAAATTTTTGTTTAGTACAGTAGCATCGCTAACCCAACAAGGGACTCCTCCCAATAGCTCCACCCACTCGGCAGATGACTTTATGAATTTCTTTAATAAGAAAATTGAACTCATTAGAAAGGAGATTAAAGACAACGCATCCCAGCTACAACTGGGTTCTATTAACACAGATACAACTGTATCTACGACGGATACTGCAATACAAAATAGTCTCTCTCTTTTTGATGAAATAACATTAGAAGAACTATTACGGCGTGTAAGTGGGATAAAACAAACAACATGTTTACTTGACCCACTTCCTGGGAAACTTATCAAGGAGCTTTTTGTATTATTAGGTCCATCAGTGCTAAATATTATAAACTTATCACTTTCCTCTGGCACTGTTCCCCTAGCATCCAAGAAAGCGGTTATTCATCCTCTGCTCAAAAGACCTAACCTTGATCCTGACCTCATGGTAAACTACCGACCGGTGTCCCACCTTCCCTTTATTTCGAAAATCCTCGAAAAAATTGTCGCACAGCAGCTAAATGAACACTTAGTGTCTAACAATCTCTGTGAACCTTTTCAATCCGGTTTCAGGGCAAATCACTCTACGGAGACAGCCCTCGCAAAAATGACTAATGATCTACTGCTAACCAGAGGTGTGGACTCGAGTCACATGACTTGGACTCGAGTCAGACTCGAGTCATGAATTTGATGACTTTAGACTCGACTTGACAAAATGTAAAAAGACTTGCAACTCGACTTAGACTTTAACATCAATGACTTGTGACTTCACTTGGACTTGAGCCTTTTGAATTGACATGACTTGACATGACTTGCTACTTTCCCCAAAACCCAAAGATGAAAAAGTTATTCGGGAGCGCTCCGTATTTTTCATTGTGTACTTGTCTATCAGCGTTGCGTGTGTCAGCTGGTGTGGTCTCAGTACAACAGCCAATCAAATTAGATCTACTTTGTTTTCATCACACAGCATTCATCCAATCAAATTGCAGGACAACCAACGAAGAAGACATGTCCAAACCACACGCCAGTGAACAAAAAATGATACCTAAAATAATTTTGTTTGGGTATAAAAATTACGAGGTGGTCAACACAAAACGGTTTGCAGTATGCAACACATGCGGTTCGAAAATTACTGATGGAGAGGCAACAACTTCCAACTTCGTCCGGCATTTGAAGTTGCACAAAGAACGGTAAGTTTTGAATGTAAGATAACGTTTATTGGCTAAGTAACGTGACTTGTATTTGCTGTGTAGTTAAATCAGTGAGGCTGTAAACTCACTGCTAACGTTATAACGTTATTGCAAACACGGGAATCTGTTGCAGTTCACTACCTTATTCATACTTTTTGTTCAGTGATTTTTTTTAAGCAGGGTTACGTTAGTCCATATATCACACGTAACGTTAGACGGCGGTCAGCAGCACCGCGTATTTTAGCCACCTAAAAAAAGACAAAAATAGTAAAATAAAGGTCAGTTAAAATGTATACTATATTATGAATATGTGTACCGTTTTAGCTAGCTTTCTGACATACTGTTGGTTGTTTACCTCAGTGGTCCCCAACCACCGGGCCGCGGCCCGGTACTGGTCCGTGGATCGATTGGTATCGGGCCGCACAAGAAATAATTTTTTTTTTTTTTTTTTTTTAATTAAATCAACATAAAAACACAAGATACACTTACAAGTAGTGCACCAACCCAAAACAACTCTCTCCCCCCTTTTGTTCTGGGCATTGAACATGAAGACTCTTCCTTCACTGTTCCGAGTGGCCATGAGAGTCTTGGCAGTGCCTGCCTCCAGTGCTCCAGTGGAGCGAGTTTTCAGCCATGGTGGCATCATACTACGCCCCCATTGTGCACAAATGACTGACAGACTCTTGGCTAATTTGGTCTTTTGCAAATGCAATGCAGCATAGGGCCCTGACATATAAAAAGTACAACTTTTTTGTTATGTTCACATATATGTCATGTTTTTTCAATGTTAACACTTTTGTACAAATAAGTACATTTGCACTTTATTTTTCAATGTGTTTGTTCTGTAAAGGAATGAGTTAATGTTTAAAATGACTGGTTAATAGTGCTATTATAAAGTGCAATGTCAGCACAATTTTCTTTCCTGCAATTTAAAATGCACTTGTTTTAATAAATAAATACAGCGTTTGAAAAGCATACACAATATGTGTTAATATATTAGTCTGTGGTTAAAAGGACTTGAAAGGACTCGAAACTCAAAATGCAGGACTTAGGACTTGACTTGAGACTTTCCAGTCTTGACTTTGGACTTGACTCGGGGCTTGCCTGTCTTGACTCGGGACTTGACTCGGACTTGAGGGCAAAGACTTGAGACTTACTTGTGACTTGCAAAACAATGACTTGGTCCCACCTCTGCTGCTAACGATGGATTCTGATGCGTCATCTATGTTGCTGCTTCTTGATCTTAGCTCTGCTTTCGATACCGTCGATCATAATATTTTATTAGAGCGTATCAAAACACGTATTGGTATGTCAGACTTAGCTTTGTCGTGGTTTAACTCTTATCTTACTGACAGGATGCAATGCGTCTCCCATAATAATGTGACCTCGGACTATGTTAAGGTAACGTGCGGAGTTCCTCAGGGTTCGGTTCTTGGCCCTGCACTCTTTAGTATTTACATGCTGCCGCTAGGCGACATCATACGCAAATACGGTGTTAGCTTTCATTGTTATGCTGATGACACCCAACTCTACATGCCCCTAAAGCTGACCAACACGCCGGATTGTAGTCAGCTGGAGGCGTGCCTTAATGAAATTAAACAATGGATGTCCGCTAACTTCTTGCAACTCAATGCCAAGAAAACGGAAATGCTGATTATCGGTCCTGCTAAACACCGACATTTATTTAAAAATACCACCTTAACATTTGACAACCAAACAATTACACAAGGCGAATCAGCAAAGAATCTGGGTATTATTTTCGACCCAACTCTCTCCTTTGAGTCGCACATTAAGAGTGTTACTAAAACGGCCTTCTTTCATCTCCGTAATATCGCTAAAATTCGTTCTATTTTATCCACTAGCGACGCTGAGATCATTATTCATGCGTTCGTTACGTCTCGTCTCGACTACTGTAACGTATTATTTTCGGGTCTCCCTATGTCTAGCATTAAAAGATTACAGTTGGTACAAAATGCGTCTGCTAGACTTTTGACAAGAACAAGAAAGTTTGATCATATTACGCCTATACTGGCTCACCTGCACTGGCTTCCTGTGCACTTAAGATGTGACTTTAAGGTTTTACTACTTACGTATAAAATACTACACGGTCTAGCTCCGTCCTATCTTGTTGATTGCATTGTACCATATGTCCCGGCAAGAAATCTGCGTTCAAAGAACTCCAGCTTATTAGTGATTCCCAGAGCCCAAAAAAAGTCTGCGGGCTATAGAGCGTTTTCTATTCGGGCTCCAGTACTATGGAATGCCCTCCCGGTAACAATTAGAGATGCTACCTCAGTAGAAGCATTTAAGTCCCATCTTAAAACTCATTTGTATACTCTAGCCTTTAAATAGCCCCCCTGTTAGACCAGTTGATCTGCCGTTTCTTTTCTTTTCTCCTCTGCTCCCCTTTTCCTTGAGGGGGGGGGGGCACAGGTCCGGTGGCCATGGATGAAGTGCTGGCTGTCCAGAGTCGGGACCCGGGGTGGACCGCTCGCCTGTGCATCGGCTGGGAACATCTCTGCGCTGCTGACCCGTCTCCGCTCGGGATGGTGTCCTGCTGGCCCCACTATGGACTGGACTCTTACTATTATGTTGGATCCACTATGGACTGGACTCTCACAATATTATGTCAGACCCACTCGACATCCATTGCTTTCGGTCTCCCCTAGAGGGGGGGGGGGGGTTACCCACATATGCGGTCCTCTCCAAGGTTTCTCATAGTCATTCACATCGAAGTCCCACTGGGGTGAGTTTTTCCTTGCCCTTATGTGGGCTTTGTACCGAGGATGTCGTTGTGGCTTGTGCAGCCCTTTGAGACTCTTGTGATTTAGGGCTATATAAATAAACATTGATTGATTGATTGAACATTGATTTTTGTTTCATCTGACATCACATGGACAAAGATAAGACCTTCAGGAGGAAAGTTCTGTGGTCAGATGAGACAAAAATGGAGCTGTTTGGCCACAATACCCAGCAATATGTTTGGAGGAGAAAAGGTGAGGCCTTTAATCCCAGGAACACCAATTCCTACCGTCAAGCATGGTGGTGGTAGTATTATGCTCTGGGCCTGTTTTGCTGCCAATGGAACCCGCTGCTTTAAATGGGACAATGAAAAAGGAAGATTAGCTCCAAATTCTTCAGGACAAGCTAAAATCATCAGCCCAGAGGTTGGGTCTTGGGCGCAGTTGGGTGTTCCAACAGGACAATGACCCCAAACACACCTCAAAAGTGGTAAAGGAATGGCTAAATCAGGCTAGAATGAAGGTTTTAGAATGGCCTTCCCAAAGTCCTGACTTAAAGGTGTGGACAATGCTGAAGAAACAAGTCCAACACATTTAGCTGAAGTGCAGCAATTTAGTGGTCAAGTGGTCAAGCAGAAGCTTGTGGATGGCTACCAAAAGCGCCTTATTGCAGGTAAACTTGCCAAGGGACATGTAAGCAAATATTAACATTGCTGTATGTATACTTTTGACCCTCACATTTTCAGTAGAGCCATAATAAATTCATAAAAGAAGCAAACTTCATGAATGTTTTTTGTGACCAACAAGTATGTGCTCCAATCACTACATCACAAAAAAATAAGAGTTGTAGAAATGATTGGAAACTCAAGACATCCATGACATGATGTTCTTTACAAGTGTATGTAAACTTTTGACCACCACTGTATATACTGTATTAGGGGCATCCACAGCAAATTTGTTAAGCACATTTTACAATAATTATGCAATAAAAGAGCAAACAGAAAATGTTGCTATATTGACAATAATAACACAGTTTACTTTATAACCGTCATTGCTCAAAATATTAAAAAAAAAACGTACAGTTACAACCGTGTTGACCTCGAAACCCCCAAAGATATAGAGTAGGCAATCTGGAACATAGAACATAGGACTCTGGAGGACTCTGGCAGAACGTAAGTGAAACTAATAAGGGAACTGTTTATACAAAAAAACAAAAAAGTGTTCAAATAAAATAGTATTTTTAAGTGACTACATTTTCTGCTTGTCCCAGCTGGACAAACTGGTTCAAAGTGCTCATTCCTCAGTCTGGGTCTTTCAGAGTGGGAGTCCTGCGTGAGAAGCTGAAGCGCAGCAACCTGACGGAGGTGTCCTTCATGGTGGTCAATGAGCGGGAGCCTCTGTCCAGAGCCATGTACTGGGAGCTGAAGAGAAGAGCGCCCCCTGGTGTTCCAGTCTACCAGCAGACTCCCTTCCAGAGCGACGTGTGGGAGGCCTTAGACGGGGACAAAGATGACTTCCTCGTCTACGACCGGTAAGACGACAGACTGCTGTTCTTTTTTTTAATACCATTTGTCTTTTTGTCGGTTTAGATTTTTGGACCTTTGCTTACTTTTCATCGTTAAAATATGATTTGACCTGCACGCTCGTGTCTGCATCCTGGAGTCACACCAACAATGCCAAGCATGATTAATAAGATCCTAGTACCACAGCTTGTGCAATCTATAAAATAGCATGTTGCGTGTGATCTACTAAGATGAATGAGGATTTACCGCACGTTCATGTTATCATGCCCAAACCTGTAGCATTTTGACATGTTTTCAAACGTGCAGGAGACATCTACCACTTTTTATGGGCATTTTGGACACCCTCTAAAGTGCATCCACAATGAAATTCACTTTTTTTTTTTTTGTCCTTTTTTATTTATCAGTTTTTTATCATAAAGGAGATATGTGAATTATATATATATATATATATATATATATATATAATGCTTGATGGATTGTCGGCGCATTACGGCTACCATAGTCAGACGTACTGTGCTTCAACATGCAGGTATTATTATGGCGTTTTGTTTTGCAGTATTATGCAAAAAAAGGGTATGGGTATGGAAGGGCAGTACAACGAATGACAAATACTTGCAGTTCATCGTGGGTACCATGCAGGAAACTCCCAAAACGTGTTTTTAAAAAGGTGCTTTTGACTTCTTTCCCAGGTGTGGCCTGCTCACCTTCCACATCGTGCTGCCCTACAGCTTCCTGCACTACCCCTACGTGGAAGCGGCCATCAGGGCCACCTTTCATAAAGATATATGCCACTGCTCTGTGAGTACTCACAAATACACACGAGTACGACGTATCTATGTACTCTCAATGTCAGTATGAAGCAAATCCACAAGTCTACCTTTCTCTTTATTTCCATTCTTTCAAGCCTTTCTTAAAGGTGGTCGATACTGCAAATGTTGATATGAATCCGATACCCGGTCGATACAGGGCCAATATTGCTGATAAATAAGCTGATACTTTTTGCTTGACATTTCGAAGGATGTTGTGACCGTGCCTGTAATTTGTCGATATTATCATCAACGGAATGAAACACAGAACAAAAACAACCAACAACTTTTTGAAAATGTTATTATATTATATACAGATAATGTGACATGCAAATATAAATTAAATATAAGTAAAGGAAATTAAATATACCTACAAACGAAGTATAATGATGCAATATGTACATACAGCTAGCCTAAATAGCCTGTTAGCATCGATTAGCTTGCCGTCATCCAAATATGCCGGATTAGTGCTCCACACAAGTCACCAACGTCGACAAAGCTCACCTTTGTGCATTCAAGCACAGTATAAAACATTTGGTGGACAAACGGAGGAGTGGCGAAAAACAGGTCTTTCTGTGGCAGCGTGGGAGAAAGTCGTACATGTAAACAAACCGTGGTGAGTTCAAGGACCGCCGAAATTAGTGGGGGGAAAAAACGGCAATCGCCGAATACTCTCATCAGTGTAGCACGTTCAATATAAACAGTGGGATTTCTAACAATTAGGAGCATTTGCTCTTATTGTCTAAAAGTTTGTAAACAATGCCTGTTAGCATCGATTAGCTTGCAGTCATCCAAATATGCCGGATTAGCGCGCCGCCCCACTCACTAACGTCGACAAAACGAACCTTTGTGCATTCACGCACAGTATAAAACGTTTGGTGGACAAACGGAGGAGTGGCGTCAAACACGTCTTTCTGTGGCAGCGTGGGAGAAAGTTGCACGTGTAAACAAACCACAGTGAGTTCAAGGACTGCGGAAATTAGTAGGGACAAAACGGCGCTCGCCAAATACTCTCATCAGTGTAGCACGTTTTATATAAACAGTGGGACTTCTAACAATTAGGAACATTTGCTCTTATTGTCTAAAAGTTTGTAAACAATGCCTGTTAGCATCGATTAGCTTGCAGTCATCTAAATATGCCGGATTAGCGCGCCACCCCACTCACTAACGTCAACAAAACTCACCTTTGTGCATTCATGCACAGTATAAAACGTTTGGTGGACAAATGGAGGAGTGGCATTAAACACGTCTTTCTGTGGCAGCATCGGAGAACGTTGCAAATATAAACAAACTACGGTGAGTTCAAGGACCGCCGAATTTAGTAGGACAAAACGGCGTTCGCCAAATACTCTCATCAGTGTAGCATGTTTAATATAAATTTGGGGATTTCTAACAATTAGGAGGATTTGTAAAGAAGTTTGTAAACCATAGCAAAAAAATGTTTTTCGTAATAACAAAAATATTGATCTATTTACTGTTGTATGGATTATATTACGATCGACTGTCCATATTTGTATTGATCGGCCCACCCCGTTTACATTCAATAGCTGTCGCTTAGCGATTAGCTACGTGTGTATAGCTATTCCTTGTCCTCCAGTGATAATGAGACTTGTAAAGACACACAGTTTATTTTGGGGGCGACGTGGCTTGGTTGGTAGAGGGTTCCAGGTTCGATCCCCGCTTCAGCCATTCGAGTCGAGATACTTGACCCACCTGCTCCCAGTGCTTCAAATGTACACTATATTGCCAAAAGTATTTGGCCACCCATCCAAATGATGAGAATCACTAATCACTTGGCCCGGACAAAGGTAATAATAATAATAATAATAATAGATTTTATTTGTAAAAAGCACTTTATATTGAGCAAACAACCTCAAAGTGCTACAGTGTATTAAAAAAATAAATAAAAAGATAATAAAATAAATAAAAATTAAAAAACTAGAACAGCCTAATAGCTAGAAGTAGTATGCATATATCTTTAAAAAAAGGCTTTTTTAAAAAGAAGGGTTTTTAAGCCTTTTTTAAAAGCATCCACAGTCTGTGGTGCCCTCAGGTGGTCAGGGAGGCTAAAAGATGCATCTTGTCTTGTGCAGGCTAATGTGACCACGGCCAGCGGCGGCATCATGAAGAACGCCACGCAGCAACACCACGCCAACTACACCACTGCATGGCCCCTAATCCCAGTCTAACAGCACCATCACCCTCAGTCTGGTCAGTCACCATCACTCTACATAATCCTCACCCTGGATGATTTCTCTTGATAATCCTCACCTGCATGACATCATGTAGTCCCTACCAGAGTTGGTGTGTGTGTGTGGGAATCAGTTCCAAGATGGGTGTTCCTGGTAATGAAGTCTGCAGTTTCAAACCTGCATGCAGGGGCCTGCAGACGGATGTGAGGGGACTACAATAGGCACTGACTCCCACACACCATCACAGTCCCTTCTTCCACTACCTAGTGCTTGGTTTCACTTTCACTCTTGTGTTGATTGTCCTGTTTGAGTCATTGAATCACGGTAAATGTTTGAATCGTTGAATCATGGTAAATGTTTGAATCATTGAATCATGGTAAATGTTTGAATCATTGAATCATGGTAAATGTTTGAATCATTGAATCATGGTAAATGTTTGAATCATTGAATCATGGTAAATTTTTGAATCATTGAATCATGGTCAATGTTTGAATCATTGAATCATGGTCAATGTTTGAATCATTGAATCATGGTCAATGTTTGAATCATTGAATCATGGTCAATGTTTGAATCATTGAATCATGGTAAATGTTTGAATCATTGAATCATGGTAAATGTTTGAATCATTGAATCGTGGTAAATGTTTGAATCATTGAATCATGGTAAATGTTTGAATCATTGAATCGTGGTAAATGTTTGAATCATTGAATCGTGGTATATGTTTGAATCGTTGAATCATGGTAAATGTTTGAATCATTGAATCATGGTCAATGTTTGAATCATTGAATCGTGGTATATGTTTGAATCGTTGAATCATGGTAAATGTTTGAATCGTTGAATCATGGTAAATGTTTGAATCATTGAATCATGGTAAATGTTTGAATCATTGAATCATGGTAAATGTTTGAATCATTGAATCATGGTAAATGTTTGAATCATTGAATCATGGTAAATGTTTGAATCATTGAATCATGGTAAATGTTTGAATCATTGATTCATGGTCAATGTTTGAATCATTGAATCATGGTCAATGTTTGAATTATTGAATCATGGTCAATGTTTGAATCATTGAATCATGGTAAATGTTTGAATCATTGAATCATGGTAAATGTTTGAATCATTGAATCATGGTAAATGTTTGAATCATTGAATCATAGTAAATGTTTGAATCATTGAATCATGGTAAATGTTTGAATCGTTGATTCATGGTCAATGTTTAAATCATTGAATCATGGTCAATGTTTGAATCATTGAATCATGGTCAATGTTTGAATCATTGAATCATGGTAAATGTTTGAATCATTGCATCATGGTAAATGTTTGAATCATTGAATCATGGTAAATGTTTGAATCATTGAATCATGGTAAATGTTTGAATCATTGATTAATGGTAAATGTTTGAATCATTGAATCATGGTAAATGTTTGAATCATTGATTCATGGTCAATGTTTGAATCATTGAATCATGGTCAATGTTTGAATCATTGAATCATGGTCAATGTTTGAATCATTGAATCATGGTCAATGTTTGAATCATTGAATCATGGTAAATGTTTGAATCATTGAATCATGGTAAATGTTTGAATCATTGATTCATGGTCAATGTTTGAATCATTGAATCATGGTAAATGTTTGAATCATTGATTAATGGTAAATGTTTGAATCATTGATTAATGGTCAATGTTTGAATCATTGAATCATGGTCAATGTTTGAATCATTGAATCATGGTCAATGTTTGAATCATTGAATCATGGTAAATGTTTGAATCATTGAATCATGGTACATTTTTGAATCATTGAATCATGGTCAATGTTTGAATCATTGAATCATGGTAAATGTTTGAATCATTGAATCATGGTAAATGTTTGAATCATTGAATCATGGTAAATGTTTACAAGGCACAAGTTGAGAATTATTACATTGAAAAAATATCCCTCTGGGACTCAGACTTGAAAGAAATGTTTGAATACATGATATTGCACGAGTTAAAAGTGACATTAAACACATTTTGCTGATTTATAAAGTTTTCTCATTTTTTTGAAATCTTGTTTTCGTGGGTTTTGTGAGCTGAAGGCCCAAATTATGTACAAATAAACAACTAAATACTTGAAATGGTTGAAGTTGTGGGCCCCGAATCTATAATCTATGCAAGTTTAACGTTTTGAACGGAATTATGGAAATAAATACACGTTTCCATGATATTCAGTCAGTCCTTGACCACTACTCCACTACCACCGCTAGATAGCAGCACTGTCATGTGACTACTGCACTATTCCACTACCACCGCTAGATGGCAGCAGTGTCATGTGAGAGTGTTGACACTTCTTTTGTCTGTTTGTGTCTATGAAGAACGTTTAATCCTCATTTTCTCTTGTTTTTTATATGCTTGGAATTGGATTCAATAACTATGACTGCATAAAGTTGTGTTTATTTTTTAATCCATTCATTTTATTTATTTATTTGTATTTATTTAACCATTTTAGCATGTCATGTCCAGCCATCCAAATCATATAGTAGATGTAAATTATTTATATCTGCTGTACACATTTACTTTAGAAAAGAGAAGTGTTGGATAGATTTGAACTTGTCTTGAGTGCCACATATTCTCTTTTTATTATTTGTTAAATCATTCAGCCCGGGAGTTGCTGGAGTAGCGTAAATATTTGCCATTGAACAAAGATATATCACAATATAATACAGTCTGCCACATGTTGTTTTCCACCTTTTGGCAGAATAAGGATGGTTTAGAATTGGCCTTAATAAACACAATGAATGCACCATGTTATTTATGCACGCACACATAAATTATTATTATTATCATTATTATTATTATTATTATTATTAATGGTGTCATGGCTTACAGGCCTAAAGAGAGAGAGTGGGGGAGAATGTTTGCGTGTGTGCTAAGTGTTATAAATTCCAGAGTTTTATTGTGTTGTTTAGTACAGGAACTAAAGTAACGATTTTTAGTTGGGCACCTTAATGGGCAGCTAAGGGGTCCTCGGGAGCCGGTGGTAGACGCCATGCCGGCACAGGCTATCGGCGTGGAGGCGATGGCCGAGCCGGTCAGAGAGCCGGAACCGGCGGGCGAGCCGGAACCGGCGGGCGAGCCGGGCGGAAAGCTGGAACAGGCGGCCGAGGCGAGAAGGTCAGAGCCCGCAGTAGGCTGGGACCGCTCAAACCTTGCTTTCGAGTCCTCCAAGAATTGTGCGGTCTAGAACATCGGCTGAGCGTCGCCGACGAGGATCCCTGCGAGGTCACAGTCTGGCTGGAGGATTATGTCAGGAACTCGCATGGCTGCCGTATTTGTGACCCCGAGATGCAGGAACCAGGAGACGACGAGCAGGTAATATGATTTTTAATTCAATTAAACTGAGGCAATGAAGCCGTCGTGCATGCAAGGTCCAAACATCAAGTCAATCCTCGAGCACTGAGGAGCGAGCAAGACGGGCATAAATAGAAACATGCTGATTGGCAGGTGAGGAGAAAACATCGCTCAGCGGGACCAATAGAACCAAAAATAAGAGCACTGATAGGAAGTAAACACAAACCAAGGAAGGACAAACAGAAATGAAGTGACAGATCGTCACAGTCTTAGAACTAAAGTATCTAAAAGAAAAAATCTCAACACACATTGCCCGTGACTGTTCACGGAAATTGCACTCTCTAGTTCAAGCTTAACTTTAGGTTGGTTCGATTCTGTCGAATGAGGGGTTATGAATGCGAACCAAGGGCCCTGACAGTAACGAGATGTACTATTTGTCTAAGAGGCTTTGTGTGCCACCTCCTGATTAGTCGCTCATTGTTCTGTTAGCCGCTTGTTATGTTTTGAGTCGCAGCTCAGCTCCTCCACTAACTCCTGGACCATCTGTTTTCTTTTCATAACGCCGACTGCTGTTGTGCGCGGCTGCATCATGTAGGTCAGTACGGTGGCCGACTGCCATTATGTAACAATCATTATGGCGACCTCCGGGGTGACCCGCAAAACTTTTTCATTGACAGTTGGCTGCACAATTTGGTGACCTGAAGCCGTGTCTCCGTGGAGCGCTGGCTTTTGTGCTGTCTGAAGGCGCGGTTTTTGTCCGGACTATTGGAAGCTGCGTGTAGGGCGGGTCTGTTTTTTAATCTTACAGATACAGACATATGGGATTTGTTAAGCCCAAAAGGGACATGGTATTTTGCAGAGGTGGGACCAAGTCATTGTTTTGCAAGTCACAAGTAAGTCTCAAGTCTTTGCCCTCAAGTCCGAGTCAAGTCCCGAGTCAAGTCCAAAGTCAAGACTGGAAAGTCTCAAGTCAAGTCCTAAGTCCTGCATTTTGAGTTTTGAGTCCTTTCAAGTCCTTTTAACCACAGACTAATATATTAACACAGATTGTGTATGCTTTTCAAACGCTGTATTTATTTATTAAAACAAGTGCATTTTAAATTGCAGGAAAGAAAATTGTGCTGACATTGCACTATATAATAGCACTATTAACCAGTCATTTTAAACATTAACTCATTCCTTTACAGAACAAACACATTGAAAAATAAAGTGCAAATGTTCTTATTTGTACAAAAGTGTTAACATTGAAAAAACATGACATATACGTGAACATAACAAAAAAGTTGTACTTTTTATATGCCAGGGCCCTATGCTGCATTGCATTTGCAAAAGACCAAATTAGCCAAGAGTCTGTCAGTCATTTGTGCACGATGGGGGCGTAGTATGATGCCACCATGGCTGAAAACTCGCTCCACTGGAGCACTGGAGGCAGGCACTGCCAAGACTCTCATGGCCACTCGGAACAGTGAAGGAAGAGTCTTCATGTTCAATGCCCAGAACAAAAGGGGGGAGAGAGTTGTTTTGGGTTGGTGCACTACTTGTAAGTGTATCTTGTGTTTTTTATGTTGATTTAATTAAAAAAAGAAAAGAAAAAAAAAATTATTTCTTGTGCGGCCCGATACCAATCGATCCACGGACCAGTACCGGGCCGCGGCCCGGTGGTTGGGGACCACTGAGGTAAACAACCAACAGTATGTCAGAAAGCTAGCTAAAACGGTACACATATTCATAATATAGTATACATTTTAACTGACCTTTATTTTACTATTTTTGTCTTTTTTTAGGTGGCTAAAATACGCGGTGCTGCTGACCGCCGTCTAACGTTACGTGTGATATATTGACTAACGTAACCCTGCTTAAAAAAAAATCACTGAACAAAAAGTATGAATAAGGTAGTGAACTGCAACAGATTCCCGTGTTTGCAATAACGTTAGCAGTGAGTTTACAGCCTCACTGATTTAACTACACAGCAAATAAAAGTCACGTTACTTAGCCAATAAACGTTATCTTACATTCAAAACTTACCGTTCTTTGTGCAACTTCAAATGCCGGACGAAGTTGGAAGTTGTTGCCTCTCCATCAGTAATTTTCGAACCGCATGTGTTGCATACTGCAAACCGTTTTGTGTTGACCACCTCGTAATTTTTATACCCAAACAAAATTATTTTAGGTATCATTTTTTGTTCACTGGCGTGTGGTTTGGACATGTCTTCTTCGTTGGTTGTCCTGCAATTTGATTGGATGAATGCTGTGTGATGAAAACAAAGTAGATCTAATTTGATTGGCTGTTGTACTGAGACCACACCAGCTGACACACGCAACGCTGATAGACAAGTACACAATGAAAAATACGGAGCGCTCCCGAATAACTTTTTCATCTTTGGGTTTTGGGGAAAGTAGCAAGTCATGTCAAGTCATGTCAATTCAAAAGGCTCAAGTCCAAGTGAAGTCACAAGTCATTGATGTTAAAGTCTAAGTCGAGTTGCAAGTCTTTTTACATTTTGTCAAGTCGAGTCTAAAGTCATCAAATTCATGACTCGAGTCTGACTCGAGTCCAAGTCATGTGACTCGAGTCCACTGGTATTTTGTTCTCAGCAGGGACAAGACATTGAAACAACGTTGAGAACTTGTTGAATTCGGTCCTGACGTTGAGCAACACAAACTTAGCGTCGGGACAACAAGCTTTTTGACGTTGATTTGACCATTGAAATTTGGTCATTTGCCAACCAATATTCTACAACACAAATACTTGTAACATATTATTTTCGGGTCTCCCTATGTCTAGCATTAAAATATTACAGTTGGTACAAAATGCGGCTGCTGGACTTTTGACGAGAACAAGAAAGTTTGATCATATTACGCTATGTATATAATAAAATAAATATATATATACATATAGCTAGAATTCACTGAAAGTCAAGTATTTCTTATATATATATATATATATATTAGAGATGCGCGGTTTGCGGGCACAACCGCGGAGTCCGCGGATTATCCGCGGATCGGGCGGATGAAATTTAAAAAAATTAGATTTTATCCGCGGGTCGGGTCGGGTCGGGCGGTTGAAATAAAAAAAAATTAGATTTTAAATAGATTCAGGCGGGTGGCAGTTAAACCAATTCGGAAATATATATACATAGTTAAATGTTGTTACCCACATACGAAAAACGAGCAGGCACCTGCTGCATATGCCACAACAGAAGAAAAAAAAAAAAAGAGATGGACACTTTTACGGAGCGGAGAAGGCCCCCGACGCCTCGCCGGGGTCCGGGACCGAGGCCCCTTCCCCCGAGAGGGCCCCACCGGGAGCCGTAGCTGAGGCGATCCGCGAGAAGGGCCCGACGCACGTCCAGGGTCACCACCGCGCCCACCGCACCGACACCCCGCCTCGTCCGCCTTCGCCGCGGCCGGCGTCACGCGCAGCAGGTAAGCAGCTTACCTGCCCGCCACCCCCGTGGCCGGGGGCTCGTCACAGGGATCATTCCGCGTGCTCCGCCCGCGCAGCTTACCTGCCCGCCACCCCTGTTGCCGGGGGCGCGTAACAGGGGTCACTCCGCGCGCAGTGCGCTCACGAAAGGGGTGGGGCTCACCCTGGTTGATATAGACAGCAGGATGGTGGCCATGGACGTCGGAACCCGCTAAGGAGTGTGTAACAACCCACCTGCCGAATCAACTAGCCCTGAAAATGGATGGCGCTGGAGCGTTGGGCCCATACCCGGCCGTCGCCGGCAGCGAGACGCGCTTGGAGGTGCGCTCAGCGCGGCTCCCATATGATTGCGCACTGGTGTGCGTCTGGGTCGTGACAGCGTGGCACGCGAATGTCTGTGCTGCATTGGATCAGTCTCCTTTCTTTAACAGGCAAAAGCTTTATAACCTCACTAATGCCTTGCATCGTCTATATTAGATATATAACAACGGGCGGGTGCGGGCGGATGGCGGGCGGGTGCGGTTCTGATCAAATGTTACATCGGGTGGATGGCGGATGGTTGACGACTTTCTGATGCGGTTGCGGATTAAATAATTGCCTATCCGCGCATCTCTAATATATATATATATATATATATATATATATATATATATATATTATTTTTTTTATTTTTTTTTTTATTATATATATATATATATAAATAAGAGAAATACTTGAATTTCAGTGTTCATTTATTTACACATATACACACACATAACACTCATCTACTCATTGTTGAGTTAAGGGTTGAATTGTCCATCCTTGTTCTATTCTCTGTCACTATTTTTCTAACCATGCTGAACACCCTCTCTGATGATGCAGTCTGCTTCGTCTCCTTGTTGTGTGCGCAGTTGTGCACTGCACTCTCTAAAAGCCCTAGATGTTATTGTCACATATGCATGTACAGTAGATGGCAGTATTGTCCTGTTTAAGAGTGTCACAACATTGCTGTTTACAGCAGACGAACTGCTTTACGGTAGACGAAAACGTGACTGCTGTTGTTGTGTGGGAGGACGTTAATGAAACTGCCTAACAATAAACCTGGAGGGGGCGTGGCCTCCATCTCCGCCTGAATTTCGGGAGATTTTCGGGAGAAAAATTGTCCCGGGAGGTTTTCGGGAGAGGCGCTGAATTTCGGGAGTCTCCCGGAAAATCCGGGAGTGTTGGCAAGTATGGCTTGCAGTCATGCACTGACCAAATATGCTCGATTGGCACTCCGACAAGTCGATGACATCAACAAAGCGCACCTCTGTGCATTCACGCACAGTATAAAACATTTGGTGGACAAAATAAGACAAAGAAGGAGTGGAAGATTTTACATTTGACCATGAATTGATTAACGTGGACCCGACTTAAACAAGTTAAAAAACGTATTCGGGTGTTACCATTTAGTGGTCAATTGTGCGGAATATGTACTGTACTGTGCAATCTACTAATAAAAGTTTCAATCAAACATGTAAACAAACTGTTGCGTCATACTAT
This sequence comes from Nerophis lumbriciformis, assembly GCF_033978685.3. Lineage (NCBI taxonomy): Eukaryota > Metazoa > Chordata > Actinopteri > Syngnathiformes > Syngnathidae > Nerophis > Nerophis lumbriciformis. Next base: position 27,978,062 of record NC_084550.2, read on the forward strand.
GGTGAGTTCAAGAACCGCCGAAATTAGTAGGACAAAACAAAGTTCACCATCAGTGAAGCATACACACAAACATATTACACATTCCTAACAATTGGGAAGGTTTGTGTCCTCAAACAAAAAACATACTATCAATCAATCAATCAATGTTTATTTATATAGCCCTAAATCACAAGTGTCTCAAAGGGCTGCACAAGCCACAACGACATCCTCGGTACAGAGCCCAAAACTAAAACCAAAACATTTTTTTTTTTCCCCATTTGTGTCCGTTTTCCATCCTTTTTTTTTTAAATGCTTGCTGACCCCCCATGTGGTTATCAGACCACAGTTCAAAAAACCAGACATTTTTGGGCAGCCCTCTAGGGGGCGCTCGCGACTCAACATAGTGTCTTTTATTGTTTCAATCAGGAGTAGTCCTCCACATATCAAAGGACTGTCGCATATATCAATGTCACATGAAGTCAATGAAACAAAGAAATGTTAATTAAACATAAACACGCCTGTCTCAGGACTCCCCTCCCCCAGCGTATTAGGGTCTCCCTAATTACCTTTGGAGACATTTTTTTTTCTTCCTTCTGCATTCACAGCCAATCAAGTTTTGGCGCCATTCCATCCGTATCTCAGTGTGAAACCCTCCTTGGTTTGTCAACCAACAGCCTCATTCCCACATTCTTGCATGTAATCCCCCTCAGATCAGCTCCCTAAACATCCATCATTGACATACTCGTTTCATGTTTATCCATTATGTACATATATTGTTGCATTGGACCAGTTCTTCCTCCAAGGGGATCTAAGTTACTGGTCAATCCCAAGTTCTTTCGATGACATATATGCTGAATAAGAAGGACCATCAAGACAGAATTGGAATATTTTCAAGTTTTACTAAAGCTTTAGGAGTTCAACTTAACCAATATATTCATATCGGCTACTCTAGTTGATCTGGCATTCCAAGGGAAAAAAACAACTTCTTTTCACACAAAAAAAAAACCCATTTGCCCCTCGCAACACTGATTAGGGAAGAGTGGGTGTTGTATTTCACATTCCAAAGGTGAAGACACTAACCAGACATCTGAAATGTCTGAAGAAACAGGTAGGAACAAAGGAAAAGTACTATCTACTCTAAACATGGCTATGTAAAAATAAAAAACTCTTAAACATATATGCATCCTTCCACAATATCAAAATAATAACAGGAGCGAGAATAATAATAATAACATAACTCTCATTATTATGATTACTTTTGGCTAGTAATGAGATACAGTCGCGGTCAAAAGTGTACATACACTTGTAATGAACATAATTTCAGGCCCAGAGCATAATACTATCACCACCATGCTTGACGGTAGGCATGGTGTTCCTGGGATTAAAGGCCTCACCTTTTCTCCTCCAAACATATTGCTGGGTATTGTGGCCAAACAGCTCTATTTTTGTTTCATTACTAGTTACTAGTGGCAGTCATTGGTACTGCACGCTATCGTAGTTGTTGCGTCAAATTACGTACGTACTCGGCCAATAAAGCTGACTCTGATTTTAAGTGTCTCGTTGCATTCTGGGATATCCGCCCAACAGAAGTCTGACTCAAACTAGTTATGCATTTAGATGCCTTTAAATACCGTCTGCACCTTAAGGGTTTTGTTTTATCGCTACCTGTGTAAACTTCTAGAACCTAAAATCTCCTTGAAAAGCGACATTACTAAAATATTTGTTGGATATGTGAGGGGTGAGCTCCTTTTAAATGATTTGTTTTTTTAAACGTGGTCATTGAAATTTCACAAATACTCCTGAGCTGCCACTTTATCGAGGTAGAGGAGTTTGAGTGTCCCAACGTTCCTGGGATTTATGTCGTCTGGGGGCTTACATGCTCTCTGGTAGGGTTTCCCAAGACAAATAGGTAAACAAGGAGCAACTCAAAGACCAATCAAGGACCAAGATTTTGCCGGGGCCCCCCTCCCTCTGTAGCCAGACCCAGAGGTGGGGCTTGAGGGAGTCCAAAGAGGCAACGTAGGTCCTCCCTCCAACGGGCTCACCACTCATAGGAGGGGGGCATAGATGTCGGGTGGGCGGCAGCCAATAACAGGGCCCCTTGAAGGTCCGATCCTCAGCTACAGAAGCTAGCTCTTGGGATGTGGAATGTCACCTCCCTGGGGCTTAAGGAGCCTGAGCTTGGTGCACGAAGTGGAGAGGCTCCGTCTGGATTTAGTCGGACTCACTTTGACGCACAGCAAGGGCTCTGGAACCAGTCCTGTCAAGAGGGGCTGGACTCTCTTCGACTCTGGCGTTGCAAAAAGTGAGAGGCGACAAGGGGGTCGCAATACTTGTTGCCCCGCGGCTCAGAGCCTGTACGTTGGAGTTTAACCCATTAGACGAGAGGTTAGCTTCCTTTCGCCTCCACGCTAGGTACGGGTCCTGACTGTTCAGAGTACTCGCCATTTTGGTTTCACTAGAGGGAGTACTGGAGAGTGGTCCCCCAGGTGATTCACTTGTTCTGCGGGGGGTCTTCAACACTCTCATTGGCAATGACAGTGAAACCTGTAGAGATGTGATTGGGAGAAACGACGGGCTAAATTTAAACCCAAGTGGTGTTTTGTTATTGAACTTTTGTGCTCGTCATTGGTTATCTATAACGAACACCATAAACATAAGGGTGTCCATATGTGCACTTGGCACCAGGACACCCTAAGCCATAGTTTGATGATCGACTTAGTGGTTGGGGGCATTGGATTTGAGGTCTAATGTTTTGAAGAGAGGGGCAGAGCTTTCCACAGCCATCACCACCTGGTGGTGAGTTGGCTCTGATGGTGGTTGAGGATGCAGACCAGACCTGGTAGGCCCAAACTCATAGTGAGGGTCTAACAGAGTCTCCCGTCAGAGAGAGTTTCAATTCCCACCTCTGGAAGAACTTTGAACATGTAAAAAGGGAGATGCCGGACATTGAGTCCGAGTGGACCATGTCACGCGCCTCTATTGTCCAGGCGGCCGATCACAACTGTGGCCATGATTGGAGCCCGTCGTGGCGGTAATTCCAGAAGCCGCTGGTGGACACCATTGGTGAGGGATGCTGTCGAGCTGAAGAAGGAGTCCTATCGGGTCCTTATGGATCATGGGAGTCCGGAGGCAGCGGACAGGGTACCGAAAGGCCGAGCGATGTGCAGCTTCGGCAGTCGCAGAGACAAACACTCTGACATGTAAGGAGTTTGGGCGGCTTTGAAGCGATTCTGGACCTCCACCCGCCGCCTCAGGAGGGGGAAGCAGTGCACTGTCAACACTGTGTATGGTAGGGATGGTGTCGCGCTAACCTTGACTCGGGATGTCGGAGATCTGTGGAGGTAATACTTCAATGACCTTCTCAATTCCACCTACATGTCTTCCTAGAAGGAACCAGTGCCTGGGAAATCTTTGGTGGACTCTCCTATTTCTGGGGCTGAGGTTTCCGAGGTAGTTAAAAAGCTCCTACTAATAACATGTTTTTGTATGTAATAGGGGGAACAAAAGCCACTACAGTTATTTAATTTGATAGTGTCATACCAACGTTAAATAGAATTGACTTCTGATAGTTTCAGAACATAAGGTGTTTTGTGTAAAGGAAACACCTCCTTTGTAACTTGTGAGAATACCCCGACCTAAGCCTTTATTATTTAATTTATATTGGGTTCAACTACCAAAATGTACCTTTCAGAATAAAGAACCCCACAAGTAGTTTTGTGGCTAGTTTGTGGGGCGCAGACATGAACTGGTTCCACTACAATACATGACAGGACACACTTGTGCACCGTCATAAGCCACATTCGAAAGCTGGGAAGTGTATAATCTGCTCTTCATCTGAAGTGTCTTTACAGGCTACAGTGTGTGTGTGTGTGTGTGTGTGTGTGTGTGTGTGTGTGTGTGTGTGTGTGTGTGTGTGTGTGTGTGTGTGTGTGTGTGTGTGTGTGTGTGTGTGTGTGTGTGTGTGTGTGTGTGTGTGTGTGTGTGTGTGTGTGTGTGTAGCCGCTACACACACACATTTATGTGCTTTGTACCTTCTGGAGACCTGAGAAAAAAGCCTCCCTCTTTAGGACCAGCCTTTCTAGATATATAAAGAAGTGTATTTACAACATTAATAATATATACCGTATTTTTCGGAGTATAAGTCGCACCTGCCGAAAATGCATAATAAAGAAGGAAAAAAACATATAAATCGCACTGGAGCCCAGCCAAACTATGAAAAAAAAACTGCGATTTATAGTCCGAAAAATACGGTACATACTATGCACATATAAAAAAAGCTTGTTGTGAAAAATGAGTTGGAATTTCACAAGAAAAAGGTCACAATTTCACAAGAAAAACGTAGAATGTTGGCAGTGTTATAATAAAAGTCGTCATTTTTCTCAGCACAAGTCAACATTTTACGAGAAAAACTGAACATTTGTGCAATATTATGATAAAAGTTGGAATTTTACTCAATAACAGTCACAATTTTACAAGAAAAAGCTTAAGATTTTGACAATTTTATGGAAGGAGTCGTAATTTTACTCGACAAGTCACAATTTTATAAGAAAACTTAAACATTTTGGCAATATTATAATAATAATCTGAATTTTACTTGGCCCAATTTTGACAGAAGTCATAATTTGACTCAAAAAATGTCACTATATTACAAGAACGACAAAAAAATTGGCAATAATGTGATGAAAGTCAAACTTTTACATGACAAATGTCACCATTTTGCATTAAAAAGTCATAATTTTACATAAAAAAGTAATCATTTTACGAGAAAATATTGCAATATTACAGAAACAGAAAGAATGTGAGAAATGGTTCCCAATTTTATAAGAAAAAAGTCGACACATTGTGAGAAAAAGACTGCTTTTAGTAAAAAAAAGTTAATGTTTTGTGTGTAATTGGTTTTTAATCTTCATTATTTACTTCAAGTTATTACAGTATGTCTCTATATACATTTTGTTTTTTAAATTAATTTTGGCCAGAGGGGGAGCACTTAAAAAAAATTTACTCCCCCTCCAGCCAACATATGAAATATGTTGGCTGGAGGGGGAGCACTTTTGGAATTTTACTCAATAACAGTCACAATTTTACAAGAAAAGCTTAAAATTTGGACAGTTTTCCAAAAAGAGACATAATTTTACTCGACAAAAGTCACAATTTTATAAGAAAACTTTATAATTTTGGCAATATTGTAATAATAATCTGAATTTTACTTGGCAAAATTATGACAATAGTCATCATTTTACTCCAAAAAATGTCACTATTTTACAAAAACAACAAAAAAAATTGGCAATTTTGTGGAAAAAGTCAGAATTTTATATGACAAATGTCACCAAGAATTTTACATAAAAAAAGAAGCATTTTTCGAGAAAATATTGCAATATTACAGAAACAGAAAGAATATGAGAAATTGTTCCCAATTTTATAAGAACAAAGTCGACACATTGTGAGAAAAAGACTGCTTTTAGTAAAAAAAAAAAATGTTTTAATGTTTTCTTTGTAATTGGTTTTTAATCTTCATTATTTACTTCAAGTTATTACAGTATGTCTCTATATACATATTTATTTTTTAATTAATTTTGGCCAAAGGGGGAGCACTTCAATTTTTTTTCACGCACACTTGTTATTTCATATGTTGGTTGGAGGGGGAGCAATTTTGGAATTTTACTCAATAACAGTCGCAATTTTACAAGAAAAGCTTAAAATTTGGACAATTTTACGAAAATAGTCATAATTTTACTCGACAAAAGTCACAATTTTATAAGAAAACTTTTTGATTTTGGCAATATTATAATAATAATCGGAATTTTACTTGGCAAAATTATGACAAAAGTCATCATTTTACTCCAAAAAATGTCACTATTTTACAAAAACAAAAAATTGGCAATTTTGTGGAAAAAGTCAGAATTTTATATGACAAATGTCACCAAGAATTTTACATAAAAAAAGAAGCATTTTTCGAGAAAATATTGCAATATTACAGATACAGAAAGAATATGAGATCTTGTTCCCAATTTTATAAGAAAAAAGTTGACACATTGTGAGAAAAAGACTGCTTTTAGTAAAAAAAAAAAGTTTTTAATTTTTTGTTTGTAATTGGTTATTAATCTTCATTATTTACTTTGTTTTCACAGTATGTCTCTTTATACATATTTATTTTATTTTTTTAATTAATTTTGGCCAAAGGGGGTGCATATCAGTTTCTTACACACACTTGTTATTTCATATGTTGACCAGAGGGGGAGCACTTCACATTTTTTCCACACATTTGTTATTTCATATGTTGACCAGAGGGGGAGCACTTCACATTTTTTCCACACACTTGTTATTTCATGCATTAACCAGAGGGGGAGCACTTTTAAACGCGACATACAGTCAATTTGAAAAATCTCTCCTTTTTTGGGACCACCCTCATGTTGACCAGCAGGGGTGCTAGTGAGACATTGTCTATTAGATGCAATGTTATTGGGACCATCACTTGTTCACACCTCCTCATATGGAAGATACTTTTCCTTCTTCATGTCTCAAGAAGGGTAGAAATACAAAAACACACACACACACACACAGAGAGAGAGAGAGAGAGAGAGAGCCTTGCTCCAGGCGTTGCTCCAGGCTGATCACTGCTGAGTGCCTCCATGCAACAACTCAGGCATGACTGACTTCCTGACACGCTCACTTTGATCATTTTAGGCCCTTGCAAGCAGATATTAGAGCTCCTCTATACGGTCGCCGTGTTATGTTCACTTACCCTCTGGAAATTCCCACTATTTGAATCCCCGCGGTTTATAAAATGGCGCGGCTAATCTACGGATTTTTCTCCGCGGACAGACATATGGTTTCCCTTAAACACATGCAAACACACTGTTATTGTTCGTGGTATATGGCACCATCTTTTGGGCCGGTTTGCTCACTGCAGGTGTCTTCTGTTTAGACTGAGCTTTCAGCCGGAAGTAGACATGCCGTTTGCGGATTCTCCATTTTTTTTTTGCTCCAAGCAACGGTTGCAAGTTTTACAATACGACTAAAACATTTCTTCCACCCGAGTGTTTTCACGCATATTTGCACTCGCTACCGTAATATTGTCACGTTGGCGTCGTTAGCATTAGCTACTATGCTAACACGTCTGTTGTGATTAGCCGTTTTTTATTGTCATTCAAATTTGAACTTTACAGTACAGATAAGAACGATATTTCGTTGCATTAGCTGGTTGTAGTGCAGGATAAAAGAGCAATAAGGTGCAGATATAAATAATAAATAAATATATTTGTCATGTCTGTGTTGATCATGTTTTTGTTTGGCCATGTGCTGTTTGTTTTTTGGACACTTTCTTAGTTCCTGTTTGTTCACTCCCTTGTTTTGTTTCCATAGCAACCCATTAGTTTTAACCTGTCATGTCACGCACCTGTTGTTAATCATCTCTGTGTTATTTAAGCTTTTCATTTTCTGTTGGTCAGGCTGGCGACATCACATGTATGCTCTGCACACTTTATGATCACTCTTCTTCATGTCATGTTCACAGTTCCATGCCAAGTAAGTTTTTGTTTCTTGTTCATAGTTTTCCGCCTTTGTGCGCGCCTTTTGCTTTCATAGCCAAGTTGTTTTACCTCCGCTGTGAGCGCCTTTTGTTTATACCTTTTTGAGCTTTTTGAGTTTAAATATTAAACATGTGCTCACACTCACGTCTTGCCCGCGCCAATTTTCCGTTGCCTTCCGGAAAAACAAACCCCAAGGACCAAGTCTTGACAATATTGCACTTTTGCATCCACGTTTATGGATGTATGTTATCTTGTCTTCATAGTCCAGCCTGTCCTGGGCATGACGTTAAAGTGCATCCAGCAGTGGATGCTCCTCTATGGGGTCTTGGGGCACTAGGAAGTTAACCCCTTTACTACTGTTACCCCAGGTGGCCCTCGGCAAAGGCTTAGTACCTGACTGCCCCCTAGCCAGGGATACAGTGAAGACCTCAACGGCAGAGCAGGCAGAAGACGGGAAATGTAAGAACCACCACAACGGCTGCGATGGCGGAAGAAGGCACCCCCGCATCCATGTGGGCCCAGTTATGGGGAAATAACGACCCAAGACCTCAACGGTGGAACAGGCAGAGGATGATTGCTGACCCTATGGAGCGTCACAACGGCTGCGATGGCGGATGAAGGCTGCAACAGAAAAGGGTCCCCAGTCGTCCTGGACTCCATGCCACTGGACCTTGACCCGGATCTGTCAAGGATGGTGTGGTGACTGTCTGCGCACAGGCATCTTCTATAACCCCCTACAAGGAGGATCGTCATACTCTCTTCGAGTGACCGCCGATGATGATGATAGTCCAGCCAGTTAATCCGTTTTTTGGAGGGGGAATTGAGGGGATTATTATGATGCGTTCAAGAGTCTTATGACCTGAGGGAAGAAGCTGTTACAGAACCTGGAGGTTCTGCTACGGAGGCTAAGGAACCTCTATCTAGAGTCCAGCAGTGAGAGCAGTCCTCCGCAGATTTTCTGAGCCCTGGTCAGGCAGCGGCTTTTTTTGAGATCTCCCGGATAGGAGGAAGAGGAGTCCCGATGATTGTTTTCCGGCCGTCCTCACCACTCTCTGCAGAGACTTCCAGTCTGAGGCACCGCAGGCTCCAGTCCAGACAGAGATGCATTGTAGGGACCGGGTCATATTGTCAGGAACTCTGTGCTGCTTACCATCTCCACTGCTGTGCGGTCGACAAAGAGTGGAGCGTGGCTGGACCGGCGCCTCCTGACGTCGACCATGATCTCCTTGGTCTTGTCGACGTGTTCATGGCCGGGTTGTTGGTTCTGCTCCAGTCCAGACAGAGATGCAGCTCCGGTGTGTAGGGACCGGGTCATATTGTCAGTTATCTTTTGGTTCTGCTCCAGTCCAGACAGAGATGCAGCTCCCGTGTGTAGGGACCGGGTCATATTGTCAGTTATCTGCACCCCCCCACTCTACAGGAACTCGGTGCTGCTTACCATCTCCACTGCTGTGCCGGCGTCGAAGAGTGGAGCGTGGCTGGACTGGCGCCTCCTGACGTCGACCATGATCTCCTTGGTCTTGTCGACGTGTTCAGGACCGGGTTGTTGGTTCTGCACCAGTCCACCAGATGTTTCACCTCCTCCCTGTAGTCCGTGTCGTTGTCGTCACAGATGAGACCCACTACTGTTGTGTCTACAGGCGCTGTTTAGAAACAATTAAGGTATGTAACTTAACATTTCAAAAATTTTGCAACGTATAAATCTGCGGCTTATAGTCCGGTGCGGCTTATATATGGACTTTTTTTCCCCTCTAGAATTTAGTGGGTGAGGCTTATACTCTCTAGTCCGGAAAATACCGTCTATGCAGGAACTGACCGTGTCAGGTTACAAGGAGTGAAAGACAGTCCAACACTCGGCTGTTTTCGGCGCTCTGTATTCCCGGGTGGCGCTAACGAGTGCCGTTGTCTCCATAGCAACGGTGTTTGGTCAGCAACACACCAGACTATAATTAATAATCAGGTTTGAGTGAGATGACATTGAAGTGGCCGGGGAAGCTGCCGCTGCTCGAACGCGGGAGCCAGTGAGGGGGCATGGATACACACTTCCTGACAGGGACACACACACACACACACACATACACACACACACACACACACGTGCAGACGTAATTGCTGGTAGTGAGAGAGGTTTGGCGGACGAGGGTGCTTGAAGGTGAGCCACTGTGTTGTTTGGCACAATGAGGGCCAAGCAGCGCAGACAAGCCAGCTTGTGTTAATCAGCCAGCCGACCAGCTAGTTGCACCCTTTCAAGTGTGTGCGCCATTAACACACACCAAGGTTTAAGTGCTTGTTCATCCACAGCCTCGGAGGTGGGTTTTTTTGGGGGGGGTTCAAGCCGATACTGTTAACTTTATGCTTTTTCAAAATTAACTGATATATATATATACAGTGGCAACAATGTACATACACTTGTAAAGAACATAATGTGTGACAATCATTGGTACTTTAACTTAACTTAACATCAATCAAACTAGGGATCTAGATACCTGGTCAGGACACACTCCTCACTCTTTTGCGTTCACCTTCATTGTCCATTCCTTTTTGGTGACTTTATATACTCTGGACTAAGAAGCCGAGCTCGCGACATACATGGCGGACAATAACTGATACAGTCTGCTTTGCCGAGTCCATGGTTCTCTCCCGGAAAAGGGTGGAGTGCCATCTCCGGGTTGGGGAGGAGACCCTGCCCCAAGTAGAGGAGTTCAAGTACCTCGGAGTCTTGTTCACGAGTGAGGGAAGAGTGGATGGTGGGGTGGACAGGCGGATCGGTGCGGCGTCTTCAGTAATGCGGACGATGTATCGATCTGTTGTGGTGAAGAAGGAGCTGAGCCGGAAGGCAAAGCTCTCAATTTACGGGTCGATCTACGTTCCCATCCTCACCTATGGTCATGAGCTTTGGGTTATGACCGAAAGGACAAGATCACGGGTACAAGCGGCCCAAATGAGTTTCCTCCGCCGGGTGGTGGGGCTCTCCCTTAGAGATAGGGTGAGAAGCTCTGTCATCCGGCGGGAGTTCAAAGTAAAGCCGCTGCTCCTCCACATGGAGAGGAGCCAGATGAGGTGGTTCGGGCATCTAGTCAGGATGCCACCCGAACGCCTCCCTAGGGAGGTGTTTAGGGCACGTCCAACCGCTAGGAGGCCACGGGGAAGACCCAGGACACGTTGGGAAGACTATGTCTCCCGGCTGGCCTGGGAACGCCTCAGGATCCCCCGGGAAGAGCTGGCGCAAGTGGCTGTGGAGAGGAAAGTCTGGGCTTCCCTGCTTAGGCTGCTGCCCCCGCGACCCGACCACGGATAAGCGGAAGAAGATGGATGGATGGACGGACAAATTTTGCCCCAAATACCCATTCATACACACAAAAACGCACACACGTACAAAAGCAGGACCTTCCCTGTCATTGTATTCTCTTTTTATTTACCATTTACACAACGTGACAAGCTCTCAATTTACCGGTCGATCTACGTTCCCATCCTCACCTATGGTCATGAGCTTTGGGTTATGACCGAAAGGACAAGATCACGCGTACAAGCGGCCCAAATGAGTTTCCTCCGCCGGGTGGTGGGGCTCTCCCTTAGGGTGAGAAGCTCTGTCATCTGGCGGGAGTTCAAAGTAAAGCCGCTGCTCCTCCACATGGAGAGGAGCCAGATGAGGTGGTTCGGGCATCTAGTCAAGATGCCACCAGAACGCCTCCCTAGGGACACGTTGGGAAAACTATGTCTCCTGGCTGGCCTGGGAACGCCTCAGGATCCCCCGGGAAGAGCTGAACCAAGTGGCTGGGGAGAGGAAAGTCTGGGCTTCCCTGCTTAGGCTGCTGCCCCCGCGACCCGACCTCGGATAAGCGGAAGAAGATGGATGGATGGATGGTCTGCTTTGCCGGTCCAAATGCATTCGATGTCTTCCGTAGTCTTCCCTCGACGGCCAGGTAATACAAAGCACACGCTACCTTTTTTTTAGGAGCCCATATTCTCGTTGACTCTCCTTCGACAAATGGACAAAGTTTTTTGCGGTAAGTAGAATCACAGCTGACCCGGACATTGGAAGGTTCTCTTGCCGTCTGAGAAGTGTTGTATCCCAGATAACTGCAATGGCTTTCTCTTAAGGTATTCATGTGTGATTTCCACAAGACGGGCATGTCTGGATGACTCGACTCCATATTTCCAGTGGTTAGCTCCGGTTGTTATGAAGCCGGCTGTGGCGCGTTCTTTCTGACGTCACTTCCGGTGTGGGGACGCGGTCTTTCTGACTTCCACTCCGAACTCAGTTTGTAAACGATCAATGAGTCCATAAAGAGCTGGATATTCAAGAAATACATGACGCACTTACCCGTGTAAAATACTATCCAAGGAGGGGAACCTTAAACGATGGTTTAGTGTGGCCAAAACGGGGCTTAGGCTAAATAATTATTCGTTTCAGGGGTTATCCGGCTTAGTGTAGACATAGCCTGCGATGAAAGACTTTTAAGTATCTCAGCAGCATAATTTTCATTATTGTTCCAATCCCCATTTCTCTCCGCTCCCTCTCACCTCACTTTTATTTCATTCTCCTCTCATCTCCTCACCCATGTTCACCCCTGAGGTGCCCACTTGTCTCCAGGCAGCCCTCTCCTTCCTCGCTCTGGCTCGTGCTCAACCTCGGATGATCGGCGAGCATATTTCTTTTGACACGAAGACAAAGGGCTGAGTACACATGTGGCGTCTCTGGGAGTCTTGTGTAATATGCAATATTAATGTTGGCATAATTTGGCTCCCCGGATGAGGGGCGGGAGGCTTCCTTCCTCAAAGGACCTGGGAGGGCTGTCAGGATGGATTGAGAAACAGGGGCGAGAACAATAACAGAAACGCTCACTCCTGGCAGCTTCCGTGGCCTATTTCTGTCCGGGTCTTAAATGGATGTACGAGCCGCTCTCCCTGTCAGCCCTTATTGTGAAAGGTGCTGCTGTAAGTGCAGTATTTCCTACAGTCACGGTCCAATGAGATGTGATAGGCCGCTATTGTTAGCATTGGGATTTCAGCTTAATTCATGAGGTATTCTGCACACTTTCTGGGAAAGCTAGCAATATTCCACTTCTGACAATCTTCCATCAATCAATCATTCAGGGTTTTTTTATATTGCCCTAAATCACAAGTACCTTAAAACCATGACCACATCACCAGATCTGAACCCACATCCGGCAAGGAAAAACTCTACAAAAAAATCTAAGTCCAAGACTAGATGTGACCAATCTAAGTCTAAGACTAGATGTGACCAATCTAAGTCTGAGACTAGGTCTGACAACTCTAAGTCTAAGACTAGACCTGACCAATCTAAGTCTTGGACTAGGTCTGAAAACTCTAAGTCTAAGACTAGACCTGACCAATTTAAGTCACAAGTACCTCAAAGGGCTTCACAAACAACGACCACATCACCAGATCATCCAAGACTAGGTGTGACCAATCTAAGTCTAAGACTAGACCTGACGAATCTAAGGCTAAAACTAGATCAGACAAATCTAAGTCTAAGACTAGGTGTGACCAATCTAAGTCTAAGACTAGACCTGACCAATCAAAGTCACAAGTGCCTCAAAGGGCTTCTCAAATCATGACCACATCATCAGATCATCTAAGACTAGGTGTGACCAATCTAAGTCTATGACTAGATGTGACCAATCTAAGTCTAAGACTCGATGTGACCAATCTAAGACTAGATGTGACCAATCTAAGTCTAAGACTAGTTGTGACTAATCTAAGTCTAAGACGAGATGTGACCAATCTAAGTCTAAGACGAGATGTGACCAATCTAAGTCTAAGACTAGATGTGACCAATCTAAGTCTAAGACTAGATGTGACCAATCTAAGTCTATGACTAGATGTGACCAATCTAAGTCTAAGACTAGACCTGACCAATCTAAGTGTAAGACTAGACCTGACCAATCTAAGTGTAAGACTAGACCTGACCAATCTAAGTCACAAGTACCTCAAAGGGCTTCACAAACCACGACCACATCACCAGATCATCTAAGACTAGGTGGGACCAATCTAAGTCAGAGACTAGATGTGACCAATTTAAGTCTAAGACTAGATCTGACCAATCTAAGTCTAAGACTAGATCTGACCAATCTAAGTCTAAGACTAGACCTGACCAATCTAAATCACAAGTACCTCAAAGGGCTTCACAAACCACGACCACATCACCAGATCATCTAAGACTAGATGTGACCAATCCAAGTCTACGACTAGGTCTGACCAATCTAAGTCTAAGACTAGATCTGACAATTTTAAGTCTAAGAATAGATGTGACCAATCTAAGACTAGATGTGACCAATCTAAATCTAAGTCTAGACCTGACCAATCGAAGTCTAAGACTAGATATGACCATTCTAAGACTAGATGTGACCAATCGAAGTCTAAGACTAGATGTGACCAATCGAAGTCCAAGACTAGATCTGACCGATCTAAGTCTAAGACTATATCTGACCAATCTAAGTCTCAGACTGGACCTGACCAATCTAAGTCTAAGACTAGACTTGACCAATCTAAGTCACAAGTACCTCAAAGGGCTTCACAAGTGTACGTAGACTTTAGACCAGGACTGTGTTTGTAGAACATAAACATCGCCGAGGATTGAGAATGAGAAGGAAAATAAACATCGATTCTGCTGCCAGCCTTGGTATCGATGCATGAAAGTGTTTCATCTCTGACACATGGGTAGTCTGCGGTTGCATCACTGGTGAATTACCAGAACGTTCCGCGTTATTAAACATGACACCCGGCCTAGATAATGGAGCCTTTCTTCATCTCAATTTGGAAGGCTAATCTTATTGCTTTGATTAGCAGCGAGCTCATTTGCATATCAAGGCATCGCTTCTTAATTCCTCCGTCACAACACTCCCCTTTGCAGCCTTTGTAGCCGCGGATAGCAGCAAACCCTTCCATGGTATCGTTCCGTGCT
>NC_084550.2:27997500-28025000 GCF_033978685.3 Nerophis lumbriciformis
TATATATATATATATATATATATATATATATATATATATATATATTTAATCTTTTTTATTTTTTATATAAATTTTTTTTTTTTACAATTTATGGTTTGAATATCCCACCGATATTGTGTGCAATTGTAACGCCAAAAATGTTTTTTATGTAATATATATATTTTTTTTTAACAATTCACAGTTTGAAGGGACTTTTCCCACCGATATTGTGTACAATTTTGGCGCCAAAAATGTTTGAAATATAATTTATTTTATTTTTTTTACAAGTTTGAAGGGACTTTTCCCACCGATGTTGTGTACGATTTTGGCGGCAAAAATGTTTGCAATGTAATACATATATAATTTTTCATTTATTGTTTTTTTTTTTTTTTTTACAATTCAGAGTTTGAAGAGACTTTTCCCACCGATTTTGTGTACAATTTTAACGCCAAAAATGTTTTTTATGTAATATATGTATATATATATTTTTTTAACAATTCACAGTTTTAAGGGACTTTTCCCACTGATATTGTGTACAATTTTGGCGCCAAAAATGTTTTTTTATGTAATATATATATATATATATATATATTTTAACAATTCACAGTTTGAAGTGACTTTTCCCACCGATATTGTGTACAAATTTGGCGCCAAAAATGTTTGAAATATTATTTTTAAAAATTTTTTACAAGTTTGAAGGGACTTTTCCCGCTGATATTGTGTACGATTTTGGCGGAAAAAATGTTTGCAATGTAATATATATATAATTTTTCATTTATTGCTATTTATTTTATTTTTTTTACAATTCAGAGTTTTAAGGGACTTTTCCCACCGATATTGTGTACAATTTTAGCGCCAAAAAATGTTTGAAATATAATTTATTAATTTTTTTTTACAAGTTTGAAGGGACTTTTCCCACCGATATTGTGTTAAATTTTGGCGTCAAAAATGTTTATTTTATATATATATATATATCTTTTTTTTTTTTCTTTTTTTTTTTTTTTCTTTTTTACAATATACGGTTTGAATATCCCACCGATATTGTGTACAATTTTAACGGCAAAAATGTTTTTTTATGTAATATATATATACATTTTTTTTTAACAATTCACAGTTTGAAGTGACTTTTCCCACCGATATTGTGTACAATTTTGGTGCCAAAAATGTTTGAAATATTATTTTTTTTACAAATTTGAAGGGACTTTTCCCACCGATATTGTGTACGATTTTGGCGGCAAAACTGTTTGCAATGTAATATATATATAATTTTTCATTTATTGCTTTTTTTTTTTTTTTTTTTTTTACAATTCGGAGTTTTAAGGGACTTTTCCCACCGATATTGTGTACAATTTTAGCGCCAAAAATATTTGAAATATAATTTATAATTTTTTTTTTACAAGTTTGAAGGGACTTTTCCTACCAATATTGTGTACAATTTTGGCGTCAAAAATGTTTATTATATATATATATATATATATATATATATATATATATATATATATATATATATATATATATATATATATATATATATATATATATATATATATTTAATCTTTTTTATTTTTTATATACATTTTTTTTTTTTACAATTTATGGTTTGAATATCCCACCGATATTGTGTGCAATTGTAACGCCAAAAATGTTTTTTATGTAATATATATATATTTTTTTAACAATTCACAGTTTGAAGGGACTTTTCCCACCGATATTGTGTACAATTTTGGCGCCAAAAATGTTTGAAATATAATTTTTTTTTTTTTTTTTACAAGTTTGAAGGGACTTTTCCCACCGATGTTGTGTACGATTTTGGCGGCAAAAATGTTTGCAATGTAATACATATATAATTTTTCATTTATTGTTTTTTTTTTTTTTTTTACAATTCAGAGTTTGAAGAGACTTTTCCCACCGATTTTGTGTACAATTTTAACGCCAAAAATGTTTTTTATGTAATATATGTATATATATATTTTTTAACAATTCACAGTTTTAAGGGACTTTTCCCACTGATATTGTGTACAATTTTGGCGCCAAAAATGTTTGAAATATTATTATTATTATTTTGTTTTTACAAGTTTGAAGGGACTTTTCCCACCGATATTGAGTACAATTTTGGCGCCAAAAATGTTTGAAATGTAATATATATATACTTTTTCATTTATTGCTTTTTTTTTTTTTTTTTTTACAATTCAGAGTTTGAAGAGACTTTTCCCACCGATATTGTGTACAATTTTAACGCCAAAAATGTTTTTTATGTAATATATGTATATATATTTTTTTTAACAATTCACAGTTTTAAGGGACTTTTCCCACTGATATTGTGTACAATTTTGGCGCCAAAAATGTTTGAAATATTATTATTATTTTATTTTTTTTACAAGTTTGAAGGGACTTTTCCCACCGATATTGAGTACAATTTTGGCGCCAAAAATGTTTGAAATATTATTTTTTTATTTTTTTTACAAGTTTGAAGGGACTTTTCCCACCGATATTGTGTACAATTTTGGCGCCAAAAATGTTTATTATACATACATATATATATATATATATATATATATATATATATATATATATATATATATATATATATATATATATATATATATATATATAATTTTATTTTTTTTATTATTTTACAATTCACAGTTTGAATATCCCACCGATATTGTGTACAATTTTGGCGCCAAAAATGTTTATGTAATATAATTTTTTATTTTTTATTTATTGATTTTTATTTTTTTTAACAATTGAAGGGACTTTTACACTTCCTTCCTTTCCACTTCATAGCAACAACTCACACACGTTTAGTCAACACTTTGAAATAAAAAGTCATCTTTATTAGATGTCTAATCATTTTACATTTTATGGTCTCATAATTTTTACTTTTTTATGTCACAAAAAAGCAAAATAAAACAAACTGTTGTCTAAGTGATGATAAAATACTTTTTTCTCATAATTTAGAGTTTAGTATCTCATAATTTAAAAATGTTTCTCCTATTTAAAACTTAATTTTCCCTCCTAAAAGTCCAAATAAAAGAAAGTATTGTCTAAGTCGACTCCAACGATGACTCGGCCGTCCATAACGAGACTACATCCTCTTTACAACTCGCCCTGGTCCAGTTCCAAGATAAGACGGGAGTCAAACAAAAGCTTTATTTGAAGTCACAGTCCACGGCTGTAAAAAAGTCCCATAAGAGAGTTCGTTGACCCGAGGGTGGTCCCGGTCCGCATGTCCCTCGTAAAACTGCTTATGGCCCCGTCTTTGATGGACGAGGAGGGCGGAGTGAGGACTATATAAAGACCAGCAGGTCTGGGCCTCGGCACCTCCTGAGCCCACACCTGCACCATGGCCTTCGCTGGAAGATACGAAACCCAAACCCAGGAGGGCTACGATGACTTCTGCAAGCTTCTGGGTAAAGTCTGGACCACCTAAGTGGGTTCCCCCCCCCCCCCCCCCCCTCAGTCTTCAACCTTCTCCTCCTCTCGCAGGCATCCCGGCCGACGTCATCGAGAAGGGCCGCGACTACAAGATCATCACCGAGGTGACCCAGGACGGGAAGGACTTCTCCTGGACTCAGGTCTACCCCACCAACGCCAAGGTGACCAACAAGTTCACCGTGGGCCAGGAGTGCGACATGGAGACCATCGGGGGCAAGAAGTTCAAGGTGCGCAGGAAGGACGCCGCTTCTTATTCCGCCACTTAACGCCACCTTGTTTTTTCTCTCCAGGCCACCGTGTTCCTGGAGGGCGGCAAGCTGAGTGTCACCTTCCCAAACTACCAGCACACCTCTGAGATCCAGGCGGGTAAACTCATCGAGGTCAACTTCCACTTTTTTATCCTTCTTTCTTCTAAAAATGCAAAACTAATCTGAACTTTTTGACCTAAAGAGGACCTCTGAGGTTTTTAATCTACATTTCAAACATGTCCAAGGTCTGGATCAGGGGTTCTTAGCCATAGGGCCCATTGTTGATGCCCCTAGGGGCCGCCATAAAATACCTGTTTCTAGGCTACAGTGTTACACTTTTCCACCACTTGTGGCAGTAATGACAACATCGAAAAAACAGAAGAAGTCTGGAGCTAAAGCCGTAGAGAAGTTTCTTAAGCGCAAAAAAATATGACTAAAGTGGTGAAGCTGTATTTTCATTTGTACTTTGATTTTATTGGCAGTTTATTATTATCTATTCTATACGTTATTAATACATTAAGCTTCCTTTTTTATTTCATATTTATTTTGTTTTTATTTAATATTTTATTTTGTTTTTATTTAATTGATTTATTTTGTTTTTATTTAATATTTTATTTTGTTTTTATTTAATTGATTTATTTTATCTTATTGTCTTGTAATTCAATTCAATATATTTAAATTCATTCATTTCAGCGCAGTAATTTTTGAATAGGATTAAAATCAAGAGTAAAATGACTGATTCGTTGTTAATATTTGACAGGATTTCGACTTTTTATCTTTTATCAAGTTATTTTAAAATTACTTTTTCCCCTCATAATGTTGTGTTGTTTATTTAATAATGTTGTATTGTTTATTTAATAATTCGACATTTTAGCTCATAATATACATTTTCTGACCTCAGTTTATTACTATCTATATTATACGTTCTTATTAAATGTATCTTCTTTTTTTTAATTTTATTTAATATTTTATGAAATGTTTATTTAATTGATGTACTTTATCTTATTGTCTTGTAATTTATATTAATATATTTCTATTTATTTTCTTATTTTAGCGCAGTCATTTTTTAATAGGATTAAAATCAAGAGTAAAATGACTAATTTATTGTTAATATTCAACTTTTTATCTCATATAAAAAGCAAAATAAAACAAACTGTTGTCGAAGTGATAATAAAAGTACTTTTTCCCCTCATAATTTTGAATTGTTTATTTAATAATTTGACTTTCTATCTCATAAATTAAACTTTCTGACCTAATGTTGGAGCTAAAGTAATAGAGAAGTTTTTTAAGCGCAAAAAAATATGACTAAAGTGGTGAAGCTTTATTTTCATTTGCACTTTAATTTTATTGACAGTTTATTACTGTCTATATTATACATTATTATTAAATGTAGCTTCTTTTTTTAAAATTGTATTTAATATTTTATTTTAGTTTTAATCAATTGATTTATTTTATCTAATTGTCTTGTAATTTAATTTAATATATTTCAATTTCTTAATTTCAGTGCAGTAATTTTTGAATAGAATTAAAATCAAGAGTAAAATTACTAATTTGATGTTAATATTTGACAGGATTTTGACTTTTTATCTCATAAAAATGCAGAATAAAATAAACTTGTCGAAGTTATTTTAAAATTACTTTTTCCCCTCATAATTTTGTATTGTTTATTTAATAATTCGACATTTTATCTCATAAATTACATTTTCTGACCTCAGTTTATTACTATCTATATTACGGTATGTTATTATTAAATGCAGCTTCTTTTTTAATTGTATTTAATATTTTATTTTATTTTTATTTAACTGATAAATTTTATCTTATTGTCTAATAATTTTATTTATTATATTTTTATTTATTTTCTTATTTTAGCGCAGTCATTTTTGAATAGGATTAAAATCTAGAGTAAAATGACTAATTTATTGTTGATATTTGACTTTTTATCTCATAAAAAAGCTGTTGTCGAAGTGATAATAAAATTACTTTTTTCCCTCATAATTTTGAATTGTTTATTTTGTGTGACAATCATTGGTACTATAACTTTATATATATATATATATATATATATATATATATATATATATATATATATATATATACAGGTAAAAGCCAGTAAATTAGAATATTTTGAAAAACTTGATTTATTTCAGTAATTGCATTCAAAAGGTGTAACTTGTACATTATATTTATTCATTGCACACAGACTGATGCATTCAAATGTTTATTTCATTTAATTTGGATGATTTGAAGTGGCAACAAATGAAAATCCAAAATTCCGTGTGTCACAAAATTAGAATATTACTTAAGGCTAATACAAAAAAGGGATTTTTAGAAATGTTGGCCAACTGAAAAGTATGAAAATGAAAAATATGAGCATGTACAATACTCAATACTTGGTTGGAGCTCCTTTTGCCTCAATTACTGCGTTAATGCGGCGTGGCATGGAGTCGATGAGTTTCTGGCACTGCTCAGGTGTTATGAGAGCCCAGGTTGCTCTGATAGTGGCCTTCAACTCTTCTGCGTTTTTGGGTCTGGCATTCTGCATCTTCCTTTTCACAATACCCCACAGATTTTCTATGGGGCTAAGGTCAGGGGAGTTGGCGGGCCAATTTAGAACAGAAATACCATGGTCCGTAAACCAGGCACGGGTAGATTTTGCGCTGTGTGCAGGCGCCAAGTCCTGTTGGAACTTGAAATCTCCATCTCCATAGAGCAGGTCAGCAGCAGGAAGCATGAAGTGCTCTAAAACTTGCTGGTAGACGGCTGCGTTGACCCTGGATCTCAGGAAACAGAGTGGACCGACACCAGCAGATGACATGGCACCCCAAACCATCACCCAACCATGCAAATTTTGCATTTCCTTTGGAAATCGAGGTCCCAGAGTCTGGAGGAAGACAGGAGAGGCACAGGATCCACGTTGCCTGAAGTCTAGTGTAAAGTTTCCACCATCAGTGATGGTTTGGGGTGTCATGTCATCTGCTGGTGTCGGTCCACTCTGTTTCCTGAGATCCAGGGTCAACGCAGCCGTCTACCAGCAAGTTTTAGAGCACTTCATGCTTCCTGCTGCTGACCTGCTCTATGGAGATGGAGATTTCAAGTTCCAACAGGACTTGGCGCCTGCACACAGCGCAAAATCTACCCGTGCCTGGTTTACGGACCATGGTATTTCTGTTCTAAATTGGCCCGCCAACTCCCCTGACCTTAGCCCCATAGAAAATCTGTGGGGTATTGTGAAAAGGAAGATGCAGAATGCCAGACCCAAAAACGCAGAAGAGTTGAAGGCCACTATCAGAGCAACCTGGGCTCTCATAACACCTGAGCAGTGCCAGAAACTCATCGACTCCATGCCACGCCACATTAACGCAGTAATTGAGGCAAAAGGAGCTCCAACCAAGTATTGAGTATTGTACATGCTCATATTTTTCATTTTCATACTTTTCAGTTGGCCAACATTTCAAAAAATCCCTTTTTTGTATTAGCCTTAAGTAATATTCTAATTTTGTGACACACGGAATTTTGGATTTTCATTTGTTGCCACTTCAAATCATCAAAATTAAATGAAATAAACATTTGAATGCATCAGTCTGTGTGCAATGAATAAATAGAATGTACAAGTTACACCTTTTGAATGCAATTACTGAAATAAATCAAGTTTTTCCAAAATATTCTAATTTACTGGCTTTTACCTGTGTATATATATATATATGTGAACGCTATTTATTTCCAGACAAAAACAAACAGCATAAACAATATACAGATTCACCCGGTCACAACAATAGATACACCTGCAACAAACATTGCTTGGAGTTATGAATGAATAATCCATACGTGTAGAACCGCTATGGACAGCTAGAAGACTTTACGCAATTTAAATGTGCAGGGAGCGTCTATAAAGTGCCATTTTCCTTCCCCTCTCCCTCCAGACCTCCACAGCTGGCTCGGTGGTGCTGAAGAGAACCAGCAAGAAGATCTGAGTGCTCGGGGACCTCTTTGGGGTACAGACTCCAGGGGCCACAGCTACTGCCGTGAATAAAGTACCACCACACCTTCAACTTGTGTTTCCACTGCCATCTTCTGTGTCTGATATTTAGTTGTTAATGTTAGCTAGCGCCATCACCATATATTCATCTACTTTATTAAGACTAATAAGGATATTTTCTTCCTGCTAACCACAAAAAAACACAAACTAATGCCAGTTCTTTAGGTTTAGTTTAAAACACCGAAAAGTTTCTCAAACAAATCAAATGTTGAAACAAACATTTTGCAAAGTGATCACTGCAGACACAAGATTGTCTTCCACAAGATGATGATAGTGATATTTTTAAGAGACATTTCCTTCGTTTTCCCCTGACTTTATTACGTTAATGAACCACTTCTGTCCGGATCTATGAAAGATCTTCCCTATATCTCTATTAGAACCACGAGAACAGCCAAGACCTGAGCAGCAATACCACATTTTCTGTCATAATTAAATTACTTTTTTTCTCTTTTTTTTTAATTTAATATCTCATAATTTGACTTTTTATATCCTATTTAAAAATTCTGACCTCATAATTTTGAATTTTTATCTCATAAAAAAGTTAAATAAAACAAACTGGTGTCAAAGTGATAATAAAACTACTTTTCTCATAATTTTCAATTTAGTATCTCATAATTGGACATTTGATCTCCTATTTAAAACTTCCTGACCTCATAATTTGGACTTTTTATCTCATAAAAAAGCAAAATAAAACAAACTGTTGTCAAAGTGATAATAAAATGACTTTTTTCTCATAATTTGGAATTTAGTATCTCATAATTTGACATTTTATCTCATATTTAAAATTTTCTAAACTCATAATTTTGACTTTTTATCTCGTAAAAAAGCAAAATAAAACAGAGTGTTGTCGAAGTAAAAATAAAGACTTTTTTCTCATACTTTTTAATTTCTTATCTCATAATTTAAATTTTCTGACCTCATAATTTTGACTTTTTATCTCTTAAAAAAGTTAACTAAAACAAACTGGTGTCAAAGTGATAATAAAACTACCTTTTTCTCATAATTTTCAATTTAGTATCTCATAATTGGACATTTTATCTCATATTTAACATTTTCTGACCTCATAATTTTGAATTTTTATCTCATAAAAAGCAAAATAAAACAAACTGTTGTCTAAGTGAAAATAATATGACTTTTTTTCTTTCATAATTTTGAATTTCTTATCTCATAATTTTAATTTTCTGACCTACTTTTTATCTCATAAAAAGGCAGAATAGAAAAAAAAACAGGTGTCTAATTGATAATAATGACTTTTTTCTCATAATTTTGAATTGTTTATTTAATAAATTGACTTTTTATCTCATAAAAAAGCTAAATAAAACAAACCGTTGTCTAAGTGATAATAAAACAACATTTTTTCTTTAATAATTTTGAATTTATTTTCTCATAATTTTGGCTTTTATCTCATAAAAAAGCAAAATAAGACAAACTCTTGTTAAAGTGATAATAAAACAACTTTTTTCTCATAATTTAGAATTTAGTATCTCGTAATTTGGCATATTATGGCCTATTTAAAAATTCTGACCTCATCATTTTAATTTTTGAACATATAAAAAAGCAAAATAAAACAAACTATTGTCTAAGTGATAGTAAAATTACCTTTTTCTCATAATTTTGAATTTAGTATCTCATAATTTGACTTTTTATCTCCTATTTAAAGATTCTGACCTCATGATTTTGACTTTTTAGCTCGTAAAAAGCAAAATAAAACAAACTGTTGTCAAAGTGATAATAAAATGACTTTTGTCTCATAATTTTAAATTTAGTATCTAATAATTTTGACTTATCTCATAAAAAGTAAAATAAAACAAACTGTTATCAAAGTGATAATAAAATGACTTTTTTCTCATAATTTAGAATTTAGTATCTCGTAATTTGGCATTTTATGGCCTATTTAAAAATTCTGACCTCATCATTTAAATTTTTGAACATATAAAAAAGCAAAATAAAACAAACTATTGTCTAAGTGATAATAAAATTACCTTTTTCTCATAATTTTGAATTTAGTATCTCATAATTTGACTTTTTATCTCCTATTTAAAGATTCTGACCTCATGATTTTGACTTTTTAGCTCGTAAAAAGCAAAATAAAACAAACTGTTGTCAAAGTGATAATAAAATGACTTTTGTCTCATAATTTTAAATTTAGTATCTAATAATTTTGACTTATCTCATAAAAAGTAAAATAAAACAAACTGTTATCAAAGTGATAATAAAATGACTTTTTTCTCATAATTTTAAATGTAGTCTCTCGTAATTTTGACTTATCTCATAAAAAGCAAAATAAAACAAACTGTTGTCAAAGTGATAATAAAATGACTTTTTTCTCATAATTTGGAATGTATTATCTCATAATTTGACATTTGATCTATTTAAAATGTTTTGACCTCATAATTTGACTTTTTATCTCATTAAAAAAATCTAAAACAAACTGGTGTTTAAGTGATAATAATATGACTTTCTTTTCTCATAATTTAGAATTTCTTTTTTCATAATTTGACTTTTTATCTCATTAAAAAAGCTAAATAAAACTGTTGTCAAAGGGGTAATAAAATGACTTTTTTCTCATAATTTTGAATTTAGTATCTCAAAATATGGCATTTTATCTCATTATTTAAAACTTTCTGACCTCATAATTTCAACTTTTTATCTGATAAAAAAGCAAAAAAAAAAAACTATCAAAGTGATAATAAAAGTACTTTTTTCTCATAATTTTTGTATTTAGTATCTCATAATTTGACTTTTTGTCTCCTATGTAAAAATTCTGACCGCATAATTTTGATTTTTCGCTCATAAAAAGCAAAATAAAACAAACTGTTGTCTAAGTGATAATAAAATGACTTTTTTTCTCATATTTTGAATTTAGTATCTCATAATTTTCACTTTTTATCTCATAAAAAAGCAAAATCAAACAAACTGTCGTCAAAGTCATAGTAAAATGATTTTTTTCTCATATTTTTTTTTTAGTATCTCATAATTGGACATTTTATTTCATATTTAAAATATTCTGACCTCATAATTTGAACTTTTTATCACTTGAAAAAGCAAAATAAAACAAAGCGTTGTCTAAGGGGAAATAAAATTACTTTTTTCTTATTTCTTATCTCATAACTAAATTTTCTGACTTCATAATTTGACATTTTATCTCGTAAAAAACTAAATAAAAGTAACTGATGTCTAAGTGATGATATGAATTTTTTTCTTTTCATAATTATTTATTTATTTTCTCATAATTTGACTTGTTTTTCTCATAAAAAAGCAAAAGAAAACTATCGTTTAAGTGATAATAAAACGACTTTTTTCTCATAAATTAGAATTTAGTGTCTTATAATTTGGCATTTTATCTTTTATTTAAAAATTCTGACCTCATAATTTTGACATTTTATCTGATAAAAAGCAAAATAAAACAAACTGTTGTCAAAGTAATAATAAAACTACTTTTTCCTCATAATTTTTAATTTAGTATCTCATAATTTGACTTTTTATCTCCTATTTAAAACTTTCTGACCTCATAATTTCGACTTTTCGCTCATAAAAAGGCAAAATAAAACAAAGTGTTGTTGAAGTAGACTCCAAAAAAAGCTTGATCACTCCATCAGACGTCAGGGGGAGAAAGCATGTGACCGTACCGACCTTTAGACAATGGTGCACTGTTAACCATGATGGGGAAGTGATGGTTGGCCAGAATGTGCTATGCAGGCAGTAATATTGCAGTTCTACCACGGCACGTAGAAAGGTACACCAATATCACCTGTGTTCTGGTCCAGTCTTCAGTTTCGTGCAGTGGAATGGTCCAACATGTCTGAACGATCAGTTAATGGCTCTCCTTCTCCCAAGTTGCAAATCTCCAGCTTCATGAAGTGGACTGTCGCTAGGAGAACATCTTGAGTCAGGGTTCCAGACTAAGGACTTGACTCAATAGCTCCCTGATGAAAACAAAAAGTCCCGTTCCTTGCTTCTGAGGCGCCGGCTGTTTTGGCGCCATAATGAGCGGCGTCCTCTCTCTCTCTGGTCGATGCAATCAAGAAGCGAGGCTCCTGGAAAAGATCAGGCACAAAGTAAGGTATCATTTCAGCGTGTTTGTGTAGCTGCTGCAATCACTGGCCAACATGGCCGCCTTTGTCCTCCAAGACAAACAGGCCTAATTGGCCCTTTCTGCGCCGGGTGTTGTTGATTGGCCATTTTCTCCTTTTCTGATTGGTCCCCATTTAAAGACTGCAGGAGTGGACCTTCTGTGTTCCCAGCGGACTATACTGGGGAGCTCAGAAATAGGTCAAATACAGGAGAAATAAACATCAAATAAGAAATGAGAGTATACAGGTAAAAGCCAGTAAATTAGAATATTTTGAAAAACTTGATTTATTTCAGTAATTGCATTCAAAAGGTGTAACTTGTACATTATATTTATTCATTGCACACAGACTGATGCATTCAAATGTTTATTTCATTTAATTTTGATGATTTGAAGTGGCAACAAATGAAAATCCAAAATTCCGTGTGTCACAAAATTAGAATATTACTTAAGGCTAATACAAAAAAGGGATTTTTAGAAATGTTGGCCAACTGAAAAGTATGAAAATGAAAAATATGAGCATGTACAATACTCAATACTTGGTTGGAGCTCCTTTTGCCTCAATTACTGCGTTAATGCGGCGTGGCATGGAGTCGATGAGTTTCTGGCACTGCTCAGGTGTTATGAGAGCCCAGGTTGCTCTGATAGTGGCCTTCAACTCTTCTGCGTATTTGGGTCTGGCATTCTGCATCTTCCTTTTCACAATACCCCACAGATTTTCTATGGGGCTAAGGTCAGGGGAGTTGGCGGGCCAATTTAGAACAGAAATACCATGGTCCGTAAACCAGGCACGGGTAGATTTTGCGCTGTGTGCAGCTTCCACCATCACTGATGGTGGAAACTTTACACTAGACTTCAGGCAACGTGGATCCTGTGCCTCTCCTGTCTTCCTCCAGACTCTGGGACCTCGATTTCCAAAGGAAATGCAAAATTTGCATGGTTGGGTGATGGTTTGGGGTGCCATGTCATCTGCTGGTGTCGGTCCACTCTGTTTCCTGAGATCCAGGGTCAACGCAGCCGTCTACCAGCAAGTTTTAGAGCACTTCATGCTTCCTGCTGCTGACCTGCTCTATGGAGATGGAGATTTCAAGTTCCAACAGGACTTGGCGCCTGCACACAGCGCAAAATCTACCCGTGCCTGGTTTACGGACCATGGTATTTCGGACATGGGAGGCGTTCGGCGAGGCCATGGAAAACGACTTCCGGACGGCTTCGAAGCGATTCTGGACCACCATCCGCCGCCTCAGGAAGGGCAAGCAGTGCACTGTCAACACCGTGTATGGTGCGGATGGTGTTCTGCTGACCTCGACTGCGGATGTTGTGGATCGGTGGAGGGAATACTTCGAAGACCTCCTCAATCCCACCGACACGTCTTCCTATGAGGAAGCAATGCCTGAGGAATCTGTGGTGGGCTCTTCTATTTCTGGGGCTGAGGTTGCTGAGGTAGTTAAAAAGCTCCTCGGTGGCAAGGCCCCGGGGGTGGATGAGACCCGCCCGGAGTTCCTTAAGGCTCTGGATGCTGTGTGGCTGTCTTGGTTGACAAGACTCTGCAGCATCGCGTGGACATCGGGGCGGTACCTCTGGATTGGCAGACCGGGGTAGTGGTTCCTCTCTTTAAGAAGGGGAACCGGAGGGTGTGTTCCAACTATCGTGGGATCACACTCCTCAGCCTTCCCGGTAAAGTCTATTCAGGTGTACTGGAGAGGAGGCTACGCCGGATAGTCGAACCTCGGATTCAGGAGGAACAGTGTGGTTTTCGTCCTGGTCGTGGAACTGTGGACCAGCTCTATACTCTCGGCAGGGTCCTTGAGGGTGCATGGGAGTTTGCCCAACTGGTCTACATGTGCTTTGTGGACTTGGAGAAGGCATTCGACCGTGTCCCTCGGGAGGTCCTGTGGGGAGTGCTCAGAGAGTATGGGGTATCGGACTGTCTGATTGTGGCTGTCCGCTCCCTGTACGATCAGTGTCAGAGCTTGGTCCGCATTGCCGGCAGTAAGTCGGACACGTTTCCAGTGAGGGTTGGACTCCGCCAAGGCTGCCCTTTGTCACCGATTCTGTTCATAACTTTTATGGACAGAATTTCTAGGCGCAGTCAAGGCATTGAGGGGTTCCGGTTTGGTGGCTGCAGGATTAGGTCTCTGCTTTTTGCAGATGATGTGGTCCTGATGGCTTCATCTGGCCGGGATCTTCAGCTCTCACTGGATCGGTTCGCAGCCGAGTGTGAAGCGACTGGGATGAGAATCAGCACCTCCAAGTCCGAGTCCATGGTTCTCGCCCGGAAAAGGGTGGAGTGCCATCTCCGGGTTGGGGAGGAGACCCTGCCCCAAGTGGAGGAGTTCAAGTACCTAGGAGTCTTGTTCACGAGTGAGGGAAAAGTGGATCGTGAGATCGACAGGCGGATCGGTGCGGCATCTTCAGTAATGTGGACGCTGTATCGATCCGTTGTGGTGAAGAAGGAGCTGAGCCGGAAGGCAAAGCTCTCAATTTACCGGTCGATCTACGTTCCCATCCTCACCTATGGTCATGAGCTTTGGGTTATGACCGAAAGGACAAGATCACGGGTACAGGCGGCCGAAATGAGTTTCCTCCGCCGGGTGGCGGGGCTCTCCCTTAGAGATAGGGTGAGAAGCTCTGCCATCCGGGGGGAGCTCAAAGTAAAGCCACTGCTCCTCCACATCGAGAGGAGCCAGATGAGGTGGTTCGGGCATCTGGTCAGGATGCCACCCGAACGCCTCCCTCGGGAGGTGTTTAGGGCACGTCCAACCGGTAGGAGGCCACGGGGAAGACCCAGGACACGTTGGGAAGACTATGTCTCCTGGCTGGCCTGCGAACGCCTCGGGATCCCCCGGGAGGAGCTGGACGAAGTGGCTGGGGAGAGGAAAGTCTGGGCTTCCCTGCTTAAGCTGCTGCCCCCGCGATCCGACCTCGGATAAGCGGAAGAAGATGGATGGATGGATGGAATTTAGAATTTAGTATCTTATAATTTGGCATTTTATCTTTTATTTAAAAGTTTTGACCTCATAATTTTGACTTTTTATCTCATAAAAAAGCTAAATAAAACAAACTGTTGTCTGTGATAATAAAATGACTTTTTTCTCATAATTTTGAATGTATTATTTATTAATTTGACATGTTATCTCATAAACATCCAGACCTCAGAATTTGACTTTTTATCTCATAAATTAAACTTTATGACCTCATAATTTTGAATTATCTCATAAAAAGCAAATTAAAACAAACTGTTGTCTAAGTGATAATAATATGACTTTTTTTCTTTCATACTTTTGAATTTCTTATCTCATAATTTAAATTTTCTGACCTACTTTTTATCTCATAAAAAGGCAAAATAGAAAAAAACGGGCGTCTAAGTGATAATAATATGGCTTTTTTTTTCTTTCATAACTTTGAATGTATTTTCTCATAATTTGACTTTTTTTCCTCATAAAAAAGCAAAATAAAACTGTCATTAATGTGATAATAAAAATATTTTTTGCCTCATAATTCAGAATTTAGTATCTTATAATTTGGCATTTTATCTTTTATTTAAAAATTCTGACCTCATAATTTTGACTTTTTATCTCATAAAAAAGCTAAATAAAACAAACTGTTGTCTGTGATAATAAAATGACTTTTTTCTCATAATTTTGAATGTATTATTTATTAATTTGACATGTTATCTCATAAACATCCAGACCTCAGAATTTGACTTTTTATCTCATAAATTAAACTTTATGACCTCATAATTTTGAATTGTTATCTCATAAAAAGCAAAATAAAACAAACTGTTGTCTCAGTGATTGTAATATGACTTTTTCTTTCATACTTTTGAATTTATTATCTCATAATTTAAATTTTCTGACCTACTTTTTATCTCATAAAAAGGCAACATAGAAAAAAACGGGTGTCTAAGTGATAATAATATGACTTTTTTTCTTTCATAACTTTGAATTTATTTTCTCATAATTTGACTTTTTTTCCTCATATAAAAGCAAAATAAAACTGTCATCAATGTGATAATAAAAACATTTTTTTGCCTCATAATTTAGAATTTAGTATCTTATAATTTGGCATTTTATCTTTTATTTAAAAATTCTGACCTCATAATTTTGACTTTTTAGCTCATAAAAAAGCTAAATAAAACAAACTGTTGTCTGTGATAATAAAATTACTTTTTTCTCATAATTTTGAATGTATTATTTATTAATTTGACATTTTATCTCATAAACATCCTGACCTCGGAATTTGACTTTTTATCTCATAAATTAAACTTAATGACCTCATAATTTTGACTTTGTATCTCATAAAAAGCAAAATAAAACAAACTGTTGTCTAAGTGATTATAATATGACTTTTTTTCTTTCATACTTTTGAATTTCTTATCTCATAATTTAAATTTTCTGACCTACTTTTTATCTCATAAAAAGACAAAATAGAAAAAAAACTGTTGTCTAAGTGATAATAATATGACTTTTTTTCTTTCATAACTTTGAATTTATTTTCTCATAATTTGACTTTTTATCTCGTAAATTAAACTTTCTGACCTCATAGTTTTTTTTATCTCATAAAAAAGCAAAATAAAATAAACTGGTGTCCAAGTGATAATAGTATGAATTTTTTCTCTCATAATTTTGAATTGTTTATTTATTAATTAGATTTTTTTATCTCATAAAAAGCACAATAAAACTGTCATCAAAGTGATAATAAAATTATTATTTTCCTCATATTTGAATACTTACTTAATTTATTTCGTAATTATTTTTTATCGGTTCTTGGACTACAATTGTGTGTAAAAAAATAAATAATTTACAATTGACTTTTACATGTTTTCTGTAGTTGTAAGTATACTTCCTGTAAGATGAAAAGTGAACAATGAACACGACAGCCCATAATAAAAACTTTATTTTTACTAGTTTGAAAGTAATCATTGCAAATTTGTTTGTCTGACGTCATGTCACTTTTTTCCACTCAGTACGCTTCTATGCACTAAATTTAACAATTCCGTTTCTTCTAACGGTCATGCGCAGTGTGCCTCTCGTACACTAGTGGGCGTTGTGGTCATTGCAGCCTGTTTAGCTGCACAATAGAAGAAGATAATGCTACATGCTAAATAAGCCGAGCGCTAGTAACGTTAAAGCTACGGATTTAACAGATAAGTACACTTTTTCACTGCTTGTTGATGTTGTTGGTTAATGTTTTAATGTGTTTAAATGACGATTGTGGTTATTTGGATCGTCAGAGACATACAAAAAGATCGTTTTTTTTAGTCAATTGTTTTAGGTTTGTATTCAGCAGTTATTTCAAAGCAATGTTATTTAAGCAGTATATTTTTATGAACATTGTGATACTTATTAAACAAGTAGGTTTATTATTTTATCACATACTTTTAAAAATACTGACCTATTTCAGCTTCCTGTAGTTATACTTTGTGCTTGTTTGATTGGTGGAAGGGTGTTCTACGTCACTTCTGCTTACGTCGGATTGGCGGAGGAAAGTCACGTGACAGAGCCTGCCGGAAGCAGGTCGCTGACATAAGAATACTTTTTTTATTTTATTTTATTTTATAATTTTTTTAAATTTGTAAACCTTTATTTTTAATCTGAAACATTTACAAACAATCAAGAAATAATAATAATATTCAAAAAAAAGTACAGAAACAGTACAAAAACATGATGGCCTGAAGGACGGATTGAAACAAATTCAACGTTTTTTTTTAAATATATTTTTATTTTATTCATGTATTTATTCTTTTTATTAAAAAAAACTAAACAATAGATGCATTTGGTGCCTGCTGGAGTTTTTTTATGGTGCTTGTTTTTTCATACATATGAAAAAATTGTTTTACTGCAATATGCATTTTTTTGCGTCTGGAACATTCTCGCAGTTAGTGCCAACCTGTCCAAAGAGCGCACCTTCAGCGTACTAAAAAAAAAGTGCAGGACTGCCTCCAAAATGCCCATAAAAAGTGGCACATGTCTTCTACATCTTTAGAAACATAGCAAAACACCACTTTTTTTTTTACTTTTTTTTGAAGGTTTGAACTAAAAGTTTTTACTTTAAAATCAATTTTAATTTTAGAGTGTACAATTTGATGGATAACTTGCTTTGAAATCATAAGACAAGCATACATTTACTACCGCTTGTCCCTTTTGGGGTCATAGGGGGTGCTGGAGCCTATCCCAGCTGCATTCGGGCGGTAGGCGGGGTACACCCTGGACAAGTCGCCACCTCATCGCAGGGCCAGAAATGTTTATTTGAACAACAAATGTTTGGAATGTAAGACAATATTCGTTGCATCATTAAAAAAATATAAATGATACATTTTTTTTTTTTTAGCAAAACGCCACAGGTGTTTGCAGTAAATGAGTGTCTCCATGGTTAAAACCCTCATTCATATAAAGGTGGTCTGCACTACTTTTGCACTTTTTATCAAGTACTTTATAGACACACTTTTTGTAAATTCACCCGCAAACACACCCACAATTGTATAGTTTGCACACGCTGATTAATTAGAATCTTAGTAGACCAGGCCTTTAATGTGCAAACATGAATCTGCCTTTCTGTCATCATTTGCAGAAGCACAATATAAACAAAAAAGCCAAAATATAAACAAAAGTCTCTCTCCTTCAGAGACTATTTTGCAGACTGTTGCAGTGTGTTTTGGAAAAGCTCCTTCCTTGTGTTCCTTGTGGCGATATGATTTGAATGAGACTTGGTGTGGAGTCCACACAGCAGACATTGATAGTCCATCCTGTGGGTGGTGTGTCTTTCCTGCATCCTGTCTCCCTTCCCCTGACCCTGAAATTGATCTCAGCGAGCCATCTTCAACCATGTCTCCATCGCCAAATTGCTTCTCAAGGTGATGGACGAGAACCGAGGGCTCATGAGTGAGGATGCGTACTGTACTGTACTGTACTGTGTATATATACTATAAGTTGCTATTTTGCTTCTTTTGAAGCGAACTTGTCAAGGAAGCACATTACTGATCTTCATCATTTCAACTTAAAGGAACCACGGATGGCCTGTCCAAATTGTGTCACTTTTTAAATTTTTTATATATATATAAAAATGTGTGTGTGTGTATATATATGTATGTATGTATGTATATATATATATATATATATATATGTATGTATGTATATATATATATATATATATATATATATGTATATATATATATATATATATATATATATATATATGTATGTATATAT
Organism: Nerophis lumbriciformis; assembly: GCF_033978685.3. Taxonomy (NCBI): domain Eukaryota; kingdom Metazoa; phylum Chordata; class Actinopteri; order Syngnathiformes; family Syngnathidae; genus Nerophis; species Nerophis lumbriciformis. Next base: position 28,016,485 of record NC_084550.2, read on the forward strand.
ATATATATATATATATATATATATATATATATATATGTATGTATATATATATATATATATATATATATATATATATATATATATATATATATATGTATGTATATATATATATATATATATATATATATATATATATATATATATATATATATATATATATATATATATATACACACACACACACACACACATGTGTGTGTCTGGGTGTGTATATATATTTATATGTATACATTTATACTGTATGTTTATATATAAACATATATGTATATATATATATACATATATACGTATATACACACACACATACACGTATATATAGGTTATTTTACATGCAATCAGGCACATTTTTTTTTACTCAATGCGGTCAAAAAGTCAAAAAGTTTGGATTTAAATGGGTGTAATACATATATATGTATATATATATATATATATATATATATATATATACACACACACACACACACATAGGTTACTTTACATGCAATCGGCCACATTTTATATATATATATATATATATATATATATATATATATATATATGCATATATACTTTAATACACACACACCCACACACACACAGTGTGTGTTGGGGCGGTACAGCTCGGTTGGTAGAGTGGCCATGCCAGCAACTTGAGGGTTGCAGGTTCGATCCCCGCTTCCGCCATCCTAGTCACTGCCGTTGTGTCCTTGGGCAAGACACTTTACCCACCTGCTCCCAGTGCCACCCACACTGCTTTAAATGTAACTTAGATATTGGGTTTCACAATGTAAAGCGCTTTGAGTCACTTGAGAAAAAGCGCTATATAAATGTAATTCACTTCACACACACACACACATAGGTTACTTTACATGCAATCAGCCACATTTTAGATATATATGTATATAATATATACATTTATGCCATTGTAAGTTAATAATACTACCACAGACACTTGTAAACGTGTTAGCATATTAGCTCATGCCAACGGCGCGAGCTTGATTACATTACGATAGCACGTACAAATATGCATGAAAACACACCTACAGACATCACACATGGGACAGTTTAGTAAGTAAGAATAGTTTTAGTTATATTGTAAAACTTACAAATGTTGCTTGGAATGATGAATGAAGAACGCACACAAGTAGAAACGCGACGGACGGCTAGAAGACTGAACGGCTATTCTCTTTCCAGGTTTTTAGGCACAAAATAGAAGGAAAATAGGAAAATACTGTAAAACACTGTACTTTAGTAAAGTGATTCCTTGGCGGTACATGTACCACAGTTGGAGAATGCTTACAGGGGTCGACACATGGCAAATACTGCCTGGAGTGTTTCTCGTTGACAGTTTGCATTTAGATGTTCAATGTGGGCACATTCATCAAATCACAGCAAAGTGTGATATTTAAAAGAAGTGCAGCTAATAAACTATAAAACATTTGCCCTGCTCTTCACCCTATGGAGGACAGTCCTGGCAGTGTTTTATGTCTTGCTGCCACACAGAACAGTCTGACTTCTGATACGCTACATGTGCTCCATTGGTCCGGGGATGTTTTACGTCACTGGTCTGGTCTCTGCGACTTGCATGGAAACCACCTTCTTAAGTTACAAAAGGTTAGAGTTCTGTCAGTGTTCCTTTTCCAAGTCATAAGACCGGGACGGTCGTGGTTCCAGTTAGATTTTCAGTCTGTTGCTGTGCAGACTTATAGACTATGTCAGTGTCACCTTGTAAGTCCACAATAACATCTCCAATCAAGGATATCAGACTCAATTGTTTTGGGGGCCACATTCCCACCGGACTTCTTCCTTCACTATTAGTCCTATTTTGTATATACAGTAGATATTAGTTTTTGTTCGGTTTGGTTTTGTCAGAGTTCCAGGAGCGCTATGCCTTCTGCAAAAAATCAAGTCAAAGAACATCTCTATGACAAGGCCACTAGTGTTTCTTAGAATCTGCTGAAGTTTTTTTAACTGAACTCGTAGGCCCCTAGTTGAATAGCCCAAACGATTCAATAAAAGAGGACCTAAAACGGAGCCTTGAGTAACACCACAAGTATAACTAAAGAAGTTGAACAAATGGCTGCAGCTGAGGTAAACAAGCTACAGCAACACCTTAGTTACAGAAAAAGTTGAACTGCCAGAGGACTTAAAGGGGTACCTTGAGGAACGCCTCAGTTATGTACATTTTACAAATTTGGACCCCGGTGTTCTACGTTTGCTAGCAAGGTTCAAATGTCAATGCAAGAATCTGTTTACAGTGGGCCCAGTTCCTCCGTACAACAGGAGCACTCTAGTGTTTCTAGGAAGTTGCAGCAAAAAAATCTCTTACTCGAGTTTTGAACTGATCTCGGGGGTCGGTACGGTGTCATTCCCGGGCCGGATTTGTCTCCCCCCGGGCACCCGGTACTGAACAATGACATGGAAAGTTCCAGACTAATTATACATGTCTAAAACTATGCTGCTCACAGCCATTCATTGTAATGAAGAATACGTTACATTAAGGACATTCACTTAGAATCTGCAAGTTTAATGAAGTACTTGAACCCCCCCTCCCACTCCAGTAAGGGTGTGGCCTTCACTCAAACCCTTGCTCTGCTTTCTTGTCAACCAGCAAGCTAGCTGGTCATCTATTCATCCATCCTCTGAGGCTGACTCCTTGTGCCCTTTCGCCCGAGACAGGGCCTCTCTCCGGGGGACAGTAGCTGGCTTTGTTCTCGTATCATGCCTCACATTCCCCAGACTTGCCCCGGTTCCTTTGCACGCCTGCTCTGTGGGCAATCGGGCCAGCATCTATGCATCCAGACAGCCAGGCCCACGTCCGTCCATCCATTTCATTCAAAGAGCAGCTGACTTCTTGTACAACCCCAGCCTGGAACAAGGCCTCTCTCTGGGGGACAGTAGTCCACTTTGTCCCCCCTCTTCATGCCTTACATTCTCTAGACCTGCTCCGGGTACCCCCCTTTCAAAGCACAGAGGAGGAACATTGTTCTCGCTATCCCTGCTGATAATAACACCAACCAACCTGTGGATTGCATCTTTACTTGGAGTCATGATCTGTTCTTAAAATGGAATACCAACAACTTACGTCACAAACGTTATTCTCCATTGAACCTGGTATGTGCTGTATATGCCAGCCTCCCTGCTAAATTCCCTCGCAAACTTGATTGTATTCCCTTTGTAGGGTTACAATTTAGATTAACAAAATGTTATGAACTCCTGTTTCTAAACCATCGAATGCAGCCGAGGCTTACCTGAGATTCAGTTGCAAAGTAGATGTGACGGTTCTCCACCAGTCTATGGACAATGATGTACAGTGGTACCTCAACTTACGAGTATTCAGAGTTACAAGCATCCCCGCTGTTGGTGATACTTGTCCGCAGGCCCACAGACAGAAATCGACACAATCCAGCCCTCGAAACCACCGGAACCGAGGAAGCGAGCGCGAAAAGCGACACCCACCGAATCAGAAAAACAATCCATTAAAAACGTGCCGCAGACTCGGCGAGTCAGTCTGCATTCAAAACAACACCCACACAGCGGACATTAATCCATGAAAATATGGGAAAGCTGCCAACTGGTCTACCCCGACGTCTTTCGGTCTTCTTTTCTCCTGACTCTACAGACTGGCCTAGCGAGCAAAAGCCTTGCCCACTGGGTCTTATGCGGGCGTACATGCCGGTTCCCGTCAAGTCTGACCTTTCCGGTCCGTCGCTCAAAGATGTCCGTGTGCAACACAAACAACGATTTCTTTGTTTATTGTTACACGACGGAGAAGCAGCATTAGTCCAGTTCCTAAGTAAATACTTTACGATATTAGCTGTCTCCTTAGACGCATCCTCGCTCATCCATGCGGACTGGACACTGGCCGAGAGTTGGGTGGAGTCAATCAATCAATCAATCAATCTTTATTTATATAGCCCTAAATCACAAGTGTCTCAAAGGGCTGCACAAGCCACAACGACATCCTCGGTACAAAGCCCACATAAGGGCAAGGAAAAACTCACCCCAGTGGGACGTCGATGTGAATGACTATGAGAAACCTTGGAGAGGACCGCATATTTGGGTAACCCCCCCCCTCTAGGGGAGACCGAAAGCAATGGATGTCGAGTGGGTCTGACATAATATTGTGAGAGTCTAGTCCATAGTGGATCCAACATAATAGTAAGAGTCCAGTCCATAGTGGGGCCAGCAGGACACCATCCCGAGCGGAGACGGGTCAGCAGCGCAGAGATGTTCCCAGCCGATGCACAGGCGAGCGGTCCACCCCGGGTCCCGACTCTGGACAGCCAGCACTTCATCCATGGCCACCGGACCCTCTTACACACATGTTTATGTGTGCTATGGCTTTGAGTTTTTTCCCCCTTGGCCTCAGTCTGGACCCCCTCTCCAGGGGCCCTGACTTTGACTGAATATTAGTTTTCATTTCACTAAAGAAGATAGACGTGTTTTGAGTTAGAGCTTGGTCATAGAACCAATTGAGCTCGTAAGCTGAGGCGCTACCGTACTTGCAACCGGTACCCCAACAATAATGCGACCAGAAACTGGTCTCGCATCAGGACCAGGCATCAGCCTCGCCACTTTTAACAACTGGATTGCACAGAGGCTGTCTCTGCCGACTGGATTGCACAGAGGCTGTCTCTGCCGACTGGATTGCACAGAGGCTCTCTCTGCCGACAGCCCACTGCTATTTAGTGACTGGAAGGGTGGAGGTGTAGGCCATAATTAAAGATGGCGGCCCTTGCCATCACACAATAGCCCTGCACAGAGAGGGCTTTTATTGCACCTATTTTTCTCAACAGGAGAGTGGGCAGTCTACCCTCTGTGTGCATTTAATTGGTTGAACAGCTGGAAAAGAGGAGGGGGCGGAGGCCGTCCAATGGAGGAAGGCAAACAAAGACATGGTAGAAAAGTGGGAATCGTTGGGATTTGAGATCCGCGGCGTCTGGTGATGATCGGACTGACTTCAGATCATTAAAGTGGAAATGAATAATTTGCAACGCTGCCACACTCCATCAACACACGGCGTTCATACTGGAGGTGTTGCGGTTGCCTGAGCTCAAATGTGACAGGCGTAGGCTTCTTGGCAGGTAGCGTTTAGCCTCGCAGCATCGGGGGTGTTATTATTTGGAGGCGATTAGGGAGACACTTTTTATTTGTTCCAATGATTCTGAAAACGCACGCCCCCTTGTGAAGATGTGTTTAATGGTAATATGTACGTTTGTGTGCTTGGCTGAGTACCAACACTGACAAGTGGCTTTGTCTGGCCTCTGCCAACGAAAACTGGAGCAGAGCCTCGGGGCGAGGTTAGGCCATGATGTTCCTCCGGAGGGTTCGGCTAATGGAGATCCACTGTTGGGTTGGAGGGCCAGCACTCGGGGGCTGGGCTGGGATTAAAAATGTAATCCGTGGCGCGGTGAACGTGTTGGGAATTGCAGTCGAGGATGAAAATAGGCTACCATATTGTAGATTGTTTTAATTTTATCTACACCGATTATGTTATTGGTGATGTTATAAGAAATATTCGAAAATAAACAATTACTAATTAGTTAAAAAGAGAATGTTGCGTTGACTAGTGGAAATTTAGCAAGGTGTCTGTCATATATATTCCAGAAGAAATGGGTGATACAAAATTATTATTTTTTTATGATTGATCGGATATCAAGTTACTGTATTTTGTTATGGAGTGTAAAAAACTAATTTTTGTGTTTTCAAACCTTACAAAAGCACATGTTTCTAGTAAAACTCACAAAGATACATTAATACAGGCATATTTAGGCATATTTTATGTTTGGTTTAGGAGTTACTTTTGAAACAATTTGTATTGTTTCATACGCATTTTTTCAGGATTCTAAGAACATTACTGTCATATTGAGTAAAAAACACATTTTTGCGTTTGGAAACATTACAAAAGCACATGTTTGTAGTTTAACTTACAAAGATACATTAATACATGCATTATTAGACATATTACATATTTGGTTTAGGAGTTATCTTTGAAACAAAATGGTATTGCTTCAAACGCATTTTCTCGGGATTCTAAGAACATTACTGTCATATTGGGTAAAAAAACACATTTTTGTGTTTGCAAACCTTGCAAAGGCACATGTTTCTAGTAAAACTCACAAAGATACATTAATACAGGCATATTTAGGCATATTTCATGTTTGGTTTAGGGGTTATCGTTGAAACTATGTTTTATTGTTTCAAACACGTTTTCTCAGGATTCTAAGGACATTACTGTCATATTGAGTAAAAAACTAATTTTTGTGTTTTCAAACCTTACAAAAGCACATGTTTCTAGTAAAACTCACAAAGATACATTAATACAGGCATATTTATGCATATTTCATGTTTGGTTTAGGAGTTATCTTTTAAACAAAATTGTATTGCTTCATACGCATTTTTTTAGGATTCTAAGAACAATACTTTCATATTGAGTAAAAAACTAATTTTTGTGTTTGCAAACCTTACAAAGGCACATGTTTCTAGTAAAACTCACAAAGATACATTAATACAGGCATATTTAGACATATTTCATGTTTGGTTTAGGGGTTATCGTTGAAACTATGTTTTATTGTTTCAAACACGTTTTTTCAGGATTCTAAGGACATTACTGTCATATTGAGTAAAAACTAATTTTTGTGTTTTCAAACCTTACAAAAGCACGTTTCTAGTAAAACTCACAAAGATACATTAATACAGGCATATTTAGGCATATTTCATGCTTGGTTTAGGAGTTACTTTTGAAACTATTTTGTAATGTTTCATACACATTTTCTTGGGATTTTAAGAACATTACTGTTATATTGGGTGAAAAAATATTTTTTGTGTTTTCAAACCTTACAAAATCACATGTTTCTAGTAAAACTCGCAAAGATACATTAATACATGTATTAGAAATGTTTCATGTTTGGTTTAGGAGTTACTTTTGAAACAATTTTGTATTGTTTCATACGCATTTTCTCGGGATTCTAAGAACTTTACTGTCATATTTAATAAAAAACAAATTTTTGCGTTTGTAAACCTTACAAAGGCACATGTTTCTAGTAAAACTCACAAAGATACATTAATACAGGCATACTTAGGCATATTTCATGTATGGTTTAGGAGTTACTTTTGAAAAAAATGTTATTGTTTCATACGCATTTTCTCAGGATTCTAAGAACATTACTGTCATATTCAGTAAAAAACACATTTTTGTGTTTTCAAACCTTACAAAAACACATGTTTCTAGTAAAACTCACAAATATACATTAATGCATGTATTATTAGACATATTTCATGTTTGGTTTAGGAGTTACTTTTTAAACATTTTTTTTATTGCTTCATACGCATTTTCTTGGGATTCTAAGAACATTACTGTCATATTGAGTAAAAAACAAATTTTTGTGTTTGCAAACCTTACAAAGGCACATGTTTCTAGTAAAACTCACAAAGATACACTAATACAAGCATACTTAGGCATATTTCATGTTTGGTTTAGGAGTTACTTTTGAAAAAAAATGTTATTGTTTCATACGCATGTTCTCGGGATTCTAAGAACATTACTGTCATATTCAGTAAAAAACAAATTTTTGTGTTTTCAAACCTTACAAAAACACATGTTTCTAGTAAAACTCACAAATATACATTAATACATGTATTATTAGGCATATTTCATGTTTGGTTTAGGAGTTACTTTTTAAACAATTTTTTATTGTTTCATACGCATTTTGTTGGGATTCTAAGAACATTACTGTCATATTGAGTAAAAAACACATTTTTGTGTTTGCAAACCTTACAAAGGCACATGTTTCTAGTAAAACTCATAAAGATACATTAATACAGGCATATTTAGGCATATTTCATGTTTGGTTTAGGGGTTATCGTTGAAACTGTTTTATTGTTTCAAACACGTTTTCTCAGGATTCTAAGGACATTACTGTCATATTGAGTAAAAAACTAATTTTTGCGTTTGTAAACCTTACAAAGGCACATGTTTCTAGTAAAACTCACAAAGATACATTAATACAGGCATATTTATGCATATTTCATGTTTGGTTTAGGAGTTATCTTTGAAACCAAATTGTATTGCTTCAAACGCATTTTCTCAGGATTCTAAGAACATTACTTTAATATTGAGTAAAAAACTAATTTTTGTGTTTGCAAACCTTACAAAAGCACATGTTTCTAGTAAAACTCACATAGATACATTAATACAGGCATATTTAGGCATATTTCATGTTTGGTTTAGGAGTTATCGTTGAAACAATTTTTCATTGTTTCAAACACATTTTCTCAGGATTCTAAGAACATTACTGTCATATTGAATAAAAAACACATTTTTGCGTTTGCAAACCTTACAAAAGCTCATGTTTGTAGTAAAACTCACAAAGATACATTAATACAGGCATTATTCGACATATTACATATTTGGTTTAGGAGTTATGTTTGAAACAATTTTTTATTGTTTTATACGCATTTTCTCAGGATTCTAAGAGCAATACTTTCATATTGAGTAAAAAACTAATTTTTGTGTTTGCAAACCTTACAAAAGC
>NC_084550.2:28030000-28067500 GCF_033978685.3 Nerophis lumbriciformis
CGCTTTATATATGGATTAATATTAAGATTCATTTTCATAAAGTTTAGGTCTCGCAACTACGGTAAACAGCCGCCATCTTTTTTCCCCGTAGAAGAGGAAGCGCTTCTTCTTCTACGGTAAGCAACCGCCAAGGTAAGCACCCGCCCCCATAGAAGAGGAAGCGCTTCTTCTTCTACTGTAAGCAACCACCCGCCCCCATAGAAGAAGAAGCGCGCGGATATTACGTTTCATTTCATTTGTGTGTTTACATCTGTAAAGACCACAAAATGGCTCCTATTAAGAGACACGCGTACAACGCAGAATTCAAACTCAAGGCAATAAGTCACGCAGTAGAACACGGAAATAGAGCAGCAAGGTAGAGGAAGCAACAAGATGACCTGCGCCACTAAGACAGGGAGACAGCGCCGGACGACATACGCCAACATCTTCCAGTGGATTGTAAATGCCTGGGCGGATATATCGGTCTCAACTGTGGTCCGAGCTTTCCGGAAGGCAGGATTCATGGAACTGCTGGAAAAACAACAGCAACATTGACTCTAATGACTTCGACGAGACGGAGCCGGCCATTTTGGATGCCGTATTCGCCCAACTTTTTAATTCAGACACTGAAGAAGAATTCGAGGGATTTATGGATGAGGAATAATTTCAGAAAGTGAGCTTTAAATGTTTATTTTGTGTGTTGTGTGACATTAACGTTTGAGCAACGTTGAGTTATTGATGTTGCTATTGCTCTGCAGTAATTTGAGTGTTACTATTTTTGTGATTGCACATTTGCACATTACATTTTGGGGGTGAACAGAGTTGTTAGAACGCTGGTTTGTAATATATTATTAAAGTTTGACTGACCTATCTGACTGTTTTTTTGACATTCCCTTTAGCGCAGCGTAGGCGCGGCTTATAACCCGGGGCGGCTTATAGGTGAACAAAGTTTTGAAATATGCCATTCATTGAAGGTGCGGCTAATAACCCGGGGCGGCTTATAGTGCGGAAAATACGGTATATATATATATATATATATATATATATATATATATATATATATATATATGTATGTATGTATGTATGTATGTATGTGTATATATATGTATGTATATATATATGTATGTATATATATGCGTATATATATATATATATATATATATATATATATATATATATATATATATATATATATATATAATTAAAAAGATAGAAAATCAATTCAAAGGTGAACTTGAATTGAGTTCCACGCACAATAAGTACACATACACGGAGTCGTACACGCATGTATAATGCAAAGAGTACTCACAATGTGTACAATTTCCCTGCTTGTCAGATCCCATTTACCACACAGCCAAATGGTGAAAATGCATTTCATGGCTCTGATTGGTTAATTACTCTCTGTTGTGTTCTCGTTAGCGTTTGACGGAATGAGAGTCAGCAGACATGCCAGACGAGGACTCTAAAAATATGTTCCGGTTACCGAGGAAGAAACGTTCCACGAGGGCAACACGCTTAGAAATGTTTGGACTGGGACCTGAGAGGAAATTAGACAACCTGAAACAGAAGTAATAATAATAATAATTGACTTGTTTTTCTTCTGCGAGGAGCATTTCACCAAATCTGTGCCTTTTACTTGTTGTAACACTCCCAACTTTGTATTTGTTCAACCTTAAATCAAGTAACACACATGTCCAACTACTCAAAATATGTATTGGCCCAATTCAGGCAAATGTTCCCAAGCTGAAGATATATTTGAGTAACAGCACTGAATGACTTTCCAACATGGAACTAGTAAATACATGAAAAATAACTATGTAGCATTTATGCAATATACTTATATTGACAAACAAATTGGGGAATATTTACAAATGTTCATAAGGCGTGTACTGTCTATCGACATACATGCACAGCATTTACTTGTATGACCCAATCCAAACAACCTTCCCTAGTCATGACGCGGAATAAACAATTCAACCAGCACAAAAAGTCAACAAACTTTTGTGGATAGTATTTAAAAAAACAAAACAGCCAGCCACCATAACAAAAATTTAAAATTACACCCATTAAAATCCATTGCAAGGCATGATGGGAAAAATGGAAAAAATAAATAAACCCTCTCCACACTTATCCATGTTTTCCTGCATTTTAGCTGCTTGATATTTCTGATTGTTTACAAAATTTTAAGGAAGCTGTCACAAAGGTAAATAAGGTAGGAGTTGACCTTTCACATACTCTTCATATTTAATTCTAATAACTATTAATTATGTATAATTATATTTTTATAATATGTACACATTTATATTTATAGGGTATATATATATATATATATATATATATATAATATATATATTTATATATATATATATATTTATATGTATATATATATATTTATATGTATGTATATATATGTATGTGTTTATATATATATATATATATATATATATATATATACAGTATATGTATGTGTATATATGTATATATACATATATATATATATATATATATATATACATATTTATATGTATATATATATTTATAAATAAAGGTATGTGTACATATGTATATATACATATACAGTATATATGTATGTATATGTATATATATATAAACATGTATATATATATATATTTTAGCTATTTAAGTTACTATTTATCCCAACTATACTTTAAAATTAATTAATTAAAAGACACAAACACAATTTATATATATATATATATATATATATATATATATATATATATATATATATATATATATATATATATATATATATATATATATATATATATATACATATATATATATATTTTTTAGCTAAATTGTGTTTTTGTTTTAGCTAAATATATATATATATATATATATATGTATATATATATATATATATATATATATATATATATATATAGCTAAATTGTGTTTGTTTGTGTCTTTTAATTAATTAATTTTAAAGTATAGTTAGGATAAATAGTAACTTAAATAGCAAAAAAATAAATAAAAATCCTCAAGGATATAAGTGATGGGCAGCCAACATATGCTAATCTTACAGCGTTGAAGGTCGTTTAAAAGTCATCTTTGAAATTGTATGTAATAAATGTGTTGGACACTTTTCTAGATATGTTTTATTATTAAAGGTTTTTTAATAGTGCATTTGTACAATTAAGTTCCTGGATTGTCACAGCCATGTTTGTACAGTGCAAAGTACACCTGCAGGTCACCAGCTTTACAGTTTGTTCATAAAAATGGTGAAAAAGCAACAAAAATAGGACAATACATTGTCAATGATGCAGCAAGACTGCAGAACAAAGACAATATTAGGCTGCTGTTGCTTGTGTTTTCTCATCTAAAATGCATATTTGTCTACTGTTACTGAAGTCTCTCAACACACTCATTCTATTTGAGGAACAACACAAGCAGCAATAACTACAAGCGCTGGAGAACTGCGGGACCTAATAGATCAGGCGGGACGCGCGTTCATGCGAACTCCGCCTGGTGCGCTTGGGCGGAGGTTATAACTCACACCAGCCACCCAGCCAATATGGTGGCTGATGAGACCGTAGGGTCGCCGGGTGTGAAATGAACTCCGAACATGCGCACACTTCAAATCATCGCACGGAAGCTTCCATTAGAGACTCTCTCATTGAGGGCAACTAAGCATACGGAGAAAACTGAATGAGCAGACACAAAAACCGTACAGGGGATTTCTATGGTATATATATATATATATATATATATACACAGGTAAAAGCCAGTAAATTAGAATATTTTGAAAAACTTGATTTATTTCAGTAATTGCATTCAAAAGGTGTAACTTGTACATTATATTTATTCATTGCACACAGACTGATGCATTCAAATGTTTATTTCATTTAATTTTGATGATTTGAAGTGGCAACAAATGAAAATCCAAAATTCCGTGTGTCACAAAATTAGAATATTACTTAAGGCTAATACAAAAAAGGGATTTTTAGAAATGTTGGCCAACTGAAAAGTATGAAAATGAAAAATATGAGCATGTACAATACTCAGTACTTGGTTGGAGCTCCTTTTGCCTCAATTACTGCGTTAATGCGGCGTGGCATGGAGTCGATGAGTTTCTGGCACTGCTCAGGTGTTATGAGAGCCCAGGTTGCTCTGATAGTGGCCTTCAACTCTTCTGCGTTTTTGGGTCTGGCATTCTGCATCTTCCTTTTCACAATACCCCACAGATTTTCTATGGGGCTAAGGTCAGGGGAGTTGGCGGGCCAATTTAGAACAGAAATACCATGGTCCGTAAACCAGGCACGGGTAGATTTTGCGCTGTGTGCAGGCGCCAAGTCCTGTTGGAACTTGAAATCTCCATTTCCATAGTTCAGGTCAGCAGCAGGAAGCATGAAGTGCTCTAAAACTTGCTGGTAGACGGCTGCGTTGACCCTGGATCTCAGGAAACAGAGTGGACCGACACCAGCAGATGACATGGCACCCCAAACCATCACTGATGGTGGAAACTTTACACTAGACTTCAGGCAACGTGGATCCTGTGCCTCTCCTGTCTTCCTCCAGACTCTGGGACCTCGATTTCCAAAGGAAATGCAAAATTTGCATGGTTGGGTGATGGTTTGGGGTGCCATGTCATCTGCTGGTGTCGGTCCACTCTGTTTCCTGAGATCCAGGGTCAACGCAGCCGTCTACCAGCAAGTTTTAGAGCACTTCATGCTTCCTGCTGCTGACCTGCTCTATGGAGATGGAGATTTCAAGTTCCAACAGGACTTGGCGACTGCACACAGCGCAAAATCTACCCGTGCCTGGTTTACGGACCATGGTATTTCTGTTCTAAATTGGCCCGCCAACTCCCCTGACCTTAGCCCCATAGAAAATCTGTGGGGTATTGTGAAAAGGAAGATGCAGAATGCCAGACCCAAAAACGCAGAAGAGTTGAAGGCCACTATCAGAGCAACCTGGGCTCTCATAACACCTGAGCAGTGCCAGAAACTCATCGACTCCATGCCACGCCGCATTAACGCAGTAATTGAGGCAAAAGGAGCTCCAACCAAGTATTGAGTATTGTACATGCTCATATTTTTCATTTTCATACTTTTCAGTTGGCCAACATTTCTAAAAATCCCTTTTTTGTATTAACCTTAAGTAATATTCTAATTTTGTGACACACGGAATTTTGGATTTTCATTTGTTGCCACTTCAAATCATCAAAATTAAATGAAATAAACATTTGAATGCATCAGTCTGTGTGCAATGAATAAATATAATGTACAAGTTACACCTTTTGAATGCAATTACTGAAATAAATCAAGTTTTTCAAAATATTCTAATTTACTGGCTTTTACCTGTGTGTGTGTGTGTGTATATATATATATATATATATATATATATATATATATATATATATATATATATATATATATATATATATATATATATATATATATATATATGTGCTGTATATATATATATATATATATATATATATATATATATATATATATACATTTTTGTTTCATCTGACATCACATGGACAAAGATAAGACCTTCTGGAAGAAAGTTCTGTGGTCAGATGAAACAAAAATGGAGCTGTTTGTGTTATGGTTGACGGCAACAGACACCAGGGGGCGATGTAGCTCTAAGGTTTATTATATTTATAGACCATAAATATATATATAATAATCAAACAATACTAAGGAAATGGAGTGTGTCAAAACCCAAGAGTGTGTGTGTGTGAGGCTAGGTGCGTAGTTAGCTGAAGTGTGTGTTACCAAGTGTTGAAGGAGAGACGAGGAAGTCCAGGGGAGAGAGAAGTCTACAGGTCCAAGTCCAAAGCGGGGGAAGTCAAGGATCGAGGGAGGCAGTCAGAGTCCAGAGGGAGATCCGGAGAAAAATGAGACGCACTGCTCACTTTCCAGGCGACGGAGGGTACTGCGGGGACGACACAAGAAAACACACACTGAAAACACACACTGAAAACACGGAGGGGCAAAACACAGAGAGAGCAGGATTGCATCAAACAGGACGTGGCTTACTGTACTCGAACAGAAGGTTATATTCTGGCACGGCATGGCAGGTTGTGCGGGTTTATGAAGGCAGCTCGTTCATCCCAGGCAGGTGCGCAAATTGCGGATCTCCTGCAGCCGTGCGGAGGTGCGCCCGCAGCGGAGAGGGAACGCACAGATGGATGAGCGGCGGTGGCAGGAGTCTGAGTCGTAACAGTTTGGCCACAATACCCAGCAATGGTAGTATTATGCTCTGGGCCTGTTTTGCTGCCAATGGAACTGCTGCTTTAAATGGGACAATGAAAAAAGGAGGATTACCTCCAAATTCTTCAGGACAAGCTAAAATCATCCGCCCAGAGGTTGGGTCTTGGGCGCAGTTGGGTGTTTCAGACATGGCAAACGCCAAAGCGCCAGAAAAAAACTACACTCACCAAGTATTCGATTGGTACCGTCACTTGTCATGGCATTATTGTGAAGACTGTGAAAGCGCAATACCGTTACATCCCTACTCTTCAGGTTTACGTACACGCACGCGTACCCTACCACCAATCCCACGCATTGGTCGCTTTAACACCCCGTGGTATGATGGACAACGGAGGAGCCCGATGCCTGCCCGTAGCCCTACCTCAAGTTTGGTGTGTCGTAATACGTGCTCGTTTGTGCTTTGCTCGAGGTTTTTTTCCTGGTCTCAAACTGAGCGCCCCATTGCAACTTAGTCTGGGATTTGCTCTGTTTTTCCTCCTCCTCTCCCGAAGTTTACCTTTTTTTTCCTACCGTTCTGCGGGGCGCCACCCATCAGTCTTCCTGTTCTGTCAACTTTGTCTACTGTATGTCTGATCTTGGACGGGTTGTACTCTTTTGTGTGTCCTAATACGTGCTTGTTTATGCTTTTCCCTAGGTTTTTTCCTGATTTAAAACTGAGCGCCCCCATTGCAACTTAGTCTGGGATTTGCTCTGTTTTTTCTCCTCCTCTCCCAAAGTTTACCTTTATTTCCTACCATTCTACGTAGCGCCACCCATCAGTCTTCCTGTTCTGTCAGCCCTGTCTACTGTCTATGGAGCCAGAGATGAGGAAGACGTCGGCGTAGGCGGAGTCAAAGGAGCAGGTGGCTCGTCCACCGGAGTGGATGGTGGCGTCTGCAGGCCCACCGGAGTGGATGGCGGCGTCTGCTGGCCCACCAGAGAGGATGGCGCTGTCTGCTGGCCCACCGGAGAGGATGGCGCCGTCTGCTGGCCCACCGGAGAGGATGGCGCCGTCTGCTGGCCCACCGAAGAGGATGGTGCCGTCTGCTGGAGACCCACTGGGGTGAGAAGTAGCTGTGCCTCCCCAGCTGCACAGCTACTCATAGCTCCCCCCTCAAGGGACGGATCCCAGACGTCACCAGATAGGCCCACAGACAACAGGGATGGGTGGGAGAGGGCTTGAAATGAGGCTGAGCTTTTCCTCAACTTGGCCATCAACGCCAGAATCCCGTCAAGCCTCTCCGCCATCGAAATCTCTGCGGGGTTCGTATTAGGCTGGAGTATTCTGTCACAAGGTGTTGGTGACGAACCCCAAGATGCAGAGATGGCAGGCTTGGTGCAGGAAAACATAATTTAATGTCCAAAATAAGAAAAAAAACACAAACCAGAAACCAGGAACAGCCAAACTGGAAACAGGATACAGCAAACAGAAAAACTGGAAACAGCTAACGGCTAACAGGATATAGCTGACAGGAAAACAAGAAACAAGGAGCTCGGAGACAGCAAACTGCAAATAGCTATCAGGAATCAGCAAACAGGAACAGCTTACTGCAAACAGAGACAGCGACAATGACAATACTCCAGCACTGACTGGAGGGCAGAGCAGGTTTAAATAGCAGCCGGCTGATTAACACCAGGTGTGGCCAGTTGCCAATCAGCCGCAGCTGAGGGGAAACAGCTTTCTGGGAGAAAAGCAGGAAACAACCAAAATAAGAGCGCTGACAAGAAATAAAGACAAACAGAGGAAAAACCAAAACATAACTAAACTGTCAGTGACAAACCTGACAGTGTTGTACTTTTTAAGCACAATGACAATGCATTTCCTTTCCATTCCATAATCAGTAAACAAGTCTTCTCCTGTCGACGAAACATGGCTATTTGCGACGTATAACGAAAGTCTCCCGGACAACTTTGACACTTAAACATTTGGTCTCTCCTGATTTAAACGGGATGCCTCTGCAGGCGTATTTGTGGACACCTCTGAATAAGTGAGCTCACACCTCCCTCACAGCACTCAGCATTTGTTTTGCAGCTCTTTCTCTTGCCAGGGTCCCCACTGGGGGAAGAGAGTCTCCACAAAGCCCTGATACTCCTGGAGAAAAAAAGGGAAAAAAGCAACAAAAAGAGAATCGTATTGGGAGAAAGGAGAGGGGGAAATATAGGGCGGGGGGTCATGGTGGACGGGACAGTCGGTGGTGGAAGGGACGGTCACTGAGAGAAGACTTTCAAAGGATGCCAAACAAAGGCAGCAGGGAGAATACTGGTGGATGACGGAGATAAAGAAAGGAAAAAGACTGAGAAGAAGGTTAATTTGTGGAATAACAAAGCAAGAGACATATTGGATGGGTTACAAGAGGAAGAAGGTTAAGGGACTGACTTGACAACACCAAATGGAACTTTCAAAAAGAGAGCAGAGAGAGTCCGTTACATCGTAGATTGTGGTGTGCGCTCGGTCTGAATACTCAATTATTAGGTCTGTACACGCCAAAGTGTTTGGCCCATTGGCATGGCAACCATGGGGTGGTGGACACGTTCCCTTCCTTCTTTGGGAAACGTGCCCATACCCCGTAAAGTTGGCATTTTCACCCTGATAAGTTTGAATCAAAGCACGTTTTTTTCCCCCTCTGTTTCACAAGTAGCATTTAGTAGGCTGTTAGCATTAGCCAAGCTAGCTGCTACCATATTTTTTTGGGGAAAAAAGCATGTAGTCTGTTTACTTCTAGGCCCCGTTTACACTAAGGTTATCCAGGGCAAATCCCACCTAACCTTATCCTTGTCCACACACACACAATGGTCGTTTTCAATACTTTGAAAATACATTGGGTGCAAGTTGTATGATTGACTATCAATCAATCAATCAATCAATGTTTACTTACATAGCCCTAAATCACAAGTGTCTCAAAGGGCTGCACAAGCCACAACGACTTCCGCGGTACAGAGCCCACATAAGGGCAAGGAAAAACTCACAACCCCAATGGGACGTCGATGTGAATGACTATGAGAAACCTTGGAGAGGACCGCATATTTTTTATCTGTTAGCACTTATAATAACAAAATCACTTATACTTGGTTAGTGTTCAAGTCACGAAATGGAAATGGAGTATTGTAGAGGACACTGGTTCTATACAAAATACGATTTGGTTGAATATCTCAGGGGGGCAGCACGGTGGAAAGGTGTTAGTGCGTCCGCCTCACAATACGAAGGTTCTGAGTTCAATCCGGGGCTCAGGATATTTCTGCGTGGAGTTTGCATGTTCTCCCCTCCGAGTACTCCGGCTTCCTCCCACCTCCCAAGACATGCACCTGGGGATAGGCCCCTCCCACCTCTAAAGATATGCACCTGGGGATAGGCCCCTCCCACCTCTAAAGACATGCACCTGGGGATAGGCCACTCCCACCTCTAAAGACATGCACCTGGGGATAGGCCCCTCCCACCTCCAAATACATGCACCTGGGGATAGGTTGATTGGCAACACTAAATGAGCCCTAATGTGTGAATGTTGTCTATCTATCTGTGTTGGCCCTGTGATGAGGTGGCCACTTGTCCAGGGTGTACTCCGCCTTCCGCCCGAATGCAGCTGAGATAGGCACCAGCACCCCCCCCGACCCTGAACTGGACAAGCGGTAGAACATGGATGGATGGATGAATACCTCATTGCGGACGTGATGCCCTGGACCAGTGTTTTTCAACCTTTCCTGTTGTTGATTGTCATGTCATGTACGGATATGCTTTGTGGACGCCGTCTGCTGCTCCACAGTAAGTCTTTGCTGTCGTCCAGCATCCTGAGCAGATGCCCGAACCACCTCATCTGGCTCATCTCCATGTGGAGGAGCAGCGGATTTACTTTGAGCTCCTCCCGGATGACAGAGCTTCTCACCCTATCTCTAAGCCCCGCCACCCGGTGGAGGAAACTCATTTCGGCCGCTAGTACCCGTGATCTTGTCCTTTCGGTCATAACCCAAAGCTCATGACCATAGGTGAGGATGGGAACGTAGATCGACCTTCTGGCCCAGCTCCTTCTTCACCACAACGGATCGATACAGCATCCGCAATACTGAAGACGCCGCACCGGTCCGCCTGTCAATCTCACGATCCACTCTTCCCTCACTCGTGAACAAGACTCCGAGGTACTTGAACTCCTCCACTTGGGGCAAGATCTCCTCCCCAACCCGGAGATGGCACTCCACCCTTTTCCGGGCGAGAACCATGGACTCGGACTTGGAGGTGCTGATTCTCATCCCAGTCACTTCACACTCGGCTGCGAACCGATCCAGTGAGAGCTGAAGATCCTGGCCAGATGAAGCCATCAGGACCACATCATCTGCAAATAGCAGAGACCTAATCCTGCACCCACCAAACCGGATCCCCTCAACGCCTTGACTGCGCCTAGAAATTCTGTCCATAAAAGTTATGAACAGAATCGGTGACAAAGGCAGCCCTGGCGGAGTCCAACCCTCACTGGAAACGGGTCCGACTTACTGCCAGCAATGCGGACCAAGCTCTGACACTGATCATACAGGGAGCGGACCGCCACAATCAGTCCGATACCCCATACTCTCTGAGCACTCCCCAAAGGACTTCTTGAGGGACATGGTCGAATGCCTTCTCCAAGTCCACAAAGCACATGTAGACTGGTTGGGCAAACTCCCATGCACCCTCAAGGACCCTGCCAAGAGTATAGAGCTGGTCCACAGTTCCACGACCAGGACCAAAACCATTAGGTCTATTTTTAACCCAATTAGGTGAAATTAGATTATCTCCCATGGCACACCGGACTGTATCTCATGACAGTGCCGCGGCACAGTGGTTGAAAAACACTGGCCTAGACAGTCACGGCGGGCGATGGCGACTTCTACCTCTGCAGCGATATCATGGATTGCAATCGTTGATGGCGGTAAAAACATCAAAGCAGGCGCGCTTTGTGTCGCCTCAATAGTAGCGAGGATGCTTCTGGACGGGGGCGGTGGGGGTTCCATTTTGAGGGCACCTCCCCGCCCAGCGTGATGAGGGGAATTACACACCATTTCTCCCTTTTAATGTGGGAAAGTGCAGGGAAATAAAGGAGGCGGTAGACGTAGCGATGAGGCGAGGTAGAGAGACGTGATTGCCTATTGACTCGGAGAGAGAGAGATAATTGTCCATTCTCTCTCTGATTCATCCCCCTCTTCTTCCACCTTTCCATCACTCTCCTTCGCCCATCCGTCTTTTTCCAATTACCTACTCTGTCTCTCCGCAAATCCATCATAATCATTTCCATGGCAACCGATTGCATCCTCCGTCGGCGTCGGGCCTATTGTGCGGCGTAATTGCGCGCCACAAACGGTCTTTCAGGGAGGCAAAGTGGTACACAAAAGGGAGATGAAACTGGAGGGGAGCGTTTGATGTCCTTTTTTTAATGTTTGCAGCGGCGTCCCCCGTCAGACTTCACTTCCACCCTGGAGTTACGTTACCGTACTCCCAGGTTGGGTTTCTCCCGAGTCGATCAGTTCTTAGGAACTGAAATGACACAGGCCAGGATGTCTCTTCACAAATGAACAAAGGAACTCATAGCTGAAAACAAACAGGAAGTCGGCCATCTTGGTCTTTTACTTACGTTTTTTGGCGGGAAAAAAAACAGGTCGTACTTTAACAAACTCCTCCTCGTGATTTTCATTAAGTGAATCGTGATTAAAATGACAGATATTACACATATAGGTGATGATAAATTGCGAATATATTTTTCCCACGCCATAAGATGTGGGCGTGGTGTGGCACCAAACTTTGCTCCGATGGTTTTTGGCCTTTTTTGGCGAAAACAACAGGTCGTACTTTAACAAAGTCCTCCTAGGGACTTAGACCAAATGAGTCATGAATAAAATGACAGACATTACACATATAGGCAATGATAAATTGTGAATATATTTTTCCTACGTGATAAGATGTGGGCGTGGTATGGCGCCAAACTTTGCTCTTATGGTTTTTGGCCTTTTTTCAGAGAAAAAAGGTGTCGTACTTTAACGAACTCCTCCTTGTGACTTTGGGCAAATGAGTCGCAATTAAAATGACAGATATTACATATATAAGCAATAATAAATTGTTAAAATATTTTTCCTACGTGATAAGATGTGGGTGTGGTATGGCGCCAAACTTTGCTCTGAGGGTTTTTGGCCTTTCTTTGGTGAAAAAAAGGTGTCGTACTTTAACAAACTCTTCCTTGTGACTTTGACCAAATGAGTCACGATTGAAATGACAAATATTACACATATAGGCGATGATAAATTGTGAATATATTTTTCTGATGCCATAAGATGTGGGCGTGATATGGCGCCAAACTTTGCTCCAGTGGTTTTTGGCCTTTTTCCGGCGAAAAGAAAGTGTCATACTTTAACGAACTCTTCCTAGTGACTTTGGCCAAATGAGTTGCGATTAAATTGTCAAATATTACACATATAAGCGATGATAAATTGCGATTATATTTTTCCTTCGTCATAAGATGTGGGCGTGGTATGGCGCCAAACTTTGCTCCGATGGTTTTTGGCCTTTTTTTGGCGAAAAAAACAATACGCACTTTAACGAAATCTTTCTAGGGACTTTGATTAAAAGTGTTGTGATTACAATTATAAATATTACACATATAGGCGATGCTAAATTGTGAATATATTTTTTCTACGTGATAAGATGTGGGCGTGGTATGGCGCCAAACTTTGTTCCAATGGTTTTTGGCCTTTTTTCGGCTAAAAAAAGGTGACGTATTTTAACAAACTCCTCCTAGTGACTTTGGGCAAATGAGTCGCAATTAAAATGACAGATATTACACATATAGTCAATGGTAAATTGTGAATACAGTTTTCTTACGTGATAAGATGTGGGCGTGGTATGGCGCCAAACTTTGCTCCGATGGTTTTTGGCCATTTTTGGCGAAAACAACAGGTTGTACTTTAACGAACTCCTCCTAGAGGCTTAGACCAAATGAGTCACGATTGAAATGACAGATAATACGCTTATAGGTGATAATAAATTGTGAATATATTTTTCCTACCCCATAAGATATGGGCGTGGTATGGCGCCAAATTTTGCTCCGACGGTTTTTGGCCTTTTTCCGGCGAAAAAAGCAATACGCACTTTAACAAAATCTTTCTAGGGACTTTGATTAAAAGTATTGTGATTAAAATTATACATATTACACATATAGGTGATGATAAATTGTGAATATTGTTTATCTACGTGATAAGATGTGGGCGTGGTATGGCGCCAACCTTTGCTCTGATGGTTTTTTACCTTTTTTCGGCAAAAATAAACTTTAACAAACTCCTCTTAGGGACTTTGGCCAAGTGAGTTGCGATTAAATTGACAGACATTACACATATAAGCAATGATAAATTGTGAATATATTTTTCTTACGCCATAAGATGTGGGTGTGGTATGACGCTAAACTTTGCTCCAATGGTTTTTGGCCTTTTTTCAGCGAAAAAAAAGGGTTGTACTTTAACGAACTCTTCCTAGTGACTTTGATTAAAAGAGTCGTGATTAAAATGATAGATATTACACATATAGGCGATGATAAATTGCGAATATATTTTTCCTACGCCATAAGATGTGGGTGTGGTATGGCGCCAAACTTTGTTCCAATGGTTTTTGGCCTTTTTTCGGCAAAAAAAAGGTGTCGTACTTTAACAAACTCTTTCTAGTGACTTTGGGCAAAAGAGTCGTGATTAAAATTATAGATATTACACATATAGGCGATGATAAATTGCGAATACAATTTTCCTATGCCATAAGATGTGGGTGTGGTATGACGCCAAACTTTGCTCCCATGGTTCTTTGCCTTTTTTGGCAAAAACAACAGGTCGCACGTTAACAAACTCCTCCTACGGACTTTGATCAAAAGAATCGTGATTAAAGTTACAGATATTACACATATAGGCGATGATAAATTGCGAATACAGTTTTCTTACGTCATAAGATGTGGGTGTGGTATGGCGCCAAACTTTGCTCCGATGGTTTTTGGCCAATTTTCTGCGAAAAAAACAATACACACTTTAACGAAATCTTTCTAGGGACTTTGATTAAAAGTGTTGCGATTAAAATTATAGATATTACACATATAGGCGATGAGAAATTGTCAATATATTTTTTCTACGTGATAAGATGTGGGCGTGGTATGACGCCAAACTTTGCTCCGATGGTTTTTGGCCTTTTTCCGGCGAAAAGAAAGTGTTGTACTATAACATACTCTTCCTAGTGACATTGGGCAAATGAGTTGCCATTGAAATGACAGACATTACACATATAGGCGATGATAAATTGTGAATATATTTTTCCTACGCCATAAGATGTGGGCGTGGTATGGCGCCAAACTTTGCTCCGATGGTTTTTGGCCTTTTTTCGGCAAAAGAAAAGGTTTCGTACTTCAACGAACTCCTCCTAGGGACTTTGACCAAATGAGTTGCAATTAAATAGACAGATATTACACATATAGGCGATGATAAATTGTGAAAATATTTTTCCTACGCCATAACATGTGGGCGTGGTATGGCGCCAAACTTTGCCCCGATGGTTTTTTTGCCCTTCTTCAGCTAAAAAAAGAGCAACTTAAATACAATGTTGAAACATGTGTTTTGACGACGTTTAATCAATGTTGGGTTCTGACGTTGATTTGACCAATGAAATTTGGTCATTTTTCCAACCAATGTTTTACAACACAAATACAACATTGAAACAACATGCTTTTTGACAACGTTTCTTCAAAGTCAGGTTGTGATGTTGATTTGACCATTGAATTTTGGTCATTTCCCAACCAACAACATGGATCCAACGTTAGACGTCAACGTTGAAACAACATGCTTTTTGATGACATTTAATCAATGTTGGGTTGTGACGTTGATTTGACCATTGAAATGTGGTCATTTTCCAAACAACAACGTGGATCCAACATTAAACATCACTGTTGAAACAACATGCTTTTTGATGACGTTTAATCAGTCGGGTTCTGACTTTGATTTGACCGTTGAATTTTGGTCATTTCCCAACCAATATTCTACAACACAAATACAACGTTGAAACAACATGCTTTTTGACGACGATTATTCAATGTCAGGTTGTGATATTGGTTTGACCATTGAATTTTGGTAATTTCCCAACCAACAATGTGGATCCAACGTTAGACAACAACGTTGTCTAAATGTACGAATACAACTATTTTGCAACCTTGTTTCAAAGTCAGTTTAAAAAAAAACATGTACGTATAATCAATGTTGTATCAACTATTTTGACAACGTTTATTTAATGTCAGGTTCTGACGTTGATTTGACATTGAAATTTGGTCATTTTCCCAACCAATATTCCACAACACAAATACAACGTTGAAACAACATGCTTTTTGACAACGTTTAATCAATGTTGGGTTCTGACGTTAATTTGACCGTTGAATTTTGATCATTTTTCCAGCCAATATCCTACAACACAAATACAACGTTGAAACAACATGCTTTTTGACAACGTTTAATCAATGTTGGGTTCTGACGTTAATTTGACCGTTGAATTTTGGTCATTTCCCAACCAACAACGTGGATGCAACGTTAGACATCAAAGTTGAAACAACATGCTTTTTGACGACATTTAATCAATGTCGGGTTCTGACGTTGATTTTACATTGAAATTTGGTAATTTTTCCAACCAGTATTCTACAACACAAATACAACGTTGAAACAACATGCTTTTTGATGACAATTAATCAATGTCGGGTTCTGACGTTGATTTGACCATTGAAATTTGGTCATTTTCCCAACCAATATTCCACAACACAAATACAACGTTGAAACAACATGCTTTTTGACGTTGATTTGACATTGAATTTTGGTCATTTCCCAACCAACAATGTGGATCTTATGTTAGACATCAACGTTGAAACAACATGCTTTTTTTATTACATTTAATCAATGTTGGGTTCTGACGTTGATTTGACATTGACATTTGGTCATTTTCCAACCAATATTCTACAACACAAATACAACATTGAAACAACATACTTTTTGACAACGTTTAATCAATGTTGGGTTCTGACGTTGATTTAACATTGAAATTTGGTCATTTTTCAACCATATTCTACAACATTGAAACAACATGCTTTTTGTTGACATTTAATCAATGTTGGGTTCTGACGTTGATTTGACATTGAAATTTGGTCATTTTCCAACCATTATTCTACAACACAAATACAACGTTGAAACAACATGCTTTTTGACAAAGTTTAATCAATGTTGGGTTCTGACGTTGATTTAACATTGAAATTTGGTCATTTTTCAACCATATTCTACAACATTGAAACAACATGGTTTTTGTTGACGTTTAGTCAATGTTGGGTTCTGACGTTGATTTGACATTGAAATTTGGTCATTTTTCAACCAATATTCTACAACACAAATACAACGTTGAAACAACATGCTTTTTGACGACGTTTAATCAATGTCAGGTTCTGACGTTGATTTGACCATTGAAATGTGGTCATTTTTCGAACTAATACTCTATAACACAAATACAACGTTGAAACAACATGCTTTTTGACAACGTTTAATCAATGTTGGGTTTTTAAGTTGATTTGACATTGAAATTTGGTCATTTCCCGAACCAAAAACGCGGATCCAACGTTAGATGTCAACGTTGTCTCAATGTACAAGTACAACTATTTTGCAACCTTGTTTCAAAGTCAGTTTTAAAAAAAACATGTAAGTATAATCAACGTTGTATCAATGCCTTGTGCCTGCTGAGAAGCCAAAGTGTTGAAAATATATAGTTATAATTATTGAATATGAATAAAATCAAGACTAAGATTTCAAATTCAGAGTAAATATTTGAGTGGGCCCCGTGGCCCCCAGTCAAAAAGGTTACGAACCGCTGTGCTAACACTTAACCTTTTATTTACATTTATTTATACACTATGATGTTCTAAACGCCGTTTTAAACCTTCTAGTCAAAGTTGTTCTTGCACAAAAACGATCATAGATTGTTTATTCGTGTCGATGCTTTGAAATGCTGATTCAGCCTCAAGAGTCTGAAGGCTCCAAATCCTCCGCATGAATGGAAGTGAGTGAATGAATGAATGAATGTGTATTGGCTGACCTCGGGTCAGTGACACGCATGGCACACATATTGGTGGGAATTGAATTAGCAACTTTGTTATTCACACGGCGGAGAGTTGGGTTAATTCCCGAGATCAGCGATTCTCAAAGTGTGGTATGCCAAATAATGACTTCTTTAAATACTGTAATTGTAACAGTTGTATTGTCCTCTATTCAAACACAGTGTGACTGTTCAAAATGAGTGTAATGTTATATTATACTTGCTAAATAAAACCTCGAACTTGTTTTTAATACACAGTGTTTCCCACAGGGCAGGCATCTATTTGTGGTGGTGTGGGCGGGGGGTGGCGGCGGCAGCGGCGATGACCAAGAAGAACGCGGAGTTGGAATATAATTACAACACTTTATGTACATATTTATATACAGATTTGAACAATTAGTTATTCACTGAAATATATTTATTAATTGTGGTTCTTACAAAAAATATATCTTATAAAATATAAAAGCTAAAATGTCTCTTAAAGCTCTGCCCCTTTAATTAGTGAATACTAAATAATTTAACTTTAGCCTACTACTACAACCATATTATTTACCAGCAACATAAAGTGAAACAGAGGCAGAGGTGTATGTTTTGTCGTGGTCCTCTCTATAAGGCACATAAGAATATAAATTAGGACCCTTTTCATGAGAAAAGTGCATTTCTGATCTGGCCCTGCTTTATTTTTCAGTGTTTGCTGAGTCTCACCTGTTGCCTCCGCCCTAATGTTTCTACTTGCCCGACTTCTCAAATCTACTTGCCCCAATATTTTTACTTGTCCTGCCTAGGTTTATATCTTACTAAAATCCTTCCCGTTGACTATTTACAACACTACACAGTATTTATTATTATTATTATCTATAATTACATTTAAATGGCATTGCATACATGTATAATTAAATGCTATTTCACATTATTTGACCAGTAGCAGTTACACCCATCTGAACAGGTCAGCCACCTGTTTAAAGCCCGATCACAGTTGAAATCTTGAAATGAAGGGCCTTTAATGGCCAAAACATTAACCTGGACAACATTTAACAGCTGGTTGGCTCAGATTTTATTCTTTTCATTGCATTCACATGCTGCAGTGGACAGTGGACATTTTAGCTTGAGTATTAATGCAGTATCTGAAGCACAGTCTCCACGTGTGTTTATTGACAACAGGGTTAGAACCTGGACACGTTAGCTCGTCGGTATGAAAACACGTGATTGTTATTACGTGCGTCTGCCCCGGACAGACAGCGGCGGTGTTAATGAAGCAGCGTCAGGCTGATCACCAACAGTGAAACGCTCGGGGAAATCGTGGATTAACGTTAAATATATGACGAGCCGCGAGCGATGCAGCTATAACTTATCTACCTATAACCTATATTACCCTCGTATTTTGATCCGGTCGGTCCGTTCTTTTACTTCTTCTTCTTCTGGCCCACCAGGTGAATGAAGTGCTATTGGCGGAGTTACAATGCATAGTAGGCTACCGCCACCTACTGCACCGGAGTTGTAACTGCAAGGTGCATTCACAGACAGTCCCATTGCTTTTATGAGCGGTCGAGCGAGTCAAAAGCCAAAAAATCCATTTGTGGCGGACGTAATTCTTTCGTGGCGGGCCGCCACAAATAAATGAATGTGTGGGAAACACTGAATACAGACTTGGGCCTACTACGCTACTGTATTTTAATGTTGGCCATTATGGTCGAACTTGGAGACCCAAGTGACAACCATTGCTCTGTATTTCATATAAAATGCAGATTGCAAGAGGAACTTTGTCCAATGGTCAATTAACAAATGCATTTAAAAGAAGTATAAATGACTTTGGCTCTGGTCATGTTATTAGTTAATGATGAAGTTGCAATATGGTACGTCACATATTTGTCATTGCAACATGCCCGAAAAGGAGTAGGAAGAAGCAGATCTCATTTAATCCTACCCCTTTTTCAATTTTTTAGCAATTTTAACACCTTTGTTTGTTCACTTCCTGCACTCAAACCGAAACATAAATAAATTACTAGATAAATATTAAATGAGTAAGTAGATAAATACTATAAATATTCATTGTGAGACTCAATAATGGTTTCTTTCTTTCTTTTTTTTAGTTTATTTGGAACATGAACACACTTACAGCATAATACATCACACAGTTTCAAATCATTTCACTTGACATCATGTCCGAAAAGGAGTAGGAAGAAGCAAAGCTTATTTAATCCTACCCCTTTCCCACTTCAGAGCGTTTACAAATATATAGAATAATTTACTGACCTTTTTATATAATAAAATAACATCTGTGAATTGGTATACACAACAGTTTTGTAATATGTAATTAATTAATTCAGTCATTATTAACATACTGAGATGAAGAATATCTTATTTTATCCATTCCATTGATGACTAATCATCAAAGAGTGTTTATTTATTTAAGAATAAACTAAATAACTGCTTGAAATCAACACATTTTACAACAATTGTTATCCTTTTGATTGACAAGTGGTTACTTTTTGTATGGCAGTGACACAATCTCGACCTGTCCGCTTGGAAAATCACTGTTTTTTGTTGTTTTTTTTCAAAAGAAAAGACCGGAAGTCTTGTCTGGTTTACGGCTAATTAGTGTTTGGGTTTTAGGTCACAGCAGAAAAAGAGTTGACAAAATATCAAACAAAAAGGACGAGTGAGTCCATGCAGTTAGTTAGTTTTACTTGATTCGGATTTGTGTTGAAATGATCAGGACTTTTATTCTGAAAACGAGCAATATTCAACTTGCATTTTTTTAAATCAAGCATCCTCTGATTTTTGCAGATTTTTACAAGTGGGGAAATAGCAAAATATCGTATTTGAATATATTATTTTCTCCATTTCAACTTTATTAAACTAGAACAGACAACATATTATTACCATATTCATGCTGATGTTAAGATTGTGATCCAAAAATAAGTAAATAGGGACATTTCTAGAAGTAAAACTATTTGCATTGTACTGATGGGAACTTCTGCTCTGTTGAAGGAGCTGGTTTTTTTTATTTGTTTGTTTGTTTGTTTGTTTTTTTGGCTCTGCTCGCCCCAGATAACTACTACTAATGATAATGATAAATAGTTCCTTAAATAGATTAAATTGATTACCACATGCAAATAAATAATTAGTAATGTACCACGTTATATGCAGTGTTGGGTGAGTTACTGAAAACCAGTAACTAGTTACAGTTACTAGCTACTTTATTTCAAAAGTAACTCAGTTACTAACTCAGTTACTTACACCAAAAAGTAATGCGTTACTGTGAAAAGTAACTATTTAGTTACTTCTTTTTTTCTTCTTTTTTTTTTAAAGCTCCCATTAATGCCCTTTTTGCCTTCATTTCAGTACTGTTATTGCACTGGAGAATAATACAATCTGTTGATCAACTTGACATGCATTTTTATTTTCCTTTTAACATAATTAATGGAAAAACAGTGCAACATAAAAAGGCATTCCTCCTTTCTTTAAACTTGGACCAATGACCATTTCCGGTGAGGGTTGGACTCCGCCAAGGCTGCCCTTTGTCACCGATTCTGTTCATAACTTTTATGGACAGAATTTTTAGGCGCAGTCAAGGCGTTGAGGGGATCCGGTTTGGTGGCTGCAGGATTAGGTCTCTGCTTTTTGCAGATGATTTGGTCCTGATGGCTTCATCTGGCCAGGATCTTCAGCTCTCACTGGATCGGTTCGCAGCTGAGTGTGAAGCGACTGGGATGAGAATCAGCACCTCCAAGTCCGAGTCCATGGTTCTCGCCCGGAAAAGGGTGGAGTGCCATCTCCGGGTTGGGGAGGAGATCTTGCCCCAAGTGGAGGAGTTCAAGTACCTCGGAGTCTTGTTCACGAGTGAGGGAAGAGTGGATCGTGAGATCGACAGGCGGATCGGTGCGGCGTCTTCAGTAATGCGGACGCTGTATCGATCCGTTGTGGTGAAGAAGGAGCTGAGCCGGAAGGCAAAGCTCTCAATTTACCGGTCGATCTACGTTCCCATCCTCACCTATGGTCATGAGCTTTGGGTTATGACCGAAAGGACAAGATCACGGGTACAAGCGGCCGAAATGAGTTTCCTCCGCCGGG
The DNA here is from genome assembly GCF_033978685.3 of Nerophis lumbriciformis. NCBI lineage: Eukaryota > Metazoa > Chordata > Actinopteri > Syngnathiformes > Syngnathidae > Nerophis > Nerophis lumbriciformis. The sequence continues at coordinate 28,051,379 of NC_084550.2, forward strand.
TGGCGGGGCTCTCCCTTAGAGATAGGGTGAGAAGCTCTGTCATCCGGGGGGAGCTCAAAGTAAAGCCGCTGCTCCTCCACATTGAGAGGAGCCAGATGAGGTGGTTCGGGCATCTGGTCAGGATGCCACCCGAGCGCCTCCCTAAGGAGGTGTTTAGGGCATGTCCGACCGGTAGGAGGCCACGAGGAAGACCCAGGACACGTTGGGAAGACTATGTCTCCCGGCTGGCCTGGGAACGCCTCGGGATCCCCCGGGAGGAGCTGGACGAAGTGGCTGGGGAGAGGGAAGTCTGGGCTTCCCTGCTTAGGCTGCTGCCCCCGCGACCCGACCTCGGATAAGCGGAAGAAGATGGATGGATGGATGGCAATGACCATTAATAAAAAACAAGTTTAAGTGCAACATAAGAAGAAACATCATCTTCCTTGAAACATAGATAGTGAAATAAAGCCTGACATCTGGAGTGATGCTGCTGTCTTCCACACTTGGAGCCATGGATTGTAGAATACTTGTTTTCAGTGGCCGGATCATTGACACAGATGGTGAAGTTTCAGTGCTCAGTAGAGATGGAACACTTTTGAGGGGTTTAAGCACCTAGAGGACCTCATCTGCCACTCTCACATCATCATCAGACAGGGTGACATTTGTCTTCAGGGTGTTGTGGGTCAATGCAGAGTATATAGCTGCCTGCTGCTCCAACATATCATAAGTGGAGTTCCACCTCGTTGGGACATCATGTATGAGCAGGCAGCTTTAGCATTTCTTGCTTTGTCTTAAGCACATGAGCAGCTGTTGTGCTTGGGTGGAAGTAGGAAACCTTCCTGATCCTCCCAAAGAGGCGCTCCATCCTATTGACTGAGATTCCCTTCTGTGATGCCAAATTCACTACATGTGCAAAGCACCTATCTGTGATCCCAGTCCTGCCTCATTCTCTGTAATTATTTGCTTTTTGGCATTATCACGTGTGACTGGGATATCTTTATCTTCCATTCCTCCACTGCTTGTGTCAGTACCTGCGCAAGGTGACTCTCGTAGAGGGGGCGTGTCTTCTCATCTCCCAGTCTGCTGTGATGAAGTGAGCGCTTATAGTTCCGCTGGACGTCCACCCGTCTGTCATGAGCGCAACAGCTGATGCTCGGGATAGTTCATCCACAACTTTTTTCTTCTCCTGCTCATAAATGATAAATAAATGATAAATGGGTTGTACTTGTATAGCGCTTTTCTACCTTCAAGGTACTCAAAGCGCTTTGACACTACTTCCACATTTACCCATTCACACACACATTCACACACTGATGGAGGGAGCTGCCATGCAAGGCGCTAACCAGCACCCATCAGGAGCAAGGGTGAAGTGTCTTGCTCAGGACACAACGAGGTTGGTACTAGGTGGGGATTGAACCAGGGACCCTCGGGTCGCGCACGGCCATTCTTCCACTGCGCCACGCCGTCCCAAAGATCTGGCACAATCTTATTGCTGAAGTGGGTGCGCGACGGGATGTCGTAACGTGGTTCAAGCACGTTCAGCATGTGTTTAAAACCCTCGTTTTGCACAACCGAGTCTGCACTTATAAACACACCGATTAAATGGCGCGGGCGTTCAAGCTCCTCCGTTACTCCGCTCGCCATGACCACGCTGTGTGTGGACTGAACGTGCCAACCACTTTTTTTGTTTGTTTCATGTATCAAACCGCGGATCAGTTGTGTGCCTCACCACACCCACACACACACACACATAGGCCGCGCCTCTTTTCTTCTCTCCGGCTTGTGACAGAGGAAGATTCAGAAGAAAGACACCGCAGCGCTTCTGTTTCTAGCCGATACTACATCAAAAGTAACGTAAAATAACGCAGTAACGCATCATGTAGTAACGGTAACTAAATTACTGAATAAAAAAAAATAACGCGTTAGATTACTAGTTACCGCCGAAACTAACGGCGTTACTAGTAAATGTAATTGCTGGAATAAACCAACCTTTGCACGATATTAAAATGTTTTGACTTTCACTTGTAGTGTGTATGCTTGAACTAGAATAAGGACCCCGAAAAGTTAAATTTACATAGAGAAATAAAAATAAATACAGTTAAAAAAATAATAATTGTTTTACTCAGTGGCCTAGTGGTTAGAGTGTCCGCCCTGAGATGGGTAGGTTGTGAGTTCAAACCCCGGTCGAGTCATACCAAAGACTATAAAAATGGGACCCATTACCTCCCTGCTTGACACTCAGCATCAAGGGTTGGAATTGGGGGTTAAATCACCAAAAATGATTCCCGGGCGCGGCACCGCTGCTGCCCACTGCTCCCCTCACCTCCCAGGGGGTGATCAAGGGAATGGGTCAAATGCAGAGGAAAAATTTCACCACACCTAGTGTGTGTGTGACAATCATTGGTACTTTAACTTTAACTTAACTTAAAACATATTTTCATATGTTAAATAAACAAGCACTAGTGTCAGTTATACGATAAGATGTAGCTCAGAATAATTTAATCTACGCGAAAAAATACTCTATTGGTGGGACTCATTCTGAAATATATAGGCTATAATTGTATTTTTGTTGTGTTTTCATTGTAAACATTCCATAAGCCGGTGCCATATGTCCCTGCTTTGGCGTTTTAACTACACATATGTATATATATATATATATATATATATATATATATATATATATATATATATATATATATATATATATATATATATATATATCAGTGACGTGCAGTCACTAGAGGCAAGTGAGGCGGGGCCTCACGTGCCATCATGGAAAGAAAAAAAATGTAAAAAGAAAAAAATATATATTAAATTGTTAAATGTATCCAGTGATTATACTATAAAGTTATTTTCAATTTAACTTCACCAGTTTTAGATTATTTTTATTCAAAATCGCTGAATTTTCACATTTGCTGTTCAAATACTGAGAAGAGACGGTGCGGTGAACAGCAGCCAGTCGAGGCACGTCACTTAGTGCCTCAACATGGACGGACTCGGCTAACTGCTGGTCTGCTGTGCAGTGAGACTGTATTGCTATATGAACTATATTATACATTTCCATAGTTTAGTTAGCTGAGGTATATAATGTACAGTGTAATTTGTCAACAACTGTATGTGTGTAAAGTATTTCTTGTGCTGAGCGATCATAAAACGGCTGCAAAAGACGCACTGGCTGAGGCTCTAGTAGCCCCGCCTCCTGCACCCCCGCTGTGGAATGCACGGCAACCCCTGATGGGAGTGTTATATCAACTAAAACCCACACTTAAACTTTCCACGTGCAAGATTGAATCTATTTAAAAAAGTTATTTCATAAGAAGCCAAAAAGTGCAAAAACAATAATGTTCGTGTTGGAGGAGTTGCGAATGACTGCTGGGCCACAACATTAGGTACACCTGCAGACTGCAGGCGTATCTAATTCACAACTCCTCCAACACGAACATTATTGTTTTTGCACTTTTTGGCTTCTTATTAAATAACTTTTGTAACCTATTTTTATGGGCTTTCCTCTTTGTGATGTAATGGCCATAGGGGTCCATCGAGGCGTATATATATAATGAATATTGCCAGTCACAGTTAACTTGTGCTCAGCTGGGAAAATAAATATATATATACTTATTATGTCATCCATTTACCTATTATAAACTGTTACAGGCGTATCAAATAATCATGTTAATGTTAAAAATGTAGCTTGATAATATGTGGGGATATAAAAGGCATCCGGTGCTATCAGTCCGGGCGGAAGCGGAAATTGACGTCATAAACCACCTAGGAGCACCTGTCAGACCCAGCGTTTTTGCTACGGAGCCACTTCATGGAAGAATCCTCATTTTTTACCTTTTTTGTGGACTTTCCATTGGCCTGTGGAGAACTGGCACAACGGACTCTTTTTCCAGGAGGAGTTTGAGTTGGATGCGCAGACGCGGTGCCGTGAGTACGCAGCTGCGGCTTCCAAACATTTGATCGTGCATGCCTCTATGTGCATGTCACGTACGTAACTTTGGGGACTTTGGGGAAATATATGTGCTGTATGAACTTTGGGGAGGTGAACGGTACTTTGGGCTGTGGGATTGAGTGTGTTGTGCAGGTGTTTGAGTTGTATTGGCGGGTTATATGGACGGGAGGGGGGAGGTGTTTGTAATGCGGGATTAATTTGTGGCATATTAAATACGAGCCTGATCATCTTGTGGCTAATAGTTATACACGTCTTGTGTTTATTTACTATATTAATCATTCCCAATATCAGGTCCCACCCGTGACTCCTTAATTGCGTAGTGGCAGAGACACCCGGAGAACTTGGGTGCGTTTGTTACAGTGATGTTAAGTTCCTGTTATGCGCTGTTATACAGTATATGCCTTGAGCTCTTATTTTGAAGGCGCTAAGAGCGGAAGTGATGACACGTTGGAGTGGAGCGGAAGTTTTTGAAAGAACGTAAATAAAGTGGTCCTCGTGTAAACTGGAGCCTCCGTGTTTATTTTGTAGTTTCATACAGTATAGGCGACATTTATAAACCCTCGGTTACACTTTTTTAAATAGATTCAATCTTGCACGTGGAAAGTTTAAGTGAGGGCTTTAGTTGATATAACACTCTCGTCAGGGGGTGCATTAATCCAGCACAACAGCGGCTCATAGACTTATTTTATAAGTAAAGGTAAGACCATAATAAAGTTTTTTTTAATTAAATGTGCTTTTTTGTGTGCTACAGTTTGTATGTGTAAAGTTAAAGTTAAGTTAAAGTAGCAATGATTGTCACACACACACTAGGTGTAATGAAATGTGTCCTCTGCATTTGACCCATCCCCTTGATCACCCCCTGGGAGGTGAGGGGAGCAGTGTGCAGCAGCGGCGCCGCGCCCGGGAATCATTTTTGGTGATTTAATAACCCCCAATTCCAACCCTTGATGCTGAATGCCAAGCAGGGAAGAATGCTGGTATGAGCTTTTAAACATAACCCGTTAACTGCTGCCAATCAAATGGTGAATAAAATACTCTTTAGGGTTCATATGTTTGTAAATCTGACTGTGATGAAGTCAGTGCCTCACCAGCCATCAACCTCACCGCACGTCACTGATATATATATATATATATATATATATATATATATATATATATATATATATATATATATATATATATATATAAATACTATATAATACTATAGTATAGTATATATTTATGTACAGTATATATGTATGTGTGTTTGTGTGTGTGTATATATATATATATATATATACATTATATTATATTATATCTTAAGTTTCATGTTATGTCTTATTAGTTTTTGTTAGAAATTAAATAAATACAATTAAAAAATAATTGTTTTAAAACATATTTTCATATGTAAAAAAAAATTTTTATTATTAGAAAAAAAGTTTATATAAATTCTACTTACTTTGCAATATTCACCTGCAGAATGGGCAATTGCCGACGCAAAATTTGCATGTCAATTAAAAGCGGCTCCCGAACGGGAATCAATTCCCTTAAAAAGAGCCGTTCAAAAGACTCGAGTCGTTCACATTCTCGCTCGGGGTCCTCACGCCGTCAGTGTTGTTCGGCTCGCCATGGCGGAAGGACGCAGAGACCCGCCGCTCCATCCTCTCCTCTCCCTGCCACCGGCTAGCAAACGACCGTGCCTGCGCCCCGCTCCCCGGGGCCCCGGCCCCGGGCCCGGCAGCGGGCTATCCGCGTCCCGGCACCGCTCCCCGGAGTCCCTGCTGGACTGCGCGGCGAAGGCGGTGGCGGAGAAGTGGGCCTTCGAGAGGGTCGAGGAGCGCTTCGAGCGGATCCCGGAGCCCGTGCAGCGCCGCATCGTTTACTGGTCCTTCCCCCGCAACGAGAAGGAGATATGCATGTACTCGTCCTTTCAGTGCCGGGTAGCCGGCGAGGAGAGTCCGGCTGCGGCTACTGCCACGAGCGGGTCGGGGGGTGCCAGCTCCGGAGCCCCGACCGCCGCAAGCGCCGCTGCTACGACGACGACGGCGGCGGCGGTGGGAACGAGCGGAGCGGTGGGAACCGGAGACGCGCTGCCTTTCCGCCGCGGGATCAAGTTACTTGAGACCGGCTGCGTGGAAAACGTGTTACAAGTCGGTAAGTGGAAATATTTGTCACGGAACTTTTGTGCTGAAGTTTGAAGTTTGTTTTCCATGCATTTTGATGGGGAAAAACATGTTTTTTGGGTAAAGTTGTGACAATGTAGCTTGCTAGCTTAGCTGTTATTTAAAAATTAAAGGGCTTCCCTATTGTGGCTTTAAACTGCTTTGTTTTCCCTTTGAATCGCACCGAAACTCCAGACGTTTGCTTGTAATTTAAAACCACCAGAAACGTTTAGGAATATGCGAGTGTAGACTTTTTTTTTTTCTTTTGACGGGGATGACGCGTCGACGACCGGGGCTGACTGGAGCCTCCGAACCGGAGACGAGCAGGGAGAGGCGGGGGGGAGGCGCTGACAGTCGCCGATATGTACCTTTTGAATCGCACCGAAATTCCAGACGTTTGCTTGTAATTTAAACCACGTTTAGGAATATGTGAGTGGACACTTTTTTTTTTTTTTTGACGGGGATGACGCGTCGACGACCGGGGCTGACTGGAGCCGCCGACCCCGGAGACGAGCAGGGAGAGGCGGGGAGGAGGCGCTGACAGTCGCCGATATGTACCTTTTGAATCGCACCGAACTCCAGACGTTTGCTTGTAATTTAAAACCACCAGAAACGTTTAGGAATATGCGATTGTACACTTTTTTTTCTTTTTTTTTTTTTTTTTGACCGGGGCTGAATGGAGCCTCCGACCCCGGAGACGAGCAGGGAGAGGCGGGGAGAAGGCGCTGACAGTCGCCGATACGTACTGGATAGAGTTCTCAACTATGGATTAGCCTAGGAACAAAGGCTGTTATTGGGTCTTTTATAATGATTAATCCAACGTTAATCCCCCCCCCCCCCCCCCCCCCCCCCCCCCCCCTTAAAAAAAATCCCCCACGTAGTTGTGTTTACTCGCTGTGGACAAAGAGACGCGGACGACACCGACGTGGAAAACACCTTCTGGCGGCGAGCAGACCCAAGCCGCCAGGGTACTTCCACCCAACGTTTAAATCCGTGCGTTGGCCCAGACGCATTCCGCACTAAAGGCTCCCGGTTGAGATGATCGATAATCGTTTCACATTTCCAGCTCTGCAGAGAGGATGTTTTCAAACAAAGGGCCATTCTGCAAATCTCCTTCCATTAGCGTCATGGCCCCCCTCGCAACTCCAGTTTCTACATGAGCACATCTGATGGGATTGGAACGCATGAATAGTAAAGAAAAAGAGGAATGTTATGGCCCCCCCCTAGTCTGTTTACATGCACAACATCCAAATTATTGCATTCAATTGGTTAAAACTGCTTTTCTTGACACCCGACTCTTCAAATGTAGAATTAACACACACAAGTGTTGCCCAGAATGCATTGCTGCTGGTGGTTGTGTTCTAAGTATGAGGTGTGTTAGGACAAGAAACCGTCCCAGCATGCATTGCTGATTGATGGCTGGCGTTACAATAAGGCCGCTTCTACACTAAGGCAATGTCTACACTAAGCCGGATAACCCCTTAAACGAATAATGACTTAGCCTAAGCCTTGTTTCGGCCACACTCAACTGTCGTTTAAGGCAGTAAAACGGCTGATTGAACAAAACAGAAGTCATGGTCGTGGATCCACTAGCGGCGGAAGCTAGCTCTCCAATCAGCTTAACAGACCCAATAAAGTGACGTTGAAACAAATACAAACATATTTGCTAATGATAACAACGCTAGCTTGTTTACATTACAATAGCACGCATGAAAACACTCCTGTAGACGTCACACCTGGGACGGTTTAGTAAGTAAGAATAGTTTTAGTTGTATTGTATTGTTATATTGTCCCTCATAATGTAGACAAAATAATAGGTGGATAAATTGAATGATTGATTGATTGAAACTTTTATTAGTAGATTGCACAGTACAGTACATATTCCGTACAATTGACCACTAAATGGTAACACCCCAATAAGTTTTTCAACTTGTTTAAGTCGGGGTCCACGTAAATCAATTCTTGGTACAAATATATACTATCATCATAATACAGTCATCACACAAGTTAATCATCAGAGTATATACATTGAATTATTTACATTATTTACAATCCGGGGGGTGGGATTAGTTTGGTTGATATCAACAATTCAGTCATAAACAATTGCATCATCAGAGAAATGGACATTGAAACAGTGTAGGTCTGACTTGGTAGGATATGTACTGCGAGCAGAGAACATAGTGAGTTCAGAAAGCATAAGAACAAGTATATACATTTGATTATTTACATTTGGTTATCTACAATCCCGGGAGGTGGGATGTGGAGTGGGGAAGGGTGTTAGTCAAGGGTTGAAGTTGACTGGGGGTGTTCTTTTAGTGCACAATATGTTACTGCATACGTCAGCAGACTAATTAGGAGTCTTTGTTTGTTTACTTACTACTAAAAGACAAGATGTCTAGTATGTTCACTATTTTATTTAAGGACTAAATTGCAATAATAAACATACGTTTAATGTACCCCTAAGACTTTTTGTTCAAATAAAGACAATAATGAAATTTTCCGTGGTCCGCTTTATTTAGAAAAGTACCGAAATACATTTTGGTACCGGTACGAAAATATTGGTATCGGGACAACCCTACTAGCATCTAGTCTAGACCTTACCGATCTAAGGCCCCTTCTCCAGGTTATTCAGGGTAAATCCCACCTAACCTTATCCTTGTCCACACACACAATGGTCGTTTAAGACCCCCTACCGCTCTCCGTCAGCCGGCGCAACGTGACCTAGTACGCATGCGCGGAAAATGCACACGTCATAGTCACCTCCAGTGTTGCTTTGTGTGCAAGTTCTTAAATTTAACTTATCTGAACAATATCCAGTGTTGTGGTATTTCTATGGACTGGAATACAGTGTGCTGTGGGCCCTATGGTAGTGAATCACACCTGAGACATCATACATTAATCACATCTTTAATGGACATGTGAAAGTAAACAATGTGATAAATAACATTTGACTTCAATCAATCTAGGGATCTAGATATCTGGTCAGGACATTCCTCACTCTTGCCTTCACCTTCATTGTCCATTCCTTTTTGGTGACTTTATATACTCTAGATTTAGACGTTGAGTCTGTGACATACATGGCGAACAATAACTGTTATGCCAGTCCAAATGCATTTGCTTGCATTCAATTGGTTGAAAAGGGCTTTTCTTGACACCTTCACCTGACTCTTCAGCTTATAAGTGGGAGCGGCTTATTTACGCACTTTTTTTCTTCTGCTAATGCCCATGTTTTGTGTTCAGTAGTTTGCATTAAACCCAAGCAGAGGACTGAAATGTTGTGTTATTGTTTGTGCTAGGCGTCATCTATTGGATGAGTTCGCTCACTGCAGGTTTTGTTGGCTAAAAAAGTACTTCCTGTTTTGACATAAGCGCTCATAGCGTTTTTGCTCGAAATGATTTGTCAGTTAGTTTGTAAGTTTTACAATATAACTAAAATAATTCATACTTACTAGACCGTCCCATGTGTGGTGTCTGTAGGAGTGTTTTCATGCATATGTTATGTATTGTTAGCATTAGCTAGTATGCTAACACATTTACAATAGTCTGTGTTAGTATTATTAACTTACAACGGCATTCTTTTTGTATGGTGTCAGTTTCACAAATTCCTTAGTAAATTCACCAAAACGTCACCGTGGAGTTATTGAGTCTGTTTAGCTGGTTGGAGAGCTAGCTTGCGCAGCTAGCGGGTCCATGACGGTGACTTCTGTTTTGTTCGATCAGCCGTTTTACTGCCGTGTTGCAGACACCGTTTGGAAACAGCTAAGGCATGTAAGTAAACATTTAGAAGAAAAAAAAATAGTGTAAAAAAACGTATATGTCGGTGGCTAATATATGGAAACATATTTTTTTCTTCTAAAATTTTGTGGGTGTGGCTTATATTCCGGTGCGCTCTATAGTCCGGAAAATACGGTATTATTTGATGTATTAATTGTAATGAAACTTTTTCAACACAGGTTACAGGTTTGAAAGGCTCCTTGTTTGTTGTTTATTGAGTATGTCATAGTCAGCTCCACATCATACATGTAGTACATAATATACATGTAGTACATAATATACATGTAGTACATAATATACATACACATCTCCATTGAACAGTCTTGTGCTCAATAGCAATATTATTATTTCACAAAAAAAGAAAATTGAATTAATAAAATAAAATACAATTAAATCAGGCCTGGGCAATTATTTTGACTCGGAGGCCACATTTAGAGAAAAAATGTGTCTGGGGGCCGGTTTATATATTTTTAGGAACACTAATACAAAACCTCACAATAATGTCTGATTGAATGCTAAAACTGTTATGACAGACCGCCTTAAAAAACGCAATGGAAATTAGAATTTTTGTGTGTACGATAAAACACTGAATATTGACAAAATATGAACGTCCCACCCCCTTTCGATCGACATATTTTACAATCAAGTGAAACGCAACAAAAATGCAACAAACAGTGAAATATGAACGCGAGGGGTACAAAATAAACCCACCAACAATCTGATATATGTGATATATCACTAAGCTTTAGAACTTTGTTGTGAAAATCTCCTTCCGTGTCTGTGGAAACGCTTCCCGCCCACACTGCTTGGTGCCTCGTCTGAGCTGCTGTGACGTAGATTACCATAGCAACTAATTAGATGACCATAGTAACTAATTAGATTACCATAGTACCTGGTATATCATCCCAAAGCGCAAATTCCAAGCATGGAAATACTTAGTATAGTTGAAGACTTACGGTCATTAGAAAACATGAGTGCACATCATAATGGCAGCTACAGTTTCCATCTTAAAGATCTAAAAAAATTATTTGGGAATGTCCGTCGGGGCAGATTGAAAAGCTCAACGGGCCGCATGTGGCCCCCGGGCCTTCATTTGCCCAGGTCTGAATTAAATTAAACATATCTCAAAAGGGTAATGGGAAGAAGTATACACTTTTGCCTGGAGATTACCTTTAAACGTATTTTGGAAAATTAATTCTCATAACAAAATAATTTTAAAAAAAAAGGATACATACATTTTTTTATGGATTTTAGAAAATTATGAATCGATTTAAAATTTGGTATGAATAAGAATCGCGCTTTTGGAAGTGAATCGATTTTTTGTGTGCACCCCTTACTGTAAACCCGACTGATTGTATCGAGGGGGAAGCTACACACTTTAGCTTCACACAACATTTTTTAAATAGCAGTTGTTTTCGCTCCATTACTGTGTGAATTGTGAGATTCACTTGAAGCCTTGTAGCTTCTGGCTCGGTCCGTTCTGCGAGCATGTGCTCCTACAGCGGCATCTTCATTCAACTGGTAATGCCAGGATCATTCTAGCTGCTCGATGATTGCCTGTAATAGGGCACCAGATGCAAAGATTGTTGGCAAGGAGGGACGCTTCCGGCTACCATAAACACGACCGTGCACATTTAGCATGTTGCTACCAACCATGCGGCGCATAACTGATATCTATATATCTTTGTATTTGTTTAAAAAAAAGTGACTTCCCTTTGGGTATAGACTACGGTTGACAATTTAACGAACAAAAACACCCTGTACTGAAAAGCAAACACCTCCGGTCTCACCTGCCTCTCCACAGATTGTCATCGCCCCCAAGGTCAGTCACAGCGGGCAGACGCACGGTTTTGTCTCTCTGTCAACAAAACACGAGACCGGTTAAATAGTTGTGTGACAGCGAGATAAGATTTTGGCTTGCTCCTCAGTTTGTGGCTCAGGGAACCAGTTTCTGTCGCATTTCTGCTGGCGAAATAGCAGCAAGTGGAATCAACGGTCTTTTTACACTGCTAATTTATTTTAGCCCATATGCTAACAGCCTTTTCACACACATACATGACTCCTTAGGTAGTTCATTGCTTTGTAGAAGTCGGAACGCATCGAGGATGGTTTGTCGTAATCCCAATATGCAGAGCACAGCGGGAGACCGCGTGCAGGTATAAAGGTATGCAACGCTTAAACAAAAAATGAACAAAAGGCAAGTCCCGCTAAGAAAAGGCACTAAAGCATAAGGATGGCTATGTAAAACAAAAGTAAAACTGAACTGGCTACAAAGTCAACAAAAACAGAATGCTGGACGACAGCAAAAACTTACAGCATGTGGAGAAAATACAGGGTCCACAAAGCACATCCGTACATGACATGACAATCAACAATGTCCCCACGAAGACGGATCGCGTACGCACAACTTAAATAGTCTTGGTTGTGAAAACAAAGCAGGTGCAGGGGAATAGCACTCAAAGGAAGGCGTGAAGCTGCTACAGGAGAACACCAACAAAACAGGAAGGGTCACCAAAATAACAGCGCAAGACAGGAACTAAAGCACTACACACAGGAAACAACAACAAACTCAAAATAAGGCACGACAACCTGGTGGAGTTTAATTTTTTTAACCTTTTCTGCTGGTGGTGTGCCTCCGTATTTTTTTATTGAAAAAAATGTGCCTTAGCTCAAAAAAGGTTGAAAAACACCGTGTTAAGGAATACAAAGCGGCGGAGTTAATTTAACCCGACCACTTCCCCACGCCTGAACAATTTGATTATTCATTCACTTCCTGGTGTGTTTGAATGTTTCCATTAACAAAAATGTGCTCACTTCCTGTGTTTTGAATATTAGCATTTTATACATGCTTAATATGACTGGGTTTCCCCTGCATGGAATTGACGCCGTGGCAAAATAAAAGCCACCCACCTCCAAAAAATACAAGTTTTTCGACCAAAACGGCTAGCTTATGTTATCAATCAATCAATGTTTACTTATATAGCCTTAAATCACGAGTGTCTCAAAGGGCTGCACAAGCCACAACGACATCCTCGGCTCAGATCCCACATATTTATGTTAGCATTTGTGGTTAACAAAACATCAATATTTGTTTTGCTCACACGCAGGTAACACGTGCACATAAACAATTTGCAGCCATGTTGTTACGATTCAGTGACAGACTATGTTAGCTAGCGACACTCCGCTTGTGCCGCAGTTTATATCATTAAGTACGACAGCTTGAAAACAGTCCCTTTAACAAATCCTAAAGTAGTGTGTGATCTATTCTTTATCTATTAATGGGAATTTGGTGGTTTGAAATATACGCCACGCACACATACCCCACCCCCCATCCAACACCCTTGATGCGAATCGCTTAGGGTTGTTGGACGGCTGGGCAGTGCCTGAAGAGCTGCAGCCCGCCACCGTAGCCCCCACTACCCCCCCTCTGTTGCAAGTCTCGAGATGTATGTTGTAATATGTATAAGTGCTTTGCTATGGAGGGTTTTTCCCCCACTCCACTCTAGATTGCATTTTTTTACCCATCCTCCCCCAGCGTTGACCTTTTTCCCGTCTTCTTTACGGGGCGCCCTGTGGCGACCCATCAGCGTTCCTGTTCTGTAACCCTGTACACTGTTTGTTTGTCTCATCTTGAACGGGTTTGTGCTGAAAACAAAGTTCCGTTGTACTTGTGCAACGACAATAAAGACCTACCTACCAGGATGTTTCTGCGCAGGATAAGTTTGACACCAGATAAGGACTACGTCTTAAGAAGATATTGAAAAAAATAAATACAAATAATGAAATCCCTGTTATAATATGGGAATGAGAAACACAATTGTTTAGTATGAGTCAGTATTTGGCTATTATATAACCCATTCCTCCAACGTGGCTATAAACTAGCAATGTATCCTAGCCCGTTTAATAATTTGCATCATGTTTCACTTTCAACACAAGCTGAAAATGGCCTGATTTTTCTTGGAAAGGGCCGTCTTCAATGCAACAATCTGAACAATATTTGAACGTGCGGCTGGTTCAGGACTTTCAACTGTGTACACTCCACACACGCACACGCACACACACACACACACACACACATTGCAAGCAAAGTCCATTGTCTGCCAGCCTCAGTCAACACTAATACTCCCAGATAGGAGGGAAGTGAGGTCATCAAGAACTCATCAACCCGTGTGTTCATAATCTACTCTTAGCTCCCAGTCATAATTAGAACAATCAAAGCTAACTCCCCCCCGACACGCCACATGTATGACCAGAAGCGTCCATTCCAGACTATATGATAAAGTCCTCTCAGAGAGTGGGAGGAAGGGATACGAGGGGAGGTTAAGGGGGGTTCCTTAGCCTTGAGTCACGCAGTAGGATTATTGGGTCATGCTTTGTTACCCAGCTGTAGAAAAACCCCTTGTTCACAGAGAAGTGGGCTCGCAATGATCCGTGCGTCAATGTGTGTCCCTTCCATGGTTCTGTCTCTAGAATGGTACGTAAAGGTGTGTTAGGTCCCTGGTGCCTTTGGAAGAAACAGTGACTCTGACCAAGTAAAATAGACTTCAACTGAATTCAACATTTAGTCAGTAATAGGTTCTTTCAAGTGCTTCTAAAAGGATCAAATAGCTCTTCTTTCACATTGCCAGGTGGCAAATGTCTGTTACGGAGCCAAGTTCTACCGAGCATAGTTTGTTTTTGTTAAATTACCCTCCCGCCTAAGCTTAAACAAAAGTAGGAGTGCCAATTTTGGTGGCACACAAAAGCGTTTGGTGTAAACATTGCTTTAGGCCCCTTCTACACTAAGGTTATCCAGGGTAAATCCCACCTAACCTTTTCCTTGTCCACACACAAATTGGTCGTTTAAGACCCCCTCAATCCCTCTGTCAGCCGGCACAACGCGACCTAATACGCATGCGCGGAAAATGCGCACGTCATAATCACCTCCAGTGTTGCTTTGTGTGCAAGTTCTTAAATGTAACTTATCTGAACATTATCCAGTGTTGTGGTATTTCAATGAACTGGAATCCAGTGTAACTATTGTAGTGGATCACACCTGAGACATCATAAATTAATAAAATCTTTAATGGACACGTGAAAGTAAACAATGTGATAAAGAACATTTTACAACAATCAGTCTAGGGATCTGGATATCTGGTCAGGACACTCCTCACTCTTTTGCCTTCACCTTCATTGTCCATTCCTTTTTGGTGACTTTATATACTCTGGACCTAGACGTTGAGTCCGCGACATACGTGGCAGACAATAACTGATACAGTCTGCTTTGCCAGTGCAAATGCATTCGATGTTTTCCGTAGTCTTCCCTCGACGGCCAGGTAATACAAAGCACACGCTACCTTTTTTATCACATCCACGGGAGCTCGCATTCTCGTTGTCTCTCCTTCGACAAATGGACAAAGTTTTTCCGTAAGTAGAATCACAGCTGACCCGGACATTGGAAAGTTCTCTTGCCGTCTGAGAAGTGTTGTATCCCAAATAGCTGCAATGGCTTTCTCTTGATTGATTGATTGATTGATTGAAACTTGTATTAGTAGATTGCACAGTACAGTACATATTCCGTACAATTGACCACTAGATGGTAACACCCGAATAAGTTTTTCAACTTGTTTAAGTCGTCGGGGTCCACGTAAATCAATTCATGGTAAGGTATTCATACAATTCATTCTTAAGGTATTCATGTGTGATTTCCACAAGCGTCTGTACATGTAGAAGGAGAAACACTGGCATGTCTGGATGACTCACCTCCATATTTCCAGTGGTTAGCTCCGAGTTACGAAACCGCTTTATTATGAAGCTTCACTTCCTGTGTGGGGCGCGGTCTTTCTGGCGTCACTTCCTCTCCGAACTCAGTTTGTAAACGATCAATGAGTCCATACAAAGTAAAGAGCCGGAGATTCAAGAAATACACGGCGCACTTACCCGTGTAAAAAATTATCCTAGGAGGGTTACCTTAAACGATGGTTTAGTGTGGCTGACACGATGCTTAGGATAAATAATTATTTGTTTCAGGGGTTATCCGGCTCAGTGTAGACATAGCCTTAGGCTTAAGACTAACATTGGTCTCCTCTCACACGGAGTCACAAAGTCCTTGTTGGCGCACACAGCCTTTGGACGTTTCCTGTGATGGGTGACCAGGGTTGCACACATCTCACCGACGTTGGTTTTCTTTATTGCTTTAATTTAATTTTACAGATGCTCTCTAAATCCTGAAGGTTTCATGGTTGTCGCTTGGCAACTCAAAGTTCCTCCTCCTGACAGAGATTGACTGTGAGA
>NC_084550.2:28072500-28137500 GCF_033978685.3 Nerophis lumbriciformis
AATCAGGCTACAATGAAGGTTTTAGAATGGCCTTCCCAAAGTCCTGGACAATGCTGAAGAAACAAGTCCATGTCAGAAAAGCAACACATTTAGCTGAAGTGCAGCAATTTAGTGGTCAAGTGGTCTAGCAGAAGCTTGTGGATGGCTACCAAAAGCGCCTTATTGCAGGTAAACTTGCCAAGGGACATGTAAGCAAATATTAACATTGCTTTATGTATACTTTTGACCCTCACATTTTCAGTAGACCCATAATAAATTCATAAAGGAAGCAAACTTCATGAATGTTTTTTGTGACCAACAAGTATGTGCTCCAATCACTACATCACAAAAAAATAATAATGATTGTAAAGTCAAGACAGCCATGACATGATGTGTATGTACACTTTTGACCACCACTGTATATGCTTTAATGCATATTAATTTAATCGGAGTATTATGTTATGTGGCCTCGTTTGCCCAATTCTTGTTCTCGGTGCAAGTTGGTGACTCATCTGCTTCTATTGATGACTTGATGGTTGGATGGAACTCATTCCAGCACAAATTCAGTCCCAGTCGCTCACTCGTCTCTCCTCGCCAGCTCCGGGCGTTTTGAAGAGGAAACCCTCAGAGCTTAAATGTTTTTGGGGAAGGCTCCTCTTCGGGAAGGAATGATAAATGGGGGGGTCAGTTTGCGAATCTGCCAGTAGACACCAGCACATTTCACTCAATACCAAACATTCTTCTCTTTCTTTCAATGTGGATGTTTTCTATTTTGAACACTCTGAATGTGATGCTTTGTGCGGCCCTGCCCACTTGGAAAAGGGGAACGGTATGTCTTAGGCCCTTTCTACACTAAGATTATCCAGGGTAAATCCCACCTAACCTTATCCGTGTCCACTCACACACACTATGGTCGTTTAAGACACCCCACCGCCCTCCGTCAGCCGGCGTAACGTGACCTAGTACGCATGCGCGGAAAATGCACAGGTCATAGTCACCTCCAGTGTTGCTTTGTGTGCAAGTTCTTAAATGTAACTTATCTGAACAATATCCAGTGTTGTGCTATTTCAATGAACTGGAATCCAGTGTGCTGTGGGGCCCTATGGTAGTGAATCACACCTGAGACATCATACATTAATAAAATCTTTATTAGACACCTAAACAATGTGATAAAGATTATTTGACAACAATCAATCTAGGGATCTAGATAACTGGTCAGGACACTCCTCACTCACTCTTTTGCCTTCACCTTCATTGTCCATTCCTTTTTGGTGACTTTATATACTCTGGACCTAGACGTTGAGTCCGCAACATACATGGCGGACAATAACTGATCCAGTCTGCTTTGCTAGTCCAAAAGCATTCGCTGTTTTCCGTAGTCTTCCCTTGACGGCCAAGTAATACAAAGCACACGCTACCATTCTTTTTTTATCACATCCACGGGAGCCCGCATTCACGTTGAGTTTACTTCGACAAATGGACAAAGTTTTTCAGTACGTAGAATCACAGCTGACCCGGACATTAGAAAGTTCTCTTGCCATCTTAGAAGTGGTGTATCCCAAATAGCTGCAATGGCTTTCTCTTAAGGTATTCATGTGTGATTTCCACAAGCGTCTGTACATGCAGAAGACGGGCATGTCTGGATGACTCGCCTCCAAATTTCCAGTGGTTAGCTCTGAGTTACGAAACCGCTTTATTATGAAGCTGGCTGTGGCGCGTTCTTTCTGACGTCACTTCCTCTCCGAACTCAACTTTTTAAACGATCAATGAGTCCATACAAAGCAAAGAGCCGGAGATTCAAGAAATATACAACGCACTTTACCCGTGTAAAAAATTGTCCGAGGAGAGAAACCTTAAACCATGGTTTAGTGTGGCTGAAACAGGGCTTAGGCTAAATAATTATTTGTTTAAGGGGTTATCCGGCTTAGTGTAGACATAGCCTTAGACCTTAGTTAGAGATCATCGTCCATTTTATATTGAGAGCATGCACACACTTCTGTGTTTGAGTGGTTGTCTCCAATGTTCAGCACTTACAAATAACAAGACTCCTATTAGTCCTATGTCCTATTGTGTGTGAAGCATCCATTATGGCAGCATCGCAAAATATTTCCATACATTTAGCTGACTATGATCCAAGGAAATGGTCATCAAAAACCATAATGTACTTCCTAGCTGGCATGTGACTCTTCTCTTGATGAAAACATTGCGCCGCATTTCACATTTGTTATGCAATCTCAATCTTTTAATTGATTTCATCTGGTCCACTTGGGCTTTTCATTGCCTGTTTACTGCAATCATCCATCTAGCCATGAATCTTCTTCCGCTTATCCGAGGTCGGGTCGCAGGGAAGCCCAGACTTCCCTCTCCCCAGTCACTTCGTCCAGCTCTTCCCGGGGGATCCCGAGGCGTTCCCAGACCAGCCGAGAGACATCGTCTTCCCAAGGTGTCCTGGGTCTTCCCCGTGGCCTCCTACCGGTCGGGAGGCGTTTGGGTGGCATCCTGACCAGATGCCCGAACCACCTCATCTGGCTCTTCTCCATGTGGAGGAGCAGCAGCTTTACTTTGAGCTCCGCCCGGATGACAGAGCTTCTCACCCTATCTCTAGGGGAGAGACCCGCCACCTGGCGGAGGAAACTCATTTGGGCCGCTTGTACCCGTGATTGTCCTTTCGGTCATAACTCAAAGCTCATGACCATAGGTGAGGATGGGAACGTAGATTGACCGGAAAATTGAGAGCTTTGCCTTCCGGCTCAGCTCCGTCTTCACCACAACGGATCAATACAGCATCCGCATTACTGAAGACGCCGCGCCGATCCGCCTGTCGATCTCACGATCCACTCTTCCCTCACTCGTGAACAAGACTCCCAGGTACTTGAACTCCTCCACTTGGGGCAGTGTCTCCTCCCCAACCCGGAGATGGCACTCCACCCTTTTCTGAGCGAGAACCATGGACTCGGACTTGGAGGTGCTGATTCTCATCCCAGTCGCTTCACACTCGGCTTGTGAACAGATCCAGTGAGAGCTGAAGATCCTTGTCAGATGAAGCCATTAGGACTACATCATCTGCAAAAAGCAGAGACCTAATCCTGGAGCCACCAAACCGGATCCCCTCAACGCCTTGACTGCGCCTAGAAATTCTGTCCATAAAAGTTATGGACAGAATCGGTGACAAAGGGCAGCCTTGGCGGAGTCCAACCCTCATTGGAAGCGTGTCCGACTTACCACCGGCAATACTGCAATCATGTGCTTGAATTTTATGAAAAATATCATAAAAGGTACATCAAGTGTCAAAACGCTTTAGAATTACCATACTGAAAGACCAGGTATCCTTTTTATGATGATTTATTCTGCCCTTGTGCATTAGCATATTGGTCCACCGGTGTGTCTAAAATGTCTTGTGGTTTTTTATCCATGCGTTATTTTCAGCGTCTGAAAAGCCTTAACCTTTCAATTTTTCTTTCAAGAACACTTTTAAACATGTGGAGGTTGCTGTGCATTAGTGAATGGATTACGGTGTCCTTTTGTCATTTTGTGACTATGTCGTTTGAAGTGCAATATCCTATAGTGCTGTTAAGAAAGGTATAACTCACGATAATAATAAAAACCTCCCACATTAATGAGAACGCTTAAATGTAATGACAAACCACCTTTAAAAAATAAATAAATTGAATTTTAAAAGGGATATACTGAATAAGACACCTAGAAAGTACATGCATAAAGGATGTGGGATTTACAATATGAATTCTGAACGTTATGCAAAAACGACTTTTCGAACCTGATGGTACCTGCTTATGTGTATTTGGGATCTGCATGAGTGTTGGACATTTGAAATCAAAAAGTGGAGGCATCGCAGAGATATTTATAAAATAATCTTAGACTTAGAAAATATTTATTATCCCCGAGGGGCAATTTGGTTTGCAGCAGTAGTCATTAAAAACAAGGTACAACAGTAAAAACAAGGTACAGCAGTACAAACAAGGTACAACAGTACAAACAAGGTACAACAGTAAAAACAAGGTACAATAGTAGCCTTTGCCTTCTGGATGACTCTGGTCTGATAGATGTGGTAGTGCCTATGGTCTTTTGGCACACCTTGATTATACCACCTAGTCTGTTTTTATTGGCCACACTGAGGTTACCAAACCAGGAACTGATGGAATAAGTTAAAATAGACTCGATACAAGATGAATAGAACATCCTCATCAGTGTCCTATCAACCTGAAAGCCCCTCAGTTTCCTCAAGAAAAACAGCCTCTGATTGGCCTTCTTGCAAATATGGTCAGTGTTGGCGTCAAAGGTCAATTTATTGTCTAAAATTGTCCCTAGATACTTGTATTCACTGACTTTCTCAACAGCAGAGCCATTAATGAGAATGGGTGGCTCTGCTGTTGAGAAAGTCAGTGAATACAAGTATATATTGCCCTCCTTTATACTTTTACCAAACGAGAGAGCCAGAGAAGCCAGGAGGGAACTCGAGGTGCGTGTCGACAACAAATGTCTGGAGGTCCAGCAAGCCCCGAAGTATCTTGGAGTGCGTCTGGATCGGACATTATCCTTCAAACAACACCTGGAAGAAGTCAAGGCCAAGGTGACATCCAGAGCCGCGCTGATCCGCCGCCCTGCTGGAACAACCTGGGGAGCCTCCGCTAAGACTCTGCGAATATCCACCCAAGCCCTGGTCTTCTCTGCAGCGGAATACTGCAGCCCAGTCTGGAGCAGAAGCCCTCATGCGAGAAAGGTCGACGTGGCTGTTAATACCTCCCCCCGGATAATATCTGGATGCTTGAAGCCTACCCCTGTATCCCTCCTTCCGGTCCTCGCGGGAATAGCACCAGCCGGCCTCCGACGGGAGGCTGCCACCCGGCACAAAAATATGACTGGCACATCTTGTACAACACCACAGTAACGCCAGCACCTCCAAGCAGACTCAAGTCCCGCCACCCCTACAACAACGCAGCACAAGAGATGCTCAACTCCACCTCTGAGGACATCTCCAGAGGTGCATGGTTGGCAGCAGCTTGGAAGCAGGAGTGGGAGTCGGCCGGGCCCTCCTGGCACCCAGGAGATGGCGCCATCGGAGGAGACAATCTACCACGCCGGCAACGGACCACGCTGAACCAGCTACGGACTGAGGTCGGTCGCTTTCGGTCATCAATGAAGACGTGGGGCTTGGCGGACAGTGCGGTGACCCTGAGCAGACAGCCGACCATATAATCAACATCTGCCCCTTCTATGGACAGCCCTCGGAAGCCAGCCTCTTCCACCTAGGACCAGAGATGCGGGTATGGCTATGCGACACCGAGTTGGACATCTGACCTTACACGAAAGAAGAAGAACCAAACAAGCTGTTTGGATCTTGCTTTGTCCCGTGACCTGTGACGTACGCGTGTTTTTTCACATTTGGTCGAAATTAAGGCTGGGCAATATGGACCAAAACTGATCCGTGGTATTTTTAGTCCGAATGGCGGTATACGGCATATACCATTATTTTAAAGAAACCGTGCAAATGCTTCAGGTTGCCTAAGTGTTTTACGGCTAGATGCTATTTCCAAAGCTGCCACAGCTCTTGCCTCCACACCTGTGATGAGAATGTTGAACAATCTAAAATATGCTAAATAGCACTTTAATTGCTAAATTGTACTGTACAGTGTATGTGCAAACATCAACTTTGTTTCCGGTTTTCTGGCTTAACAAACTTTAACTCGGTTTTCAGCCCTTTGAGACATTTGTGCCTAAGGGCTATCTTTGGTTGATAACTCAATGTTGTTGTTTTGTACAGTCAGAGACTGAAGTTGTTAACGTGCGTCAACAGAAACCTAGTTTGAAATTCAATAGTTAATTTTTTCTTCAGTGCATGCAAAGGTCCTGTGACTCACCTTGCAGTTGTCGGGTCAGGTTGCTCTTCATCTATAAACAATTCCGCCGACTGGGACGCAAACATGTGTCATGAATGAATACCCCATCCTCAGCACTCGAGACCTGACACAGCTCTTTTAGTTGTTTCTCATTTAAGCGCGAGTCTCCCTTAGGCCCCTTCTACACGGCTAAGGTTATCCAGGGTAAATCCAACCTACCCTTATCCTTGTCCACACACACACAATGGTCGTTTAAGACCCCCTCCCCCCTCCGTCTGCCGGCGCAACGTGACTTAGTACGCATGCGCAGAAAATGCGCACGTCATAGTCACCTCCAGTGTTGCTTTGTGTGCAAGTTCTTAAATGTAACTTATCTGAACAATATCCAGTGTTGTGCTATTTCAATGAACTGGAATCCAGTGTGCTGTGGGGCCCTATGGTAGTGAATCACACCTGAGACATCATCCATTAATCAAATCTTTATTAGACACATAAACAATGTGATAAAGAACATTTTACAACAATCAATCTAGGGATCTAGATATCTGGTCAGGACACTCCTCACTCTTTTGCCTTCACCTTCATTGTCCATTCCTTTTTGGTGACTTTATATACTCTGGACCTAGACGTTGAGTCCGTGACATGCATAGCGAACAATAACTGATACAGTCTGCTTTGCCAGTCCAAAATAATTTGCCGTTTTCCGTAGTCTTCCCTCGACGGCCAGGTAATACAAAGCACACACTACCTTTTTTTAATCACATCCACGGGAGCCCGCCTCTCCTTCGACAAATGGACTAACTTTTTCGCTAAGTAGAATCACAGCTGACCCGGACATTGGAAAGTTCACTTGCCGTCTGAGAAGTGTTGTATCCCAGATAGCTGCAATGGCTTTCTCTTAAGGTATTCAAGTGTGATTTCCACAAGTGTCTGTACATGTAGAGGAAGGAGAAACATGGGCATGTCTGGATGACTCGCCTCCATATTTCCCGTGGTTATCTCCGAGTTACGAAACCGCTTTATTATGAAGCTTCACTTCCTGTGTGGGGCGCGGTCTTTCTGGCCTTACTTCCTCTCCGAACTCAGTTTGTAAACGATCAATTAGTCCATACAAAGCAAAGAGCCGGAGATTCAAGAAATACAGGGTGCACTTACCCGTGTAAAAAATTGTCCGAGGAGGGAAACCTTAAACGATAGTTTAGTGTGGCTGAAACGGGGCTTAGGCTAAGTGATTATTAGTTTAAGGGGTTATCTGGCTTAGTGTAGACATAGCCTTCGAGTTCTTCCCACTTTGAGGCATGTGTGCGCTCATCATCTCTTTCAAGCTCTTGTCTGCTAATAACGACACTCATCGAGGGTTGTTTTTTTTTAGTGGTTGGGTCGCCGCGGTCTCAACTGGAGATTGTGGCACATGAGGCGATAATTACTGCCCCCCCCCCCCCCCCCCCCCCCCCCCAAAAAAGAAAAAGATCAGGCGAGTGACAAATGAGCAAGGCGTTGAGAGGTTGAAGGAATGGAGAGAAAATAGGTGTGAAGGAAGGAGGCAAATGTGGAGGTACACAAGCAACCTGTCACCTCTGGCTAGAGCCTTCCCCTTTCACACAGACACTGCAGGGGGAGGGTGGGACCTCATTAGGCTCCTAGCGGTCCATCACACAAATGGAGGGCGGGGGTGGGGGGATGGGGATGGGGATGTCCCCAGAAAAGGAGTCAAAAGAGGAATTGATAGGAGCAGTCAAGTGTAGTCACCCCGACCTCTCTCTGCTACACTCACATGATTAATGTGGTCAACAAGCATGAGGATCTGTCTGCTCCACACCTCCAACCCTCACACACACTTTCATGTACTTCTGACCTTCTGGAGACCTGAGAAAAAAGCCTCCCTCTTTAGGACCAGCCTTTCTAGATATATAAAGATGTGTATTCACAACATTAATAATATATACATACTATGCAAATATAAAGAAAGCTTGTTGTGAAAAATGAGTTGGAATTTCACAAGAAAAAGGTCACAATTTCACAAGAAAAACTTAGAATTTTGGCGGTATTATAATAAAAGTTGGAATTTTACTCAACGCAAGTCAAAATTTTACAAGAAAAACCGAACATTTGTGCAATATTATGATAAAACTTGGAATTTTACTCAATCCATCCATCCATTTTCTACCGCTCGTCCCTTTCGATAACAATTTTACAAGAAAAACTTAACATTTTGGCAATTTTATTAAAAAGAGTCGTAATTTTACTTGACAAAAGTCACAATTTTATAAGAAAACTAACATTTTGGCAATATTATAATAATAATCAGAAGTTTACTTAGCAAAATGATGACAAAAGTGATCATTTTACTAAAAAAAATGTCACTGTTTTACAAGAACAACAAAAAAAATTGGCAATATTGTGATAAAAGTAATAATTTTAAATGACAAATGTCACCATTTTGCATAAAAAGTAATAATTTTACATAAAGTAACAATTTTACGAGAAAATATTGCATAATTGCAAAATTTCACAAGAAAAATTGAACATTTGTGCAATATTATGATAAAAGTTGGAATTTTACTCAATAATAGTCGCAATTTTACGAGAAAAGCTTAAAATGTTGGCAATTTTATAAAAAAAAAGTTATATTTTTACTTGATAAAAGTCACAATTTTATAAGAAAACTTAAACATTTTGGCAAAGTTATAATAATAATCAAAATTTTATTTGGCAAAATGATGACAAAAGTCATAATTTTACTCAAAAAATGTCACCATTTTACAGGAACAATTAAATAAATTCACAATATTGTGATAAGTCAGAATTGTATATGACAAATGTCACCATTTTGCATTAAGTAATAATTTTACATAAAAAAGTTATCATTTACGAGAAAATATTACAGAAACAGAAAGAATATGAGACATTGTTCCCAATTTTATAAGAAAAAAATCAACACATTGTGAGAAAAAGACTGCTTTTAGTTATTTTTTATTTTAATTTTTTTTTGGTAATTGGTTTTTAATCTTAATTATTTTACTTCGTTATTACAGTATGTCTCTATATACATGTTCATTTTATTGTATTTATTAATTTTGGCCAAAGGGGGCGCATTTCAATTTCTTACACACACTTGTTATTTCATATGTTGACAGTCTTTTTTTTTTTTGGGACCACCCTCATGTTGACCAGCAGGGGTGCAAATGAGACATTGTCTATTAGATGCAATGTTATTGGAACCATGATTTATGTCATCACTTGTTCACACCTCCTCATAGGAAGGTACTTTTCCTTCATGTCTCAAGAATGGTGGAAATACAAGAACACACACACACACACACACTTGCCCTCCTTCATTTTTGACGCTTGCGTGTCCTTGCCAGACCCCCCCCCCCCATTCAGACAACAGACCCCCGCCACCACGCTCCTCGCACCCAAACAATGCTGACGGAGACAGGCGGTCCTCATGTTGCCTTCAGGACGCATACGTTGAGCACAACAATGTCTGCACATGCACTAACACTGACATCCTGCTACTTTTAGGTTATCTCGCCGTGTTTTGAACAAAAAGTGTTTAGTTGAAACTCAACACCCCATTACTCTTACCACCGGTGGTCTGAAAAGTACTTTAAAAAACTCATTAGTAACCTAAAAAAATAATAATTTCAATACAAATAGAATTAGTCTTTTATAAATGTAATTAATTACTTGAAAAAGTATTAAAGGTGTTACTTTAAAAGACCTGAAAATGTATGTCATACAAGGTTGAGATAAGTGTCATGAGTTTGTGTGCGCCTTTAAAAGGCGGTGTCTGTTGCCAAGCGACGTGTGTTTTCAGCTAAATTGTTGCTGTTAGCTTTAGCAGATAGCGGCGCATTTTGTCGGCTCTCACGGTTGTCTGTTAATGAGGAGGAGCTGCCCCCCGACCCCCGCCCACGCTACAGTGCGGGTTGGTGTCGGCAATGCACCGACTGCTAACGGCCATAACAAAGGCACATCAAAAGATACCGGTATGGTGGTATTATCTCAGATATATATCTAAAATATACCCGTATTAACCATAACACCGGTGTACTGCCCAGTCCTCTCTCTTAGTATTGAAGAACATTTTATTTGAGGTTCACATTGTGGATCTTCAAAAGTTACTTTATTCCAGTTGCGCTCGTAGTTAATGACAAATATTACAAACCATTAAATTCCAACCATATCTAATTTTTGTATGATTGCCTCAATAATACATGTGTGATGTCTGTAGGAGTGTTTTCATGCAGGTTCGTACACGCTATAGTAATGTATTGACACTAGCGTCGTTAGCATTAGCTAATATGCTAACACGTTTAGGAGTGTGTTAGTATTATTAACTTACAACGGCATTCTTTTTGTATTGTTTCAGTTTCACAAATTCAAATTTAGCTGATTGGAGAGCTAGCTTGCGCAGCTAGCGGGTCCATGACCATGACTTCTGTTTTGTTTGATCAGCCGTTTTACTACCGTGTTACAGACACCATTGGGAAATATTTAGGGTGTGTAAATAAACATTTATAAAATATGTCAAAGACACTGAAATGGCGTGTTATTGTTTGGGCTACGGCGCCATCTTTTGGATGAGTTTGCTTACCGTAGGTGCTGCTTGTAGAATGACTACAGTTTTTCCTGCTTGTACCGGAAGTACATGTGCTGTTCCGTCTTCTAATCATCCTACGCGTATGAATTCTTCATTCATCACTCCAAGCAATGTTTGTAAGTTTTACAATATAACTAAAATGCTCCAATGCTGAAGTTGAACTGAAATGCTGACAGAATGTAGTATGAATGCAAGAATAGTTTGAATGTTGGAATGGTTTGAATGTTGAACAGTTTGAAACTCCAGGAAAAACGGAATTTGGTTTGGAACTTGAGAAAGTGTTAGTTTGAATGTCCAGGATGAGTGGAATGATGTGTTGAAGGTGGAATGGTTTGAATTGGTTGAAAAATTGTGCAACTTGGAAAAATGTCCCACTCATTTCAATGGAAACTTCCTGGAAATTCGAGAATTTTGGTGATTGATGGTTGGTGTTGGAATTTTTCAAATCGGTGGCGAAATGTTGTAGGAGTAACATGTTGAATTGAGAAATGGTATTACGGAATTCCTGGAATTTCGGGAAAACTGGAATTTTTCCTCTTGTCCTGATTAAGAGGAATGTTTGGACGGTGGAACGGTTGAAGTGGGTTGAAAAATGTGGAAGGAGTAGTCGCCAGAAAAAAGGGTGGAAATAGGGCTTTGGAAAACAAGGAATTCTGGAAAATCCTGGAAAAATTTTTGGAACTTGGAAAAAAAAGTAGTTTGAATTTCCAGGATGGTAGAATGTGTTGAAGGTGGAATGGTTTGAATTGGTTGAAAAATTGTGCAACTTGGAAAAATGTCCCATTAATTTCAAAGGAAACTTCCTGGAAATTTGAGAATTGTGGTGATTGAAATGATTGATGGTTGGTGTTGTAATTGTTTAAATCGGTCAAGAAATGTTGAAGTAGTAAACTGTATTAGGGAATTTCGGAAAAATCGGGAAGTTTTTTCAAAATGCTGGAAAACTTAAATGGTCTGAATGAGTTGAAATGGTTGGTGTTGGAATTTTTCAAATCGGTGGCGAAATGTTGTAGGAGTAACATGTTGAATTGAGAAATGGTATTACGGAATTCCTGGAATTTCGGGAAAACGGGAATTTTTCCTCTTGTCCTGATTAAGAGGAATGTTTGGACGGTGTAACGGTTGAAGTGGGTTGAAAAATGTGGAAGGAGTAGTCGCCAGAAAAAAGGGTGGAAATAGGGCTTTGGAAAACAAGAAATTCTGGAAAATCCTGGAATTTTTTTTGGAACTTGGAAAAAAAAGTAGTTTGAATTTCCAGGATGGTGGAATGTGTTGAAGGTGGAATGGTTTGAATTGGTTGAAAAATTGTGCAACTTGGAAAAATGTCCCATTATTTTCAAAGGAAACTTCCTGGAAATTTAAGAATTTTGGTGATTGATGGTTGGTGTTGGAATTGTTTAAATCGGTCAAGAAATGTTGAAGTAGTAAACTGTATTAGGGAATTTCGGGAAAATCGGGAAGTTTTTTCAAAATGCTGGAAAACTTAAATGGTCTGAATGAGTTGAAATGGTTGGTGTTGGAATTTTTCAAATCGGTGGCGAAATGTTGTAGGAGTAACATGTTGAATTGAGAAATGGTATTACGGAATTCCTGGAATTTCAGGAAAACGGGAATTTTTCCTCTTGTCCTGATTAAGAGGAATGTTTGGACGGTGGAACGGTTGAAGTGGGTTGAAAAATGTGGGAGGAGTAGTCGAAAGAAAAAAAGGGTGGAAATAGGGCTTTGGAAAACAAGGAATTCTGGAAAATCCTGGAATTTTTTTGGAACTTGGGAAAAAAAGTAGTTTGAATTTCCAGGATTGTGGAATGTGTTGAAGGTGGAATGGTTTGAATTGGTTGAAAAATTGTGCAACTTGGAAAAATGTCCCATTAATTTCAAAGGAAACTTCCTGGAAATTTGAGAATTTTGGTGATTGAAATGATTGATGGTTGGTGTTGGAATTGTTTAAATCGGTCAAGAAATGTTGGAGTAGTAAACTGTATTAGGGAATTTCGGGAAAATTGGGAAGTTTTTTCAAAATGCTGGAAAACTTAAATGGTCTGAATGAGTTGAAATGGTTGGTGTTGGAATTTTTCAAATCGGTGGCGAAATGTTGTAGGAGTAACATGTTGAATTGAGAAATGGTATTACGGAATTCCTGGAATTTCAGGAAAACGGGAATTTTTCCTCTTGTCCTGATTAAGAGGAATGTTTGGACGGTGGAACGGTTGAAGTGGGTTGAAAAATGTGGGAGGAGTAGTCGAAAGAAAAAAAGGGTGGAAATAGGGCTTTGGAAAACAAGGAATTCTGGAAAATCCTGGAATTTTTTTGGAACTTGGGAAAAAAAGTAGTTTGAATTTCCAGGATGGTGGAATGTGTTGAAGGTGGAATGGTTTGAATTGGTTGAAAAATTGTGCAACTTGGAAAAATGTCCCATTAATTTCAAAGGAAACTTCCTGGAAATTTGAGAATTTTGGTGATTGAAATGATTGATGGTTGGTGTTGGAATTGTTTAAATCGGTCAAGAAATGTTGGAGTAGTAAACTGTATTAGGGAATTTCGGGAAAATTGGGAAGTTTTTTCAAAATGCTGGAAAACTTAAATGGTCTGAATGAGTTGAAATGGTTGGTGTTGGAATTTTTCAAATCGGTGGCGAAATGTTGTAGGAGTAACATGTTGAATTGAAAAATGGTATTACGGAATTCCTGGAATTTCGGGAAAACGGGGATTTTTCCTCTTGTCTTGATTAAGAGGAATGTTTGGACGGTGGAACGGTTGAAGTGGGTTGAAAAATGTGTGAGGAGTCGTCGCCAGAAAAAAAGGGTGGAAATAGGGCTGTGGAAAACAAGGAATTCTGGAAAATCCTGGAATTTTTTTGGAACTTGGGAAAAAAAAGTACTTTGAATTTCCAGGATGGTGGAAAGTGTTGAAGGTGGAATGGTTTGAATAGCTGGAATTCTGGGGAATCTGGGAATTTTTGGAATTTGTCAAGGGAAAGCCCGCGATTCCCGAATAGGCTGAACAGTTTGAAGTTGGAACGCTTTGAATCGGGTGAAAAATGTGGAAGGTAGAGCGCGCCAAAATCTGGAGAATAATAATAATAATAATTAATAGATGAATTTTGATGTAGAAAAGCATGTGTGAATGTTTTGGAGCATTCACACAATGAGACCAGTGATTCCTTCTTGCATTCACCTGCAACCACCCAAGTAGCTTCTTTCCCTCTTTGTTTTAAAGTCAAATTGTGTCTTGAAAAGGAAGAATCCGGTACGCTAAGCATTTTTTTTTTTTGCAACTCTGGCAGAAAGGAAATATATGTGTGTGTGTCTGTGTGTGTCTGTGTGTGTCTGTGTGTCTGTGTGTCTGTGTGTCTGTGTGTCTGTGTGTCTGCGTGTGTGTGTGCGCGTGTGTGCGCGTGTGTGTGCGTGTGTGTGCGTGTGTGTGCGTGTGTGTGTGTGTGTGTGTGTGTGTGTGTGTGTGTGTGTGTGTGTGTGTGAGAGAGAGATTTCTTTATTATCAGTGGGATGAAACACTGCTGCTATAACAATAGGATTAAAGGCTGTGTGTATGAGAGAAACAATGGATTGGTATCTTATCTGATCTGCTTCTCACACCAAAAAGCAGGTTTTTCCCAGTTTTCTGCCGTGGTATTTGCAGCTCTCCAGCAGACACATCTGATCAATCGGTGTAAAAAACTGTCCTTTCAATGCGATATTGTATTTGGCCGCTGTCAAGCAATAACCTCTGGTAGTTTGGCTGTTTTAGCCAATTAAAAGGCAACATTAATAATAATAATAGATTTTATTTGTAAAAGCACTTTACATTGAACAAACAATCTCAAAGTGCTACAGTGCATTTAAAAACAAAACAAAAACAATGCTAGAACAACAAATAGCTGCCCCCAACGAGTAAGATAAGTAGTAAAATAGGTAAAAACTAGAACAGCCTAATAGCTAGAACTAGCACACATAAATCTAACAAAATGCTTTTTTAAAAAAAAAGATGGGTTTATAAGCCTTTTTAGGGGCATTCGCAGTCTGTGGTGCCCTCAGGTGGTCAGGGAGCGCGTTCCACAAATACTAGGACAACCTAAGGAAACTGATAATTGAAAATGGGCTCAAAGACCACAAATTGCAACAAAAGATGAAATACTCAAGTTCATTCTGCCAGTGTCAAAGTCTGTGAGTCTTTTCCAAACAACATTTTTAGTGACAAAAAGGTGTTTAACTAGCCTTATTTTTCCCTTCACTCTTTTCCTGTACGTCCGTGACTTAACAAACAGTATCAAAGTGCTACAGTGCATTTAAAAACAAAACAAAAACAAAGCTAGAACAACAAATAGCTGCCCCCGACCAGTAAGATAGATAGTAAAATAAAATAAAAACTAGACTAATAGCTAGAACTAGCACACATAAATCTAACAAAAGGCTTTTTTTTAAATAAAAAAGATAGGTTTTTAAGCCTTTTTTAAAGACATCCAGTCTGTGGTGCCCTCAGGTGGTCAGGGAGCGCGTTCCACAAATACTAGGACAACCTAAGGAAACTGATAATTGAAAATGGGCTCAAAGACCACAAACCGCAACAAAAGATGAAATACTCAAGTTCATTCTGCCGGTGTCAAAGTCTGTGAGTCTTTTCCAAACAACATTTGTAGTGACAAAAAGGTGTTTAACTAGCCTTATTTTTCCCTTCACTCTTTTCCTGTACGTCCGTGACTTAACAATCTCAAAGTGCTACAGTGCATTTAAAAACAAAACAAAAACAAAGCTAAAACAACAAATAGCTGCCCCCAACCAGTAAGATAAATAGTAAAATAAAATAAAAACTAGAACAGCCTAATAGCTAGAACTAGCACACATAAATCTAACAAAAGGCTTTTTTAAAAAGATGGGTTTATAAGCCTTTTTTAGGTGCATTTACAGTCTGTGGTACCCTCAGGTGGTCAGGGAGAGCGTTCCACAAATACTAGGACAACCTAAGGAAACTGATAATTGAAAATGGGCTCAAAGACCACAAACTGCAACAAGAGATGAAATACTCAAGTTCATTCTGCCAGTGTCAAAGTCTGTGAGTCTTTTCCAAACATTTTTAGTGACAAAACGGTAGCCTTATTTTCCCCTTCACTCTTTTCCTGTACGTCCGTGACTTATTGAGGAAGGCTCTCAAACATTGACTTTTGTCATTAGCTAAAACTATCCATCAGAATGGAATATGATCTGGTTATTTCCCGGAACAACTAACATGCCATGCCGTAAGCATCACCCAGAGGTATCAGATTTGGTTTCAACCACCTGACATGTCTGCCCGAGCCTTTTCTGAAGGGGTCATTCAAATAATTTGAGGCCGGCCTTTGACTAGTTTGAAAGGGCTAATACGTGGGTTATGTCATCCCTTTTTAGATTGACCTCTGGGTTTGTTGACATGATTAACGACATGACAGAAGCTGATACTTTTCTTATTTGCATTGTTGAACATTTTGGCAAACTTTGCATTTTTGCAAAATTTAAAAAAAAATTCTGTAGTTTTTGAAAATGTCAACAAAATCTTTGTCTAGAAAACTATGGAATAGTCGATCACAACAATACATATCAGTATATATAATATACTGTACATATATTTTGTAAATTTGACATATATATGTTATATTTTATATCAATATATTTAGTCTATTTATACCTGCATTGTCCTTTCCATCTTTACCCTTTCCATCATTGTAACTGAGCTACTGTGTGGAACAATTTCCCTTGTGGATCATTAAAGTTTGTCTAAGTCTACATATGTAGTGTAGTGGTCAAAAGTTTACATACACTTGTAAATAATAGAATAGAATAGAGTGCCTTTTATTGTTACTATACACAGGTACCATGAGACTAAAAGCCTTTTAATGTCCCGATACACAGGTACCATGTGATTAAAAGCCTTTTATTGTCACTATACACAGGTACCATGAGACTAAGGGTCTTTTATTGTCACTATACACAGGTACCATGAGATTAAAAGCCTTTTATTGTCACTATACACAGGTACCATGCGATTAAAACCCTTTTATTGTCACTATACACAGGTACCATGAGATTAAAGGCCTTTTATTGTCACTATACACAGGTACAATGAGATTAAAAGCCTTTTATTGTCACTATACACAGGTACCATGCGATTAAAAGCCTTTTATTGTCACTATACACAGGTCCCATGAGATTAAAAGCCTTTTATTGTCACTATACACAGGTACCATGAGATTAAAAGCCTTTTATTGTCACTATACACAGGTACCATGAGATTAAACGCCTTTTATTGTCACTATACACAGGTACCATGATATTAATACCCTTTTATTGTCACTATACACAGGTACCATGAGATTAAAAGCCCTTTAATGTCACTATACGCAGGTACCATGCAATTAAAAGCCTTTTATTGTCACTATACACAAGTACAATGAGATTAAAAGCCTTTTATTGTCACTATACACAGGTACCATGCGACTAAAAGCCTTTTATTGTCACTATACACAGGTACCATGAGACTAAAAGCCTTTTATTGTCACTATACACAGGTACCATGAGATTAAAAGCCTTTTATTGTCACTATACACAGGTACCATGAGATTAAACGCCTTTTATTGTCACTATATACAGGTACCATGATATTAAAAGCCCTTTATTGTCACTATACACAGGTAACATGAGATTAAAAGCCTTTTATTGTTACTATACACAGGTACCATGCAATTAAAAGCCTTTTATTGTCACTATACATAGGTACCATGGGATTAAAAGCCTTTTATTGTCACTATACACAGGTACCATGAGATTAAAAGCCTTTTATTGTCACTATACACAGGTACCATGAGATTAAAAACCCTTTAATGTCACGATACACAGGTACCATGAGATTAAAAGCCTTTTATTGTCACTATACACAGGTACCATGAGATTAAAAACCCCTTAATGTCACGATACACAGGTACCATGCGATTAAAAGCCTTTTATTGTCACTATACACAGGTACCATGAGATTAAAAGCCCCTTATTGTCACTATACACAGGTACCATGAGATTAAAAACCCTTTATTGTCACTATACACAGGTACCATGAGATTAAAAGCCTTTTATTGTCACTATACACAGGTACCATGCAATTAAAAGCCTTTTATTGTCACTATACACAGGTACCATGAGATTAAAAGCCTTTTATTGTCACTATACACAGGTACCATGAGATTAAAAACCATTTAATGTCACGATACACAGGTACCATGCGATTAAAAGCTTTATTGTCACTATACACAGGTACCATGAGATTAAATGCTTTATTGTCACTATACACAGGTACCATGACACTAAAAGAAGAAAAGAAAACAAGAAAAAGGTCACAATTTCCCAAGAAAAACTTAGAATTTTGGCAGTGTTATAATAAAAGTCGTCATTTTACTCAACTCGAGTCAAAATTTTACAAGAAAAACTGAACATTTGTGCAATATTATGATAAAAGTTGGAATTTTACTCAATAGCAGTCGCAATTTTACTCGACAAAAGTCACAATTTTATAAGAAAACTTTAAAATGTTGGCAATATTATAATAATAATCTGAATTTTACTTGGCAAAATTATGACAATTCATTATTTTACTAAAAAAATGTCACTATTTTACAAGAACAACAAGAGTCAAGAGTGACCTGGTCAAGAGGGCAGCAAAACAAAGTTAGGGAAATACATATAAGAAGAACAGAAACCGCAGCAGCAGTCACACACCACCATTAAAAACAAATTACTTAACATATGTCAACATAAAAACAACGTATGAAATGTTTCGGTAAGAACAAGTACAATGACCATTTTAAACAGTTTCTCAAACCTTTAAAATGGCCTGAAATTCCCCCAAAGTGATCAAATCAGGTAACCTCAGATCCTTCTGTAAGGTAGTCCATGACCATGGACCACCTGAAAGCTTTTTTCTAAGATTTGTGTTGGCTCTAGGAACAAACATGCTAACTATTGTTCTGCGACCTTAAGCTGTAGCGACTGGAGTCTCTGGACAAATAAGGGGGAACCAGACCGAGAAGTGATTTACCATTGATACAAATCTGCATACTGATAAAGATGGACGATTTGCCTCTGCATACAAACTGCAATGGTGGACAAGGTTGCCACAACCAGTGATACAACTGGCACAGTGATATACAGTATCATTTGTTTCAAGTAAGAGTCGGTAGGGGTGTAACGGTGCGTGTATTTGTATTGAACCGTTTCGTTACGGGGGGTTCAGTTCGGTTCGGAGGTGTACCGAACGAGTTTCCACACGGACATATTAAGTAGCCGAAAGCTAAAGTCTTAACAAGCTGCTCCGCGTTCTGCCTATGTCGCTGTCAGTCCTCTACACATGGAGCGGTAACAGCCAATCAGCAGTGTGTATTCAGAGCCGTAACAACCAATCAGCAGTGCGTATTCAGAGCCGTAACAACCAATCAGCAGTGCGTATTTAGAGCGCATGGAATCAGTGCTCCAGCGTCAAGCAGATAGGTGTTTAGCAGGTAACCATCAGGCAGCGGACTCTCCCCAATTTATAATAATAATAAACACCTCCCAGTCAACTACTAGTAACATCTCTATGAGCCCGTTGACCTTCTAGAAACCTAAATGGTAGCTCAACTCGCTCGCAGTCCTGACTTGAGGTGAAGGCTAATTAGCTTTTAGCGTAACGTTAGCTCATTTTGCGGTGTGTGTGTGTGTTACGGACAGCAAAGCCCTGTCTGTCTGTTATTTCACTTGACCTTTTTCTGTGTTGATTGAGCTGTTGAAGCAGCAAAAAAAGGACATTATGTTAAATGAAGAGTTTCTGTCTCTGATAGTTGATATAATAATGTAAGTGCATCATTAAGCCTACATGAACTCCATGGTGTTCAGGGATGAATAGTCTCTCCTTTTGCTATTGTACTATTTTTTTCCCAGCTATAGTTACATTAAAGGGGAACATTATCACAATTTCAGAAGGGTTAAAACCATTAAAAGTCAGTTCCCAGTGGCTTATTTTATTTTTCAAAGTTTTTTTCAACATTTTACCCATCACGCAATATCCCTAAAAAAAGCTTCAAAGTGCCTGATTTTAACCATCGTTATATACACCCGTCCATTTTCCTGTGACGTCACACAGTGATGCCAATACAAACAAACAGCAAGGTATAGCGACATTAGCTCGGATTCAGACTCGGATTTCAGCGACTTAACACTGTCTGATAAGATAATTACTAACAACTATGAACTAGGTTTACAGCATATGAAATACATTTGGCAACAACATGCACTTTGAGAGTGCAGACAGCCCATTTCAGGCGCGCTAAGAACATATATTTTTCTACGATTTCAGCACTCAGGTTAACCATACCTAAATAGACACAAAATACTGCATTACACAAGACTACCCGAATGTACTCGAATGATTGAAAAAAATAAATGTTTTTAAGCTAAATTATTGGTAAACACAGTTTATGTATAATAATTTACGTAAAACCGCGAGTAATGAATAAAGTTTTTATCAATTAATATATTCTATAGACATACCCTCATCCGCTCTCTGATCTGTCCAGTTTTGGAGTTGATGTCAGCAGGCCAGGTAAGCTAGGGTCTATATTCTTCTCTTGATCATCTTCGGTGGCATAAGGGACGGTGTGAGCCAAGACATCCAGGGGGTTTAGCTCGCTCGTCTGCGGGAACAAACTGCCGCCATTGCTTGCCGTGCTACCGAGGTCCTTTGTCCCTGAATTGCTCACACACTCCGGCAGATTCAATGGGGGTCTGGCGGCAGATTTCTTTGACTTTATCGTTGGAAATGCATCTGCTTTGAGTGTCGCAGGATATCCACACATTCTTGCCATCTCTGTCGTAGCATAGCTTTCGTCGGTAAAGTGTGCGGAACAAACGTCCAATTTCTTGCCACTTTCGCATCTTTAGGCCACTGGTGCAACTTGAATCCGTCCCTGTTCGTGTTGTTACACCCTCCTACAACACACCGACGAAAGTGAGAAAATGGCGGATTGCTTCCCGATGTGACGTCACAACGTGACGTCATCGCTCCGAGAGCGAATAATAGAAAGGCGTTTAATTCGCCAAAATTCACCCATTTAGAGTTCGGAAATCGGTTAAAAAAATATCCATCCATCCATCTTCTTCCGCTTATCCGAGGTCGGGTCGCGGGGGCAGCAGCCTAAGCAGGGAAGCCCAGACTTCCCTCTCCCCAGCCACCTCGTCCAGCTCTTCCTGTGGGATCTCGAGGCGTTCCCAGGCCAGCCGGGAGACATAGTCTTCCCAACGTGTCCTGGGTCTTCCCCGCGGCCTCCTACCGGTCGGACGTGCCCTAAACACCTCCCTATGGAGGCGCTCGGGTGGCATCCTGACCAGATGCCCGAACCACCTCATCTGGCTCCTCTCCATGTGGAAGAGCAGCGGCTTTACCTTGAGCTCCCCCCGGATGGCAGAGCCTCTCACCCTATCTCTAAGGGAGAGCCCCGCCACCTGGCGGAGGAAACTCATTTGGGCCACTTGTACCCGTGATCTTGTCCTTTCGGTCATAACCCAAAGCTCATGACCATAGGTGAAGCCATTGTTTACAAATTTGGTCAATAAATAACCAAAGAATGTATATTTTGTTGTTTTCTTACTGTACCGAAAATGAACCGAACCGTGACCTCTAAACCGAGGTACGTACCGAACCGAAATTTTTGTGTACCGTTACACCCATAAAAAATCTCCATAATCTAGCAGAGGCATCAAAGTGGTTGAAAAAGGGTTGAAATGTTGATGACTAGATTGATACTTTGTGATGCTTTTATTGAGAAATGATGACTGAATGGTATTTCCAGAGATTCTTAAAGTACTGCCTGTTCCCAGTGGTCTGTCAACCATGAGTTGTGGTTAAATGTGCTCTATAAATAAAGTTGATTTGATTTGATTTGATTAAATGGCTCTCCTCACCAAAGAACGATTATTCACTGTTGGCTACTTCTCCATTGAGACTACATAACCCAGATAGCTGTTACAATTAATACACACACTCACACACACACACCGTGTTAGATATGAGCTGAGTATTGTATTTGCACAAATAAATGGTAGCAACCTAAACTATAGCTGACCCAGGCCTGCTACCCTCGGGGGTTCCCAAGCTATTTAACTATTGCTTTTGTTGCAAAGGGGTCTATAGCTTTAGCCTGGCACACCTTTTAACTTACAAAGAACATTTCAGTTGGAAGCCAGTGGTTACTGGGGCCCAGGGGCCGGGGTGGGGGGGCACTCCCGGCCCTGTGCTTGATTGTGTGAAACTAGAAAAAAAAAAACATCCTCATTGGTCCAGCTCCTATTGTCTTCTTTCCTGCCCTCCTTCCTTCTACCATTTCAGTTGACTCCGAAGTCATTTCAATCAAAATGACCTCAATTCTTGCCTGACTGCTTCCAGTTTGTCCTCCCAAGAGGTCCGTACATGTGAATCAAGACATGCAAATGAAATGAGCCGACTATGGTGACGTGAATCCATGCTGTAATGAATGCTAGTTCCGAGAGCATTTGCCTAGGCCGGGGGTCAGCAACCCGCGGCTCTAGAGCCACGTGCGGCTCTTTAGCGGCGCCCTGGTGTCTCCATGGAGCTTTTTCAAAAATGTATACATGTACTATGGTTTCTGTAGGAGGACAAACAGAAACCTTCCTAATAAAAGCCCACAGTTTGATATGTTTGTGTTTATGCTTCACTGATGAGAGTTTGGCGAGCGCCGTTTTGTCCGACTAATTTCAGCGGCCCTTGAACTCATCGTTTTGTGGACTGTGACTCAACAGTTTGTTCACATGTACAACTTTCTCCGACGCTGCCACAGAAAGACGTGTTTTATTCCACTTTGTCTCATTTTGTCCACCAAGCGTTTTATGCTGTGCGTGAATGCACAAAGGTGAGCTTTGTTGATATTGACTTGTTTATGGAGTGCTATTCAGGCATATTTGGCATATTTAAGTTAATCAATGCTAACATGCTATTTAGGCTAGCTGTATGTACATTGTTGCGTTTGGACCAGTTGTTCCTCCCAGGGAATTCAAGTCACAAGTCGCTCCCAAGCTCTTTACGACACTTAAAGCTGAGTAGAAAAACCACCAGAGACAGAATAGGTATTTTGTAATATATTTGCAAAGCTTTGCATATACATTGAGACCAGTCCAGCATAGAACATTCAATCGCGCCGCCAAGATGGTCTGCCCCCCTCCCATGAAAAACCCTCTCCCCTCTTAAGTCTCTCTCTCTCCCACCCTCGCAGTCATGTCCCTCCAGCCAAAACACATGCCCATTGTCCTCCGCACCTGGACATAAGGCTAGATAAGAGAAAGGAGTATCTCTCTTTCTTACATTCCTCACTCAAGGTTAAGCACACAGTTTTTGCAGACAACCAAAAGACCACAATTGGAAGAAAAACACTAGCTGTTTTTTAATATGATTATGAAATAAAAGAAGTAACACTTAAATTCAGATATATGTAAATATCTGCCTCCGACAACATATTGCATCATTATGCCTCATTTGTAGGTATATTTGAGCTCATTTAATTTCCTTTATTTATGTTAATTTATTATGTGCATGTCTCGTGACATATTTTCTGTATGTAATATTGGCTGCATTTCTGATAGTTGTTTGTGTGCCATGTTGTTCCAGACCACAGCAAACGTTACCCAGCTTGCAAATATGGTAATAAATCCATTAGAAGACTTCAGCCTGCCGTTTCCTTTAATTTTGACACACACTCTACACACACATTGGCCACCCTAAGACATTTCCAGGAGTTATCTCACCCTCTGAGAAGTTTTACTAATGTTTGTAAAAATGTGTAGAATAAATATTACATGTCAACATTTCTGTTAACGAAGATTTACGTCAGCCTGCGACACATAGTCATTTTGATAGTAGGCTAATGTGGCTAATTAGCCACTTACATCATGTGTTGTCTTCACTATAACATTTATATAAGTCTTTTAATTTTTTGTGGCTCCAGACAGATTACTTTTTTGTATTTTTGGTCCAATATGGCTCTTTCAACATTTTGGGTTGCCGACCCCTGGCTTAGTCGGACATGATATTGTATTTGTCCACTGACCTTGACTCACATATGAACTAGAAGTGCCATCCCATTCCTAACCCATAGGCTTTAATATGACCTTTTGCAGCTATTACAGCTTCAACTCTTCTGGGAAGGCTGTCCACAAGGTTGCGGAGTGTCTTTATAGCATTGTTCCAAAAGCGCATTGGTGAGGTGGCTCTCAGTCTCTGTTCTAATTCATCCCAAAGGTGTTCTATCAGGTTCAGGTCAGGACTCTGTGCAGGCCAGTCAAGTTCATCCACACCAGACTCTGTCATCCATGTCTTTATGGACCTTGCTTTGTGCACTGGTGCACAGTCATGTTGGAAGAGGAAGGGGCCCGCTCCAAACTGTTCCCACAAGGTTGGGAGCATGGAATTGTCCAAAATGTTTTTGGTATCCTGGATCAATCAAAGTTCCTTTCACTGGAACTAACTCCTGAAAAACAACCCCACACTGCAAAAAGTGAAATCTAAGTAAGATGAAATATCTCAAATAAGGGTGGTATTTGATTATTTTCTGTCTGATAAGATAATTCTTCTCACTAAGCAAATTTTATGTTAGAGTGTTTTACTTGTTTTAAGGGTTTTGGTCCTAATTGATCTCAGTAAGATATTACAGCTTGTTGCTGAGATTTTATGACCTATATCGAGTAAAACATGCTTGAAACTAGAATATCAAGTGTTGCAAAGCTGTGTCATCAACACTCACAAGTATAAAACTACTTTTTTAAAGTAATAATTTCTTACTTCAAGCATGAAAAAAAAAATCATGATTTTGACACAATTTGCTGTTTTATTTTCAATGAAACAATAGAAAACAGGTACTCATATAGTAGTACAGTTGGCACAGTACAGTAAACTGACAGTTAATATTTAAACATTTAACATTTCAAACAATTTTGAACCGAAATAGTTCATGCACATTCAGATAAATTCTTCAAAATTACAATAAAAAAAATTTGGCCCGGGGCCGGGCTGTATATATGCACACTAATTGACGGAAAGAGCATGCACTTGGCGCGATGATGTCATGTTATCCATGGAAAAATGCATTTTTAGACAATATGATTTGTTTTAGCGGCTAGGAGACCCCAAGAGTAACAAGCGGTTGCCTTGTTGCCTTTCCATTAAAGGGGAACATTATCACCAGACCTATGTAAGCATCAATATATACTTTGATGTTGCAGAAAAAAGACAATA
Source organism: Nerophis lumbriciformis (assembly GCF_033978685.3). NCBI lineage: Eukaryota > Metazoa > Chordata > Actinopteri > Syngnathiformes > Syngnathidae > Nerophis > Nerophis lumbriciformis. The sequence continues at coordinate 28,097,230 of NC_084550.2, forward strand.
TATTTTTTTAACCGATTTCTGAACTCTAAATGGGTGAATTGTGGTGAATTAAACGCCTTTCTAATATTCACTCTCGGAGCGATGACGTCACATCGGGAAGCAATCCGCCATTTTCTCAAACACATTACAAACACCGAATCAAATCAGCTCTGTTATTTTCCGTTTTTCGACTGTTTTCCGTACCTTGGAGACATCATGCCTCGTCGGTGTGTTGTCGGAGGGTGTAACAACACGAACAGGGACGGATTCAAGTTGCACCAGTGGCCCAAAGATGCGAAAGTGGCAAGAAATTGGACGAAATTTGTTCAAAATACGAGGCTGCGGGGAAAGCCGACGAAATGGTCAGTCGTTTGTTCCGCACACTTTACCGACGAAAGCTATGCTACGACAGAGATGGCAAGAATGTGTGGATATCCTGCGACACTCAAAGCAGATGCATTTCCAACGATAAAGTCAAGGAAATCTGCCGCCAGACCCCCATTGAATCTGCCGGAGTGTGTGAGCAATTCAGGGACAAAGGACCTCGGTAGCACGGCAAGCAATGGCGGCAGTTTGTTCCCGCAGACGAGCGAGCTAAACCCCCTGGATGTCTTGGCTCACACCGTCCCTTATGCCACCGAAGATGATCAAGAGAAGAACATCGACCCTAGCTTCCCTGGCCTGCTGACATCAACTCCAAAACTGGACAAATCAGCCTTCAGGAAAAGAGCGCGGATGAGGGTTTGTCTACAGAATATATTAATTGATGAAAACTTTATTCATTACTCGCGGTTTTACGTAAATTATTATACATAAACTGTGTTTACCAATAATTTAGCTTAAAAACATTACAACACTTAAAAACAAACACATACCAATCGTTGGTTAGAAGGCGATCGCCGAATTCGTCCTCGCTTTCTCCCGTGTCGCTGGCTGTCTTGTCGTTTTCGTCGGTTTCGCTTGCATACGGTTCAAACCGATATGGCTTCAGTTTCTTCTTCAATTTCGCTTAAGCCGCTGAAATCCGAGTCTGAATCCGAGCTAATGTCGCTATATCTTGCTGTTCTATGCGCCATGTTTGTTTGTGTTGGCATCACTATGTGACGTCACAGGAAAATGGACGGGTGTATATAACGATGGTTAAAATCAGGCACTTTGAAGCTTTTTTTAGGGGTACTGCGTGATGGGTAAAATTTTGAAAAAAACTTCGAAAAATAAAATAAGCCACTGGGAACTGATTTTTAATGGTTTTAAGCCTTCTGAAATTGTGATAATGTTCCCCTTTAAGATAATAAACTAGTTTTTAGTATAAGTTTGCTGCTTTCAAGAAATGTAATGGCGAGCGCATATCATTATGTCAAGATAATGGCACTCGCATTTACTTCATTTAAGAATATTTTTCAACATATTGAGCAAAAATGTCTCTTTTTTTGTTTCTACCAAGAAAAGTGCACTTGTTATTAGTGAGAATATACTTATTTTAAGCTATTTTGGGTTCATTGAGGTTAACTAATTTCACTTGTTATGGAAAGTATTGACAAGCCGAATCTTCTTGTTCTATTGGCAGATAATTTTGCTTAGTTCAAGTAAAATACCCCTCATTTTTGTATTTTTTTTTCTTGTTTTTGACCACTGACTTATTGCAGTGCACACCATGATTCCTCCACTGACCTCTCTCTGTCAGTTTAAGTGGCCTACCACTTGGTGGCTGAGTTGCTGTTGTTCCCAAACTTTTCCATTTTCTTCTAATAAAGCCGACAGTTGACTTTAAGGATGTTTAGGAAATTTCACGACTGGATTTGTTGCACAGGTGGTGAAATCACTGAGAGCGGTTGATTGTATACACCTGTGGCCGGGCCAAGTGATTAGGACACCTGGTTCGCATCATTTGGACGGGTGGCCAAATACTTTTGGCAACATAGTGTATGTTCAATCACAGAGAAGTAAACATTCGAAACCGTTGCCTCAATAGATACAGACCACTTTTTATTATCAAAGACCACAAAGCCTAGCAAGAGTGCTTCTTCTCAAAGGTAGCCCAGACCGTTAAAGGCTTGCCTGGACCACTGGTGTCTGCTACTTTGTTATCTTGGCAACTGGCTTCTAGGCCTTCACGCAGGGCCGCCGTAGAGCAGTGTGCGGCCGCCTTCCAAGGTTCATTCATTCATTCATTTCTTATTGGGACAGAGATAACTGGATTAGTGCTCCAAGCTCCCAGGAGTCCGCCGGGAGGGAGCCCTTAACCCTCTTCACTCTAGCAGACAATAGCTGTGTGTGATAGTCTGACTTTGTGCTTGTGTCCTTGCCAGATAGAACCAGTGCTTCTTTCAGCAAAGAAAAGCGGCATGCACGCACGCACGCACGCACGCACGCACGCACGCACGCACGCACGCACGCACGCACGCACGCACGCACGCACGCACGCACGCACGCACGCACACACACACACACACACACACACACACACACACATTTATGTAGTTCGTACCTTCTGGAGACCTGAGAAAAAAGCCTCCCTCTTTAGGACCAGCCTTTCTAGATATATAAAGAAGTGTATTTACAACATTAATAATATATACATACTATGCAAATATAAATAAAAGCTTTTTGTGAAAAATGAGTTGGAATTTCACAAGAAAAAGGTCACAATTTCACAAGAAAAACGTAGAATTTTGGCAGTATTATAACAAAAGTCGTAATTTTACTCAACGCAAGTCAACATTTTACAAGAAAAACTGAACATTTGTGCAATATTATGATAAAAGTTGGAATTTTACTCAATAACAGCTGCAATTTTACAAAAAAAAAACAATGTTTTGGCACTTTTATCAAAAGAGTCATAATTTTACTCGACAAAAGTCACAATTTTATAAGAAAAAAAAATCAGAATTTTGTCATAATTTTGCTCAGAAAATGTCACTATTTTACAAGAATAACAAGAAAAATTGGCAATATCGTGATAAAAGTCAAGAATTTTATATGACAAATGTCACCATTTTGCATTAAAAAGTAATAATTTTACATAAAAAAGGTAATAATTTTACATTAAAAAAAGTAATAATTTTACAAGAAAATATTGCAATATTGCAGAAACAGAATTTTTTTTTTCAATTTTTAAGAAATAAGTCGACACATTGTGCGAAAAAGACTGCTTTTAGTTAATTAATTTAATTTTGAATTTTTTGTTTGTAATTGTTTTTTAATGTTCATTATTTACTTCAAGTTATTACAGTATGTCTTTATATACATATTTATTTATTTGTTTAATTCATTTTGGCCAAAAGGGGCGCATTTCAATTTCCTACACACACTTGTTATTTCATATGTTGACCAGAGGAAGAGCACTTCACATTTTTGCACACACTTGTTATTTCATATGTTGACCAGAGGGGAGCACTTTTAAAAGCGACACACAGTCAATGTGAAAAATCCCTCCTTTTTTTGGGACCACCCTCATGTTGACCAGCAGGGGTGCAAATGAGACATTGTCTATTAGATGCAATGTTATTGGGACCATGATTTATGTCATCACTTGTTCACACCTCCTCATATGGAAGATACTTTTCCTTCTTCATGTCTCAAGAAGGGTGGACATACAAGAACACACACACACACACACACACACACACACACACACACACACACACACACACACACACACACACACACTGAACGGAGTCATTAAAACAATGCAAGAAATCTAGGAACTGAGTGGTACTGAACAAGAAAGACAGGCGGTCTGCAGCATTATTTGCCAATATTAGCATTTCAAATATCTGTTCCTCATTTGTTCATTTAATGACTTGGGGCTGCACTTGGGCACAACTTCCCCCTGCTGGCCTGCACTCGCATGAAGCGTCAATGCTTTGCCATGTTTGCCTTTGTACTGCTGTATTACTGCAATTACCAGGAATGCACTATTATGGACATTTTAACCGATACCAATCATTTCTAGACCGATAACCACCGATATTTATGTATATACATTGGTGGTCAAAAGTGTACATTCACTTGTAAAGAACATCATGTCATGGCTGTCTTGAGCTTACAATCATTTCTACAACTCTTATTTTTTTTACGTTTGCTGTGGTCGCCACTATTAACACCATACATCTTCATAGGGAATTTTAGGGTGACTAACCAGATTTGTTACGTTAAAGCTCGTCTTTTTCCTCCGCCGAACATGTTTTGCAAACTGCGAAATGTCTGCTAAAGAAAGCCCGCGCCAGTACCCAGTACCCAGTACCATGACAAATATGCGACCACACCGTCCGAGAGAGGCGAGGTTGAGGAGCCGGGTCGCGGCACGTCGATAACAAGCTTTTATTATTATCAGCCTATTTTGTCGGTTGAGATGAGGTGGTTTGGGCATCTGGTCAGGATGCCACCGGAACGCCACCCTAGGGAGGTGTTTAGGGCACGTACGACCGGTAGGAGGCCACGGGGAAGACTCAGTGGCCTAGTGGTCAGAGTGTCCGCCCTGAGATGGGTAGGTTGTGAGTTCAAACCCCAGCCGAGTCATACCAAAGACTATAAAAATGGGACCCGTTACCTCCCTGCTTGGCACTCAGCATCAAGGGTTGGAATTGGGGGTTAAATCACCAAAAATGATTCCCGGGCGCGGCACCGCTCCCCTCACCTCCCAGGAGGTGAACAAGGGGATGGGTCTAATGCAGAGGACAAATTTCACCACACCTAGTGTGTGTGTGACAATCATTGGTACTTTAATTCTTTAAGCTGTGGTCGCCACTATTAACACCATACACCTTCATAGGGAATTTTAGGGTGACTAACCAGATTTGTTACGTTAAAGCTCGTCTTTTTCCTCTGCCGAACACATTTTGCAAACTGCGAAATGTCTGCCAAAGAAAGCCCGCGCCAGTACCCAGTACCATGACGAATATGCGACCACACCGTCCGAGAGAGGCGAGGTTGAGGAGCCGGGTCGCGGCAAGACGATAACAAGCTTTTATTATTATCAGCCTATTTTGTTGGTTGAGATGAGGTGGTTTGGGCATCTGGTCAGGATGCCACCGGAACGCCACCCTAGGGAGGTGTTTAGGGCACGTACGACCGGTAGGAGGCCACGGGGAAGACCCAGGACACGTTGGGAAGACTCAGTGACCTAGTGGTCAGAGTGTCCGCCCTGAGATGGGTAGGTCGTGAGTTCAAACCCCGGCCGAGTCATACCAAAGACTATAAAAATGGGACCCGTTACCTCCCTGCTTGGCACTCAGCATCAAGGGTTGGAATTGGGGGTTAAATCACCAAAAATGATTCCCGGGCACGGCATCGCTGCTGCCCACTGCTCTCCTCACTTCCCAGGGGGTGAACAAGGGGATGGGTCAAATGCAGGACAAATTTCACCACACCTAGTGTGTATGTGACAATCATTGGTACTTTAACTTTTTAACTTTTTAAGCTGTGGTCGCCACTATTAACACCATACATCTTCATAGTGAATTTTAGGGTGACTAACCAGATTTGTTACGTTAAAGCTCGTCTTTTTCCTCCGCCGAACACATTTTGCAAACTGCGAAATGTCTGCCACAGAAAGCCTGCGCCAGTACCCAGTACCATGACAAATATGTGACCACACCGTCCGAGAGAGGCGAGGTTGAGGAGCCGGGTCGCGGCAAGACGATAACAAGCTTTTATTATTATCAGCCTATTTTGTCGGTTGAGATGAGGTGGTTCGGGCATCTGGTCAGGATGCCACCCAAACGCCTCCCTAGGGAGGTGTTTAGGGCACGTCCGACCGGTAGAAGGCCACGGGGAAGACCCAGGACACGTTGAGAAGACTCAGTGGTCAGAGTGTCCGCCCTGAGATGGGTAGGTCGTGAGTTCAAACCCCGGCCGAGTCATACCAAAGACTATAAAAATGGGACCCGTTACCTCCCTGCTTGGCACTCAGCATCGAGGGTTGGAATTGGGGGTTTAATCACCAAAAATGATTCCCGAGTCGGTTGAGATGAGGTGGTTCGGGCATCTGGTCAGGATGCCACCCAAACGCCTCCCTAGGGAGGTGTTTAGGGCACGTCCGACCGGTAGGAGGCCACGGGGAAGACCCAGGACACACGTTGGGTAGACTCTCCCGGCTGGCCTGGGAACGCCTCGGGATCCCCCAGGAAGAGTTGGACGAAGTGGCTGGGGAGAGGAAAGTCTGGGCTTCCCTGTGACCCGACCTCGGATAAGCGGAAGAAGATGGATGGATGGATAGTTTTTCATTATCGGAATTACCGATGTGTCATTAATGCTAATTATTGGTCAATAATTCCGGGCCGCTAATCTTATCGTGCATCCCTAGCAATTACCTGACTGTATGCATTATTTCCAGTCTTATTTTGAGTCGTCGTTCTTCTTATTTCCACTGTGAAGGACGTCAGCCGGTAATTGAGCGACACCTCTTCTACACGAGTGGTCACGGTCGAGCGTGCCGCGGGTTTCGACTCATTGATTATAGTTTTTACACAATCATTGCCCACTTCACAACTTCAAGTCCGGCGCCTTGATTGCTTGGATCCATGCTCAAGTCCAGGACGTTTGCCCCCCCCTTTGGCACTGTCGGACAGGGGCACAGAACCATTGCCTGCGTCCGCACTTCTTGTCTCCTTCGCGGTCTTACTAACTCCCAGCTTCCCCCTTCGCACTGTTACTGAGAACAAGCATGCGTCCAAGGAATGCAAACACACACACACACACACACACACACACACACACACACATTCCTACACATGCACACACACATTCCCTGTGCCCTGCCAGCTTTGCAGGTCATTGTGTTTGGCACGTGGCCACCATCTTGCTTAGTTACACATTGACTCGCACTCGCCCCCTGCCTGACTCCTGCCTTGGCAGACAGCTCCTGCTGAGTAAGGCGGGCGGCATTCTCCCCTTCCCCTTTTTACTCTCGCTCTCCTTCCGACGTGGACTCTCCTTCTCTTCACCTTTTGTCTTTACGAGCGTGAATATCAAATCCCTCGATTTGTCCTCGTCAGCCTATTGCTAAGGCCATGTCTACACTAAGCTGGATAACCCCTTAAACGAATAATTATTTACATGTACGGACGATTGTGGAAATCACACATGAATACCTTAAGACAGACCTGGGCATTCTGCGGCCCGCGGGCCACATCCGGCCCTTTGTGCGTCCCTGTCCGGCCCGCGTGAGGCCAATCATAAATTACAAAATAGATTTTTTTTAAAACATCTATGTAGTGCGTGCAATACAACTGTGCTGCTTTTATTTTGAAAAGTGTTATTTATGGACGTATGTCCGTGTGTAACCTGTGAGTGAAGGTGCACAGCGACAAGTGATGCTCGGTTACCCCCGAGACGCTAAAAAGAGAAAAGTTGATAATGAATGCCATGTTTTCAACAAGACATGGACTGCCAAGTATTTCTTTACAGAAATTAAAGGTAGAGCCGTGTGCTTAATTTGTGGTACACAGGTTGCTTTGTTTAAAGAATATCATTTGAATCGCCACTACACGACGAAGCACGAGGAAAAATACCGGAATCTGTCTGATGAAGAGCGCGCAAGGGAGTCTGCAAACCCAACAAGGACTTTTTGCCAAATTTCACACCCCCAGAGATGCAGCCGTCAGGACAAGTTCCGTCCTTTCTCACAAAATCGCCAGAAAAAGTAAGGCGTTTTCTGACGTAGAGTTTATTAAGGAGTGCTTATTGGACTCTGTTGCGCTGATATGGCCGGAGAAGAGGGGCGCATTTGAGAACGTGTCACTCTCCCGACGCACTGTAACGAGGCGGGTTGAGACCATCGCTGGAAACTTGGAGCTTCAGCTGAAGAACAGAACGACCGACTTTGACTGTTTTTTACCACCCAGTTGCTCATCTTCTTACGTGGGATAACTGCAGACTTTCAAATCACGGAGGAGCCTGCCGCCATGCAGTCAATTAAAAAGACAACCACAGGTAATGACGTGTTCACAGAGGTAAATGCGTGTTTGGACATGTTAGGATTGAAATGGGACAAGCTGGCAGGTGTGACAACAGATGGTTGTCCAAATCTGACGGGGAAAAATGTTGGACTTTTAAAGATGATGCAGGATAAAGTGACAGAAATTGACATTTTTGCATTGTTTTATACATCAGGAAGTGTTGTGTAAGACAGTGTTAAAAATAAAACCATCAAAAGCAATCTGCTTTTGTATAAAGTTAAGTTAGGTTAAATGAAATTATTATTATTATTATTATTTATCTTACGTATATAAAAAATAATTTGATCAAAATTTAATTGAAATATTGCCGGTGTGGCCCTCCAGCAGTGCTCGGGTTGCTCATGCGGCCCCCGGTAAAAATTAATTGCAAACCCCTGCCTTAACAGAAAGCCATTGCAGCTAATTGGGATACAACGCTTATCAGACAGCAAGAGAACTTTCCAATGCTGTGATTCTACTTACTGATACAACCCTAGTTGACACCAAACCTAAACGAACTGGATGTGTTTGAGTTGTGCCGCTGAGCCGGACACTGGTATCCGTTTTGAACGTATTATGTTCCGGCTGAAAAAAGACAGCACATACTGGCCGTGCCTGCATGTACCCTGATTTGAATGAAATGCTCAGATCTTTGAGGTGAAGTGGAAATACAATCTATGGATGAACATATCATATTTTTATCATGGTTAAATGTTCCTGGGAGTGTTGGTGGCTCATGTCTTTATGCCCCCGCATGGCTGCAATGTCTCAACGCAGAATTTCGAGGTGTGGCATCAAGGGATTGTAGCCTGAAGCTACCGTGCAGTGTTCTGTTCAGACCCAATCCCCCTTACCCTGACTCATACATACCATACTGCTGCATGATCACTAAGCACTCTTTCCTTTCGCAGAAGAATAGGACAATCTCCCCTTTGCCTTTCCTTCTTTCCACCCACTTTCTTTCCTCCCCCCACAGCGCAGAAATCTTTGTGCTCGGTCGAGTCAAGACTCCAAATTGTTGTTAGTGTAAGGCCTGTGATTGATGGGTGATGTCATCAGCAGAGACGTCTCCCCTGCACCTTCGCACAAGATACACCTTGATGGCTGCATAGTGATAACATGGAGTGGAATGAACTTGTCACACCCGACATGCTATGTACTACATACAGTGGTGGTCAAAAGTCTACATAGACTTTTAAAGAACATGATGTAATGGCTGTCTTGACTTTACAATCATTTCTACAACTCTTATTTTTTTGTGATGTAGTGATTGGTGTTCCTGGGATTAAAGGCCTCACCTTTTCTCCTCCAAACATATTGCTGGGTATTGTGGCCAAACAGCTCAATTTTTGTTTCACCTCACCACAGAACTTTCCTCCAGAAGGTCTTATCTTTGTCCATGTGATGTCATACATGTCAAAAGTGGTAAAGGAATGGCTAGAATGAAGGTTTTAGAATGGCCTTTCCAAAGTCCTGACTTAAACGTGTGGACAATGCTGAAGAAACAAGTCCATGTCAGAAAACCAACACATTTAGCTGAACTGCACCAAGTTTGTCAAGAAGAGTGGTCAAAAATTCAAGCAGAAGCTTGTGGATGGCTACCAAAAACATATTGCTGGGTATTGTGGCCAAACAGCTCCATTTTTGTTTCACCTCACCACAGAACTTTCCTCCAGAAGGTCTTATCTTTGTCCATGTGATGTCATACACGTCAAAAGTGGTAAAGGAATGGCTAGAATGAAGGTTTTAGAATGGCCTTCCCAAAGTCCTGACTTAAACGTGTGGACAATGCTGAAGAAACAAGTCCATGTCAGAAAACCAACACATTTAGCTGAACTGCACCAAGTTTGTCAAGAAGAGTGGTCAAAAATTCAAGCAGACGCTTGTGGATGGCTACCAAAAACAAATACTGGGTATTGTGGCCAAACAGCTCCATTTTTGTTTCACCTCACCACAGAACTTTCCTCCAGAAGGTCTTATCTTTGTCCATGTGATGTCATACACGTCAAAAATGGTAAAGGAATGGCTAGAATGAAGGTTTTAGAATGGCCTTCCCAAAGTCCTGATTTAAACGTGTGGACAATGCTGAAGAAACAAGTCCATGTCAGAAAACCAACACATTTAGCTGAACTGCACCAAGTTTGTCAAGAAGAGTGGTCAAAAATTCAAGCAGAAGCTTGTGGATGGCTACCAAAAACATATTACTGGGTATTGTGGCCAAACAGCTCCATTTTTGTTTCACCTCACCACAGAACTTTCCTCCAGAAGGTCTTATCTTTGTCCGTGCGATGTCAGACATTGATGTCAAGAAGTCTCATCCTCGTACTCCATGTACATGAATGTGTTCATATAATGAATGTTGAGAGGCGGCATTCCATGTTGTGTTAATTCACAATGCAGGGGTTGAAGGAAAGACTATTGCCAGGAGCACGCATAGCAACACGCAAACTTCAGTTTGTCAAACAATGCATGCTACAACAAAAGGCCAGGCCTTGAGTTCCGGGTTTGTGTTAGTACTCCAGGTGTTTTCTGCCGAACTCCACACATATTCATTCAGTTTCCACTACAGCCCTCCCGGGCTTGAGACTCTTTGTTTCGAGTTGGCAGGATGAAAGGATCGACTATGTTGCCTCCCACCATCCACCTTTTTATCTCCCATCTAATGAACTGAGCCTGCTAAGTGTTGAGCTAAAAGCAGACTTTTCTTTATACCTGTGAAGAGAGAGAGAGATACTAAATGTGTGTTTTATTGCCAAGCACAAGCAGGCCCGGTCTGTGCCAAGTGTTGCCAGGCCAGCTGGCTGTCACTCACACCTTTGTTGTGCCTTGTGCTCCGTATTCAGAGGAGGCGTTTACTTGTGTTTTGTGGTGTGGGCCCTTGATCTCGGGGAGGACTTGGCATATGAATACTTGGAGATCAATCACCAGGGCCTGGTTAAGACGGAAAACCAAGAAGAGATCCTGGATAATTAATAATAATAATAATAATAATAATGGATTAGATTTTATTTCGCACTTTTCTATTATTAGATACTCAAAGCGCTCACAGAGAAGTGGGAACCCATCATTCATTCACACCTGGTGGTGGTAAGCTACATTTGTAGCCACAGCTGCCCTGGGGTAGACTGACGGAAGCGAGGCGGCCAGTTTGCGCCTACGGCCCCTCCGACCACCACCTGTCATTCATTCACAGGTCCGGTGGCCATGGATGAAGTGCTGGCTGTCCAGAGTCGGGACCCGGGGTGGACCGCTCGCCTGTGCATCAGTTGGGGACATCTCTGCGCCGCTGACCCGTCTCCGCTCGAGATGGTCTCCTGCCGGCCCCACTATGGACTGGACTCCCACTATGGACTGGACTTTCACAATATTATGTCAGACCCACTCGACGTCCATTGCATCCGGTCTCGCCTAGAGGGGGGGTGGGTCACCCACCTATGCAGTCCTCTCCAAGGTTTCTCATAGTCATTCACATTGACGTCCCATTGGGGTTGTGAGTTTTTCCTTGCCCTTATGTGGGCTCTGTACCACGGATGTCGTTGTGGCTTGTGCAGCCCTTTGAGTCACTTGTGATTTAGGGCTATATAAATAAACATTGATTGATTGATTCATTCATTCATCATTCATTCACCAGTGTGAGCGGCACCGGAGGAAAGGGTGAAGTGTCCTGCCCGAGGACACGTTGGCAGCGATTTCGATGTCAAGAGGCGGGGAGCGAACCGGCAACCCTCAGGTTTCTGGCACGGCCGCTCTACCCACTACGCCATACCGCCCCAAAATAAGTGCCATCCATCTTCTTCCGCTTATCCGAGGTCGGGTCACATGGGCAGCAGCCTAAGCAGGGAAGCCCAGACTTCCCTCTCCCCAGCCACTTTGTCCAGCTCTTCCCGGGGGATCCCGAGGCGTTCCCAGGCCAGCCGGGAGACATAGTCTTCCCAACGTGTCCTGGGTCTTCCCCGTGGCCTCCTACCGGTCGGACGTGCCCTAAACACCTCCCTAGGGTGGCGTTCGGGTGGCATCCTGACCAGATGCCCGAACCACCTCATCTCAACCGACAAAATAGGCTGATAATAATAAAAGCTTGTTATCGTCATGCCGCGACCCGGCTTCTCAACCTCTCCTTTCTCGGACGGTGTGGTCGCATATTCGTCATGGTACTGGGTACTGGCGCGGGCTTTCTTTGGCAGACATTTCGTAGTTTGCAAAATGTGTTCGGCGGAGGAAAAAGACTAGCTTTAACGTAACAAATCTGGTTAGTCACCTTAAAATTCACTATGAAGATGTATGGTGTTAATAGTGGCGACCACAGCAAACATAAAGACACAGGACTGGAAACGGTTAGAAAGAATAACTTAAGCCTGAACCACCTCATCTGGCTCCTCTCTCCACCCGGCGGAGGAAACTAATTTCGGTCGCTTTTATCCGATTCTGGATAAATAAGTGCTTATGGGTAAACAAATGGATTTGCTACAATTAAAGTTATCAGCAAAAAAAAAACTAATAAAAAACAAGTCCTTAACCGTTGGTCTTGTGTTGGTTTCAAATGAAAGAGCAAATGATACACAGATTTTGATATCTTTGATTTTATTTGTGGAAATCACTTTACATTGAGTAAACAACCTCAAAGTGCTACAGTGTATTAAAAAAATTTAAATAAAAAGATAATAAAAAATAAATAAAAATAAAAACTACAACAGCCAAATAGCTAGAACTAGTATGCATGTATCTAAAAAAAATGCTTTTTTAAAAAGAAAGGTTTTTAAGCCTTTTTTAAAAGCATCCACAATCTGTGGTGCCGTCAGGTGGTCAGGGAGAGCGTTCCACAGACTGGGAGCGGCGGAGCTTTGTAATGTATTTTCCGGACCATAGGGCACACCGGATTATAAGGCGCATTGCCGATGAATGGTACATTTTTTAAAGATCGTTTTCATATATAAGGCGCACCGGGTTATAAGGCGCATAGCCGATGAATGGTCTATTTTTGATCTTTTTCACATATAAGGCGCACCGGATTATAAAGCGCATAGCCGATGAATGGTCTGTTAATCTTTTTCATATATAAGGCGCACCGGATCATAAAGCGCATTGCCGATGAATGGTCTATTTTTGATAGTTTTCATATATAAGGCGCACCGGACTATAAAGCGCATTGCAGATGAATGGTCTATTTTTGATTTTTTTTCATATATAAGGTGCACCGGATTATAAAGCGCATAGCCGATGAATGGTCTATTTTTTTTATCTTTTTCCATATATAAGGTGCACCGGATTACAAGGCGCATAGCCGATGAATGGTCTATTTTTTATCTTTTCCATATATAAGGCGCACCGGATTACAAAGCGCATAGCTGATGAACGGTCTATTTCTGATCTGTTTCATATATAAGAAGCACCGGATTATAAGGCGTATTGCAGATGAATGGTCTATTTTTGATCTTTTTCATATATAAGGCGCACCGGATTATAAGGCGCATAGCCGATGAATGGTCTATTTTTTATATTTTTCATATATAAGGTGCACCGGATTATAAAGCGCATAGCCGATGAATGGTCTATTTTTGATCTTTTTCATATATAAGGCGCCCCGGATTATAAGGCGCATTGCCGATGAATGATCTATTTTTGATCTTTTTCCATATATAAGGCGCACCGGATTATAAAGCGCATAGCCGATTAATGGTCTATTTTTTTTATATCTTTTTCATATATAAAGCTCACCGGATTATAAGGCGCATAGCCGACGAATGGTCTATTTTTGATCTTTTCCATATATAAGGCGCACCGGATAATAAGGCGCATAGCCGACGAATGGTCCATTTTTGATCTTTTTCATATATAAGGCGCACCGGATTATAAAGTGCATAGCCGATGAATGGTACATTTTTTAAAGATCGTTTTCATATATAAGGCGCACCGGGTTATAAGGCGCATAGCCGATGAATGGTCTATTTTTGATCTTTTTCACATATAAGGCGCACCGGATTATAAAGCGCATAGCCGATGAATGGTCTGTTAATCTTTTTCATATATAAGGCGCACCGGATCATAAAGCGCATTGCCGATGAATGGTCTATTTTTGATCTTTTCCATATATAAGGCGCACCGGATAATAAGGCGCATAGCCGACGAATGGTCCATTTTTGATCTTTTTCATATATAAGGCGCACCGGATTATAAGGCGCATTAAAGGAGTCATATTATTATTATTTTTTCTAAATGTAAAAGACTTCCTTGTGGTCTACATAACATGTAATGGTGGTTCTTTGCTCAAAATGTTGCATAGATGATGTTTTACACATCATCTTCAAGTCGCTTAAGGATGCGCCGTTTTGTGGGCGGGTCTTATTTACGTGCCTCCACTCGGACAGAGTCTTCTCCCCGTCATCTTTGTTGCAGCGGTGTAGTTTGCGAGGACGGGAGTGGAAGAAGTGTCAAGTGTATCTAAAGTTCCTTGGGTTAATAATGTAAACTCACTATACCGGTAGTTTTTAGTGCTTCTGACAGATACAAGTAAGAAATTTACACTACTTTATATTAGAAATGGCAACAGTGGAGGATGAATGTCACATAACAAGAGGATAGAGAAAAAGAAGACGCTTATCGACTACGGTGTCGGCACATTTTCAGGATTTATGCAGATCCTAAATACACATTAGCAGGTACTTTTTGCAAAACAAAACGCCAGATAATATGTCTGCTAATAGGTGCCATTTTGCGGTCCTTATACACGCACCATAATAATACCGTATGTTGAAGCACAGTACGTCTGACTACTGTAGCCGTAATGCTCCGACAATCCATCAAGTGGTGCGGCTTCATAGCTTAAATTACGGCAATAATATCCTTGTCTGCGATAATTTGTACTGTATTTTCCGAACTATAAGGCGCACTTAAAATCCTTTCATTCTCTCAAAAATCCACGGTGCGCCTTATGACCCGGTGCGCCTAATGTACGGAATAATTCTTGTTTTGCTTAGCGACCTCAAAGCTATTTTATTTGGTACATAGCGTAATGATAAGTGTGACCAGTAGATGGCAGTCAAACAAGAGATACGTGTAGGCTGCACTATGATGGCAATATGACTCAAGTTAACACCACCAACATTTTAAATGTTCCATTGAGAATTTAGAACATTACACACGGCCCTCACAAATCTATCAACATATTTTAGTACGACTTTGGTAAGCTATGAAGCCGCACTACTTGGATTGTCGGCACATTAAACATACAAATATTATTATGGTGTGTGTATAAGGTAAGACATATTATCTGGCGTTTTGTTTTGCAATATTATGCAAAAGCAACTTTTCTTACCTTCTGGTACCTGCTGATCTGTATTTGGGATCTGCATAAATCCTGAAAAATTGCGCGCGTCCGACGCTGTAGTCGATAAGCTTCTTGTTATGGGACATTCATCCTCTACTGTTTTCATTTCTAATATAAAGTAGTGTAAAGTTCTTACTTATATCTGTCAGTAGACTCGCCGTGGAAGCACTAAAACATACCGGTGTAGTGAGTGTACATTATTCACCCAAGGAACTTTAGTTATTAGAGTTTTTCACGGGACACATTTCGGGTGTTGTTGTTGCACTAGTTAGCCACGGATGAGGAGATGCTGCTCCGTTATTGATTGAAGTAAAGTCTGAATGTCACTAAAACTTAGCTCAACTAAAACATTTTGATACAGGCCCAGGCCTAAATACAGTTTCCCTGTTTAAATACTGTCAGACATGGGTTTTTTTCCAAGTGTTAAAGAATGTAGGACCAGGTTGGGTTTCCTTTCAAAGTTTGGCAATAGGTTTTTATGAATGCCAGAGGGGGAATACCAGGAAGTAAGGAATGACTGTGGAAAACTGGCAGTTTATCCTATCAACTGCCAGACTCTTCTCTACAAGTCAGATCTAGATTTTTACAATAGAAGTTGATATTTGACAACAACACAGAGATTAGACACTTACTGCACTTGTTGTCTTTGGAAGCGGACATTGGGAAAGCAGGTCTTTAGAAACACACAAAGCATACAAGTCCTTTTCAATCGTCTCGTTCACACTCTTTTGTAAGGAGTTTGTAGTGTTTGTTTTCAGTTTTAAGGAATTAGTCCCGACCTGTCTTTTATCTTCAACTCCGTTGTACGGAGAATGGAAACTAAAGTCCAAACAGAACGAGAGAAATGGAGAGGACGACGTCATTGGTAGAATAGAAAGCGATAATGCTATGTTGAACATCATAATTCTTGTCACTCAGACCTCGAAAATTCTACCAAACAACGTTGAAAACGGATTTGTAGAAAGAGAAAGTAATTATAATCTGGAAGGAACTGAGTTCTAGTTTTAGAAGACGGACAATCAATCAATCAATCAATCAATTCCTTTATTGTCATTGTCATAATAACACTTAAGTCATACATGTCAACGAGATTTTGTTTGAGCTTTGTCCAGCGGCATAGAAACTGCATTGAAGTGCAGGTTGACCATAGTTTACAGTTTAGCATTGTTAGGAAGATGGCGAATAGAGGGGTGTGGGGGTGGGAACAGTCGGATGTCTGATGGGTGTTACGTTGATGTTGCAGCAATGCAATGTCCAGAGCACAATTATTGAGGTGGTGAAGAGTGAGGTAATAAGATGGTCCGGGGCAGCAAAGGGGCAGGCTGTTCATTTAGCAGTCTCACAGCCTGGGGATACAGACTGTGAGACATTCTGGTGGTCCTGGCGCCAATCCATCTATACCTCCTTCCAGAGGGTAGCAGGTTGAAGAGGCCATGTGCTGGGTGGTATCTGTCCTTTAGGATGTTATGTACTCGCTTTAGGCAGCGAGTTGTGTACATGGCACTCATCTCTGGGAGTATCGTCCTTGTTATTTTCCACGCCGCTTTAACCACTCGCTGGAATGTCTTTTATCTTCAACTTTATCGTACGGAGAATGGAAAGTCCAAACAGAACATGAGAAATGGAGAGGAGGACGTCATTCGTAGAATAGAAAGCGATAATGCTATGTTGAACATCATATATGCATGCATGTTGTCAAGATCTGAGTGACAATAGTTGTCACTCAGACCTCGAAAATTCTACCAAACAACGTTGAAAACGGATTTGTAGAAAGAGAAAGTAATTATAATCTGGAAGGAACTGAGATCTGGTTTTAGAACAGGGACTATGCAAAGAAGTATTTCTTTTAGCTCGGTTGGTAGAGTGGCCGTGCCAGCAACTTGAGGGTTCCAGGTTCGATCCCCGCTTCCGCCATCCTCGTCACTGCCGTTGTGTCCTTGGGCAAGACATTTTACCCACCTGCTCCCAGTGCCACCCACACTGCTTTAAATGTAACTTAGATATTGTGTTTCACTATGTAAAAGCGCTTTGAGTCACTAGAGAAAAGCGCTATATAAATATAATTCACTTCAATCAGAGGTGTGTAGTCTATGGAACAAACTTGAATAAAAACAATGTCAATTACTTTCTGTATTCAAAAAATTTTTAACAAAATAAAATCATGCTAATGAAAATATATGATTGAATAAAATTATTTATTTTTATTATTATTTTATTGGTTTAATTGTTTTAAAATTGTAGTCGCCAACAGTGGAAGTCAGTAGTGAAAATAGAGGGCAGATATTCTAGGTTTTTAACTTATTTCTGCTCATTTTCAGTCATAATTTACTTAAATGTTATGTTGATTGTTTTGTCTTTATTTGTATTCCTTTGTTTGTTTGTTTTTATGCATGAAATAAATAAATGAACTGAATTGAACTACGTTTTTTTCATGCACTAAATTACCGAATATGTTGGCCCGTAGGGCACACTGCCGTTGAACGGGTCTATTCAGGTCTATTTTTATACAAGAGGCAACATTTTTTCTACATTTTAAAAGACTTCCTTATAGTCTACATAACATGTAATGGTGGTTGCATAGATGGTCAAGTGGTCAAGCAGAAGCTTGTGGATGGCTACCAAAAGCGCCTTATTGCAGGTAAACTTGCCAAGGGACATGTAAGCAAATATTAACATTGCTGTATGTATACTTTTGACCCTCACATTTGTCAGGTTCAAACACTGATGACATCTATTAAACAAGACAAGAAGCAAGGAATCATGCAGAGACAGAGTTCAAATTAGCTCAATGAGGAGAGACGTATTGGGCTGTACACTTAAGTTACAGTTCCAACCTACGGTCTAAGGTACAGCCCACGTGCTCCTCTATTTATTTGGGAGGTCCCTGGTTACATCACTGAGGCTGCTTCTGAAGGAAGGGGGGTCATTCCAGCAGCCCCAGTTAGACACAATATATGATTATTCAGAAATGCAAATGTGCTGACACTCGTGATATCGCCCTGTCCCTGCTTTGTCTGCGTCACGGTACTCGATGTTCTGCACACAAACCAAGATTGCAAGTTGTCCCTTTGCACGGATAGGAAAGTACAACTTAAGCACAATTGATAATAACTATAGCAACGGCCCTTTAAGCATAAGAGTTGTGTGAAAACTTACACATAATTATTCTAACGAGATTTGCTAACATTTTCAGTAGACCCAAAATAAATTCATAAAAGAAGCAAACTTCATGAATGTTTTTTGTGACCAACAAGTATCTGCTCCAATCACTACATCACAATATTTGTTTGCAAGGTTTAGTTCTTAAGAAGGACGTTTCGGCCTGACCCTTAATTACAAACAATTTAATAAATATGTATATGGAGACATACTGTAATAACTTGAAGTAAATAATGAAGATTAAAAACCAATTACAAACAAAAAATTAAAAAAAATTAAAATAAATGAACTAAAAGCAGTCTTTTTCTCACAATGTGTCGATATTTTTCTTATAAAAAAAAAGGAACAATTTCTCATTCTTTTTGTTTCTATAATATTGCAATATTTCCTGGTAATATTATTACTTTTTTATGTAAAATTATTACTTTTTAATGCAAAATGGTGACATTTGTCATATAAAATTCTGACTTTTATCACAATATTGCCAATTTTTTTTGTTGTTCTTGTAAAATAGTGAAATGTTTTGAGTAGAATTATGACTTTTGTCATCATTTTGCAGAGTAAAATTCCAATTATTATTATTATAATATTGACTACATAAGTTTTTCAACCTGTTTAAGTTGGGTGTCCACGTTAATCAATTCATGGTATAATTTGGTCAGTGAAATGGTTTCTCCGCCACTTTCAATAGAATCAGCCAACTAGCGTCAGTACGATCAGCTTCCAAATGTGAGTTCAGATATTTTATTTCTTTATTTTGTCACGTTGAGTATGTTTTTACAGTTGATGTTGACAATACGTTTTATTCACTCCCAGGCTGTGGAACGCTCTCCCTGACCACCTGAGGGCACCACAGACTGTGGATGCTTTTAAAAAAGGCTTAAAAACCCTTCTTTAAAAAATGTTTTTAAAAAAGCCTTTTTTTTTAGATATTCCTAGCTATTTGGCTGTTCTAGTTTTTATTTTTATTTTATTTTTTTTTACTATCTTTTTATGTATTTTTTAATACACTGCAGCACTTTGAGGTTGTTTACTCAATGTAAAGTGCTTTTTACAAATAAAATATATTATTATAATTATATATATATATTTTTCAAATATATTTTTTATATACGCCGGAAAATAGCCCGTTTTATACACTGTTGAGTTGTTTCAATGCAGAGTAGTGTGTGAGTGTGTTTTTGTATCGTGTTTGTCCAGCCGTGGTCACCTGGTGACATGAATAATGGTATTATGGGATGTATTTGTTCAAGTCGGACTAAGTAGGACATCACTAAAGGCCCAGGTGTGATTAGACCTATACACGTTTTACCACACAGTACGGTATATGTGCACATACCCTAAATTTGCTACTTTTTTCTTTCACTTTGGATCCTGCAGCTAATTTATGGATTTTTTTCTTCTTCGCTATAGCAACCATAGTAAAAATACTTTGAATAAAACGAGAAAATACACCTAGTAGGTGTTTTATTCTTTGTGCTATGGCGCCATTATTATTATTATTATTTTTTTTTTTCCCCCAACCGGAGTGCCGTCCATAGCGTTTCTACTCGTATGGATTCTACATTCATCACAACGGCTGTAAGTTTTACAATATAACTAAAACAATTCATACTTACCAAACCGTCCCATGTGTGAAGTGTTTTCATGCATATTTGTACGTGCTATGTAAGGAAGTTGCCGTTGCTAGCATGGGCTAATATGCTAACACATATTCGAGTGTCTGTTAGTATTATTAACTTACAATGGCATTCTTTTTGTATTGTTTTAGTTTCCGAAAATACTTCACCAAAACGTCACCGTGGAGTTATTGAGTCTGTTTAGCTGATTGGAGAGCTAGCTTCTGTTTTGTTTGATCAGCCGTTTTACTGCCTCGTCACAGGCATTGTAAAAATATTTTTTTCCTCTAAAATTTCGTGGGTGTTTTATTGTTTGTGCTATGGCGCCATCTTATGAACGAGTGTTTTTTTGTTGTTGTTTTTTTCCCCCCCAACCGGAGTGCCGTGTTTGTCCTCCGGCCGTCCATAGCGGTTCTACTCGTATGGATTCTACATTCATCACATCTAAGAATTACAATATAACTAAAACTATTCATACTTACTGAACCGTCCCATGTGTGAAGTGTTTTCATGCATATTTGTACGTGCTATGCAAGGAAGCCAACGTTGTTAGCATGGGCTAATATGCTAACACGTTTTCGAGTGTATGTGTCAGTATTATTAACTTACAATGGCATTTGTATAGTTTCGGTTTCACAAATTCCTCAGTAAATTCACCAAAATGTCACTGTGGAGTTATTGAGTCTGTTTAACTAATCGGAGAGCGAGCTTCTGTTTTGTTTGATTCGCCGTTTTACTGTCTTGTTGCAGACACTGTTTGGAAACAATTAAGGTATGTAAATAATATGCATGTGTAAACAACTCATGTCACAAGGCTAATATATGGACAAATATTTGTTCCTTCTAAAATGTAGTGGGTGTGGCTTATATACGGGTGCGCTCTTCAGTCCGAAATATAGGCTCATTTGAATGAAAATGAAGGTTTTATTCCATTCTAAGCTATTTTCAGTCGCCTTTCC
The DNA here is from genome assembly GCF_033978685.3 of Nerophis lumbriciformis. Lineage (NCBI taxonomy): Eukaryota > Metazoa > Chordata > Actinopteri > Syngnathiformes > Syngnathidae > Nerophis > Nerophis lumbriciformis. The sequence goes on from NC_084550.2 coordinate 28,118,210, forward strand.
CCCCATTGAGGTGTAACAATGACGGGCAGAGCTCCAGCCTTGAGGCCTGCAGCCTGGGTCTTAATGGGGGCGGAGCCACATGTACCAGTCAGTGTAGTGTAAGGAAGAGGGGGGGGGGGGGCTGAGAGAAAGCAGGTCACGCCCAGATTAAAGCTCAATGTATGTTTGCCACGTCAGCAAAGATGCGCCCGTCAGGAAACTGTCGTTTAAAAGATGGCAGACAAACCGAGGGAGGGAGTTGACGTTGCACATCTTGAGTTTTCTCCTACCGTAATGGATGCACGCTGAACCGCTGATGCATGCTTCCTTTTGTGCCTACGTTACCATGGGGTGTCCTTTTTAATGCACACCATCAAATCCCCCCAATCCCATATGGTGGCTAGGCCTGATGAGAGCTTGATGAAGTCAACCAGAATGTGTGTGTGTGTGTGTGTGTGTGTGTGTGTGTGTGTGTGTGTGTGTGTGTGTGTGTGTGTGTGTGTGTGTGTGTGTGTGTGTGTGTGTGTGTGTGTGTGTGTGTGTGTCTACCCTTCTTGAGACATCAACAAGGAAAAGTAAGTGAAATCTTGGTCCCAATATGGAAAAGCATTGCATCTAATAGAAAGCCAAATACTAGAGTCCGTGAACATTGCTCCAAAGTCAGGATTTTTTTTTGTTGATTTAATGTGCATACAAAAGTAAAGATTGACAGGTGCAAAGGCAGCAATATATGATAAAAGAAGACGGCAGCTAAAGAAGGACTTCCCTATTCATCCCCGCCAGGTGAACGGCTGATTTGACCACTTCCTGTGCTGACGTAAGACAAGCCATATGTGACCATAGGATGAACAAATACTAAGACTATAGTGGACATTAACACTTAGCTTCTACAGCTGGGTTGCCCAAAGTGCGGCACAGGGGCCATCTGTGGTCCCTGACTCCTTTGTCATCGGCCTTAAGCACATTACAAAAAACAAAAAATAGAGATCTCTTTTGCACCCCTGGTGGTGAAATCTATAACATGAGGGTGGTCCAAAAAAGGAGGGATTTCTGAATTTTAAAAGTGCTCCCCCTCTGGTCAACATATGAAATAACAAGTTTTAAAAAAAATACATATTTAAAGTGCTCCCCTTGTGGTCAACATATGAAATAACAAGTGTGTCTAAGAAATATTTAATTGCGCCCCCTTTGGCCAAAAGTACTTCAAAAAATGTAATGAATATGTTTATAGAGACATACTGTAATAACTTGAAGTAAATAATGAAGATTAAAAAAAGAAAATAAATGTACTAAAATCAGTCTTTTTCTCACAATGTGTCGACTTTTTTCTTATAAAATTGGGAACAATTTCTCATATTCTGTCTGTTTCTGTAATATTGCAATATTTTCTCGTAAAAATATTCCTTTTTTTATTTAAAATGATTACTTTTTAATGCAAATTGGCGACATTTGTCATATAAAATTCGGATTTTTATCACAATATTGCCCATTTTTTTGTTGTTCTTGTAAAATAGTGACATTTTTTTGAGTAAAATGATGACTTTTGTCATCATTTTGTCAAGTAAAAATCAGATTATTATAACATTGCCAACATTTCAAAGTTTTCTTATAAAATTGTGACTTTTGTCGGGTAAAATTACAACTTTTCATAAAATTACCAAAATGTTCAGCTTTGCTTGTAAAACTGCGACTGTTATTGAGTAAAATTCCAACTTTTATCATAATATTGCACAAATGTTCAGTTTTTCTTGTAACATTTTGAGTAAAATGACGACTTTTTTTTAACACTGCCAAAATTCTACATGTTTCTTGTGAAATTGTGACCTTTTTATTGTGAAATTCCAACTCATTTTTCACAACAAGCTTTTTTTATATGTGCATAGTATGTATATATTATTAATGTTGTAAATACACTTCTTTATATATCTAGAAAGGCTGGTCCTAAAAAGGGAGGCTTTTTTCCTCACGTCTCCAGAAGGTCAGAAATACGTGTGTGTGTGTGTGTGTGTGTGTGTGTGTGTGTGTGTGTGTGTGTGTGTGTGTGTGTGTGTGTGTGTGTGTGTGTGTGTGTGTGTGTGTGTGTGTGTGTGTGTGTGTGTGTGTGTGTGTACATATTGGCTTGCAAGCTGTTTTCATTATATTTCATTAATCATTCATTTCATACATGATTGTGCAAGCCAAGTCCTGATCAGCTCTGTGGGGGGTCTAGTCCAATCAGGAGGTGGGAAGGTCTTTCACTTCAGACATGCAAATGGCCCAGGAAGTGTTTTGAGTCTATTTTCTTTTTTTGGCCGACCATATATAAGCACTCACCTTGTGGTGAGTAGATTCTTCTAGAATAGATCCAGTCACCTTTGAACATTCTTTTTTTCTGACGTTCTTTGTCATAGCGGCTAACATCCATCCGCAGTCTGGCGACAAATAAAGTAAGTTTCTTGCAAGTATCATTATCACTGGAGGACGAGGAATAGCTAAACATGCTTCACTACACACCGTAGGAGAATACAATAGCTCACCGCCGTCACAATGTAAACAAACGCCATGGGTGGATCTACACCTCACATCCACTGTAATGATACCAAGTACAGGAGCGTATCTAATTGATACTACTATATTTTTTAGCATCACAAAATCTTTTTTCGTTTTTTTTAAATGTATATTATGTTTATAGACTTTGAATATGACCAATGTATGATCCTGTAGCTACTTGGTATCGGATTGATACCTAAATGTGTGGTATCATCCAAAACTAATGTCAAGTATCAAAGAAGAGAAGAATAAGTGATTATTACATTTTAACAGAAGTGTAGATAGAACATGTTAAAACAGAAAATAAGCAGATATTAACAGTAAATGAACGAGTGGATGAATAATACATTTTTTACAGTTTGTCCCTCATAATGTGTACAAAATAATAGGTGTATAAATGACACAATATGTTACTGCAGACTAATTAGGAGTCTTTGTTTGTTTACTTACTACTAAAAGACAAGTTGTCTATTTTATTTAAGGACTAAATGACAATAATAAACATATGTTTCATGTACAGTAGAGATGCGCGGTTTGCGGGCACAACCGCGGAGTCCGCGGATTATCCGCGGATCGGGCGGATGAAATTTTAAAAAATTAGATTTTATCCGCGGGTCGGGTCGGGTCGGGTGGTTAAAAAAAAATTAGATTTTAAATAGATTCAGGCGGGTGGCAGTTAAACCAATTCGGAAATATATATACATAGTTAAATGTTGTTACCCACATACGAAAAACGAGCAGGCACCTGCTGCATATGCCACAACAGAAGAAAAAAAAAAAAAGAGATGGACACTTTTACGGAGCGGAGAAGTGAGGCCTTGCCGGGGTCCGGGACCGAGGCCCCTTCCCCCGAGAGGGCCCCACCGGGAGCCGTAGCTGAGGCGAGCCGCGAGAAGGGCCCGACGCACGTCCAGGGTCACCACCGCGCCCACCGCACCGACACCCCGCCTCGTCCGCCTTCGCCGCGGCCGGCGTCACGCGCAGCAGGTAAGCAGCTTACCTGCCCGCCACCCCCGTGGCCGGGGGCTCGTAACAGGGGTCACTCCGCGCGCTCCGCCCGCGCAGCTTACCTGCCCGCCACCCCTGTTGCCGGGGGCGCGTAACAGGGGTCACTCCGCGCGCAGTGCGCTCATGAAAGGGGTGGGGCTCACCCTGGTTGATATAGACAGCAGCTAGGACGGTGGCCATGGAAGTTGGAACCCGCTAAGGAGTGTGTAACAACCCACCTGCCGAATCAACTAGCCCTGAAAATGGATGGCGCTGGAGCGTCGGGCCCATATACCCGGCCGTCGCCTGCAGCGAGACGCGCTTGGAGGTGCGCTCAGCGCGGCTCCCATATGATTGCGCACTGGTGTGCGTCTGGGTCGTGACAGCGTGGCACGCGAATGTCTGTACTGCATTGGATCAGTCTCCTTTCTTTAACAGGCAAAAGCTTTATAACCTCACTAATGCCTTGCATCGTCTATATTAGATATATAACAACGGGCGGATGCGGGCGGATGCGGGCGGATGCGGTTCTGATCAAATGTTAGATCGGGTGGATTGCGGATGGTTGACGACTTTCTGATGCGGTTGCGGATGAAATAATTGCCTATCCGCGCATCTCTAATGTACACTAACATTTTTTTGTTACAATAAAGACAATAATGACATTTTTGTGGTCCCCTTTATTTAGAAAAGTATCAAAATACATTTTGGTACCGGTACTATTCCACATGTATATTGCGGTCAAAACCATAAAAAGTACTTTCCGGGCTACAGAGAGCTCTTATATTTAAGCCACTCCCACTAAATTTTAGAAGATAGAACATTTTTTTACATATATTAGCAGCACCGGCCCAAAGATTTTTTTCTAAATGTGTATTTACATACTCTAATTGTTTCCTCACGGCAGTAAAACGGCTGATTGAACAAAACGGAAGTCATGGTCATGGACCCACTAGCTGTGGAAGCTAGCTGTCCAATCAGCTAAACAGACTCAATAACCCCACGGTGACGTTGATACAATACAAACATATTTGCTAATGCTAACAACGCTAGCTTGATTACATTACGATAGCATGCACAAATACGCATGAAAACACTCCTGCGGACATCACACATGGGACGCTTTAGTAAGTATGAATAGTTGTAGTTATATTGTAATACTATTCATACATTAATGAAGAATCCATACGAGTAGAAACGCTATGGACGTATATGGACACAAAAGAGGAAGTCCATTTTCAACCCGCCGCACCTGCAGTGAGCGAACTCGTCCAAAGAATGGCGCCACAGCACAAAGAAAAAACACACCCCATCAGTGTCTTTGTCGGTGCAATATGAAAAGTATTTATTGAACACAAAACAAGATGGCAAAAAAAATCCATAAATTAGCTGCACGGTTTCATAAGCCGCTGGGTTCAAAGTGTTGGAAAACAGTAGCTGTTTATAGTCGGTAAAACACGGTAGTTTTGCCTAAATCTCCTTCTAACAATCGGTAACACAACATCCCTCCATGGGGGGAACAACAAAGCATAATTCATTGAGTGTACTTTCAGCTTTTCGTGACGTCTTTTTGAGTTTTTCTTCTTGTTTGTCCCTCACTTGTCAGTCCCTCCTATGTGACACTTCCCAAAACAACCATTTTGTCTCTTTCCATTCCTGAGAGGAAATATGAGCCTCTTGAATACATACTTACCTTGCCGTGCAGAACACACGCACACGCACACGCACACGCACACATTCGTGTAGTTCGTACCTTCTGGAGACCTGAGAAAAAAGCCTCCTTCTTTAGGACCAGCCTTTCTAGATATATAAAGAAGTGTATTTACAACATTAATAATATACATCCATCCATTCTTTTTCTACCGCTTGTCCCTTTTGGGGTTACGGGGGGTTAATAATATACACATACTATGCAAATACAAAAAAGCTTGTTGTGGAAAAACGAGTTGGAATTTCACAAGAAAAAGGTCACAATTTCACAAGAAAAACTTATGTTGGCAGTGTTATAATAAAAGTCGTCATTTTACTCGACGCAAGTCAAAATTTGACAAGAAAAAGTGAACATTTGTGCAATATTATGATAAAAGTTGGAATTTTACTCAATAACGGTCACAATTTTACAAGAAAAACTTCAAATTTTGGCAATTTTTTTGAAAAGAGTCGTAATTTTACTCGACAAAAGTCACCATTTTATAAGAACACTTTAAAATGTTGGCAATATTATAATAATAATGGGAATTTTACTTGGCAAAATGATGACAAAAGGCATAATTTTACTCACGAAATGTCACTGTTTTACAGGAACAACTAAAAAATGGGCAATATTGTGATAAAAGTCAGAATTTTACATGACAAATGTCACCATTTTGCATTAAAAAGTCATCATTTTACATTAAAAAGTCATCATTTTAGGAGAAAATATTGCAATATTACAGAAACAGAATATGAGAAATTGTTCCCAATTTTATAAGAAAAAAGTCGACACATTGTGAGAAAAAGACTGCTTTTAGTTCATTTAATTAAATTAAATTGGGAAATTTTTGTTTGTAATTGGTTTTTAATCTTCATTATTTACTTCGAGTTATTACAGTATGTCTCTATATTCATATTTATTTATTTTTGAAAAAAATTAATTTTGGCCTATGGGGGCGCATTTCAATTTCTTACACACACTTGTTATTTCATATGTTGACCAGAGGGAGGGCACTTCAAATTTCTTACACACACTTGTTATTTCATATGTTGACCACCCTCATGTTGACCAGCAGGGGTGCAAATGAGACATTGTCTATAAGATGCAATGTTATTGGGACCATGATTTATGTCATCACTTGTTCACACCTCCTCATATGGAAGATACTTTTCCTTCTTCACGTCCCAAGAAGGGCAGGAATACAAGAACACACACACACACACACACACACACGACTATTGTTGCATTGCAATATGTGTGGGGCAGATGGCTGCGGTGACACTTTGCATGGTTGAGTATTAAACAGCAAGCCTGGCTGAGGTCACGGCTGGTTTAGGCAAAGGGCAAAAGAGCGAGGCAACAAAAGGGCAGCAGAGGGAGAGACTTGATATAAGGAAGACAAAAAAAAAAAGGAAATCCACGTGTGAAAATGTGTGTGTGCGTGACCACAATGACTTTGTATGGCCTGCCTTCAAGGGAGTGTGTGATTTATTCATAGTTGCATCAAGTGGGGTGGCCATTACCTCCATGTGGAGGGTGTGTCAGTCCATCACCAGCCATTACCTCCATGGTGGAGGGTGTGTCAGTCCATCACCAGCCATTACCTCCATGTGGAGGGTGTGTCAGTCCATCACCAGCCATTACCTCCATGTGGAGGGTGTGTCAGTCCATCACCAGCCATTACCTCCATGGTGGAGGGTGTGTCAGTCCATCACCAGCCATTACCTCCATGTGGAGGGTGTGTCAGTCCATCACCAGCCATTACCTCCATGGTGGAGGGTGTGGCAGTCCATCACCAGCCATTACCTCCATGGTGGAGGGTGTGGCAGTCCATCACCAGCCATTACCTCCATGGTGGAGGGTGTGTCAGTCCATCACCAGCCGGCCATTAAATAAATAGCCCTAAAAAGGCTCTTAAGAAAAAACGACCGACAGGAAGGCGAGAAGCACTTTTTATTTCGACCGTACTTGCCGTCAAAAAGCCTAAAGACCGACCGCACAGTTCCTGTCTTCACAATAAAAGCGCTGCTCCATCCTGCCTGCGCTGACAAAATAAGAGTCTCCGAAAGCTAGCGCACACAAGCTAGCAAGCTACGGAGTATGTATTTCTTGTAAAGTGCATAAAAAGGAGTATGGAAGATGGACAAATAAGACGACAAAAAAGCAACCACTTTCATGTGGTATTGGACAGGAAGGAGGACTTTTTCTTCTCAAAGCATATATATATATATATATATATATATATATATATATATATATATATATATGTATATAATTTTTATATATATATATATATATATATGTATATACTGTGTATATATATATATATATATATGTATATACTGTGTATATATATATACTGTATATATCTGCGGCTTATACGCCAGTGCAGCTTATAAATGGAAACATTGTATTTTTCAAAAAATCTTTGGGTGCGGCTTATACATGAAACATTTTTGTTTTTCTCAAAATTTTGTGGGCTTATACATGTAAAATGTTAGTTTTTCTCAAATTTAGTGGGTGCGGCTTATACATGGAACATGATTTTCTCACATTTAGTGGGTGCGGCTGATACAAGGAATGTTTTGTTTTCTTCAAATTTAGTGGGTGCGGCTTATACATGGAAAATGTTTGTTCATCTCAAATTTAGTGGGTGCGCCTTATACACGGAAAATGTTTGTTTTTCTCAAATTTAGTGGGTGCGCCTTATACACGGAAAATGTTTGTTTTTCCCCAATTTGGTGGGTGCGGCTTATACATGAAAAATGTTTGTTTTTCTGAAATTTATTGGATGCGGCTTATACATGGAAAATGTCTGTTTTTCCTCAAATTTAGTGGGTGTGCCTTATACATGGAACATTTGTTTTTCTCAAATTTAGTGTGTGTGGATTATACATGGAAAATGTTTGTTTTTCTCTAATTTGTCGGTGTGGCTTATACATATAAAATGTTAGTTTTTCTCAAATTTAGTGGGTGTGGCTTATACATGGAAACTGTTTGTTTTTCTCCGATTTAGTGGGTGTGACTTATACATGGAACATTTTTGTTTTTCTCAAATTTAGTGGGTGCGGCTTATACTTGGAAAATGTTTGTTTTTCCTCAAATTTAGTGGCTTATACATAGAGAATGTTTTTCACAAATGTGTGGGTATGTCTTATACATGGAAAATGATTTTCTCCAATTTATTGGGCGTGGCTTATACATGGAAACTGTTTGTTTTTCTCCAATTTAGTGGTTGCGGCTTATACATGGAAACTGTTTGTTTTTCTCCAATTTAGTGGTTGCGGCTTATACATGGAAAATGTTTGTTTTTCTCAAATTTAGTGGGTGCGCCTTTTACATGGAAAATTATTTTCTCACATTTAGTGGGTGCACCTTATACATGGAAAATGTTTGTTTTTCTCAAATTTAGTGGGTGCGACTTATACATGGAAAAAAAAAATTTTTTTATTTTTTTTTTCAAATTTAGCGGGTGCGGCTTATGTTTTGTTTATCTCCAATTTAGTGGTTGCTGCTTATATATGGAAAATGTTTGTTTTTCTCAAATTCAGTGGGTGCGGCTTATACATGGAAAATGTATGTTTTTCTCAAATTTGGTGGGTGCGGCTTATACATGGAAAATGTTTGTTTTTCTCAAATTTAGTGGGTGTTGCTTATACTTGGAAATTGTTTGTTTTCCTCCAATTCAGTGGCTTATACATAGAGAATGTTTTTCTCAAATTTAGTGTGTGTGGCTTATACATGGGAAATTATTGTCTCACATTTAGTGGGTACACAGAAAATGTTTGTTTTTCTCAAATCTGGTGGGTGCGGCTTATACATGGAACATGTGTGTTTTTCTGAAATTTGGTGGGTGCGGCTTATACATGGAACATGTTTATTTTTCTCAATTTCAGTGGCTTATACATAGAGAATGTTCTTCACAAATTTGTGGGTATGTCTTATGTGGAAGTAGTGTCAAAGCGCTTTGAGTACCTTGAAGGTAGAAAAGCGCTATACAAGTACAACCCATTATTATTTATTTATTTATACATGGAAAATGATTTTCTCCAATTTATTGGGCGTGGCTTATACATGGAAATGTTTGTTTTTCTCAAATTTAGTGGGTGCGTCTTTTACATGGAAAATGTTTTTCTCACATTTAGTGGGTGCACCTTATACATGGAAAATGTTTGTTTTTTTCAAATTTAGTGGGTGCGGCTTATGTTTGTTTATCTCCAATTTAGTGGTTGCTGCTTATATATGGAAAATGTTTGTTTTTCTCAAATTCAGTGGGCGCGGCTTATACATGGAAAATGTTTGTTTTTCTCAAATTTAGTGGGTGTTGCTCATACTTGGAAATTGTTTGTTTTCCTCAAATTCAGTGGCTTATACATAGAGAATGTTTTTCTCAAATTTAGTGTGTGTGGCTTATACATGGGAAATTATTGTCTCACATTTAGTGGGTACACAGAAAATGTTTGTTTTTCTCAAATCTAGTCGGTGCGGCTTATACATGGAAAATGTATGTTTTTCTCAAATTTAGTGGGTGCGGCTTATACTTGGAAAATGTTTGTTTTTCCTCAAATTTAGTGGGTGCGCCTTATACATGGAAAATTATGTTCTCACATTTAATGGGTGCACCTTATACATGGAAAATGTTTGTTTTTCTCAAATTTAGTGGGTGCGCCTTATACATGGAAAATTATTTTCTCACATTTAGTTGGTGCACCTTATACATGGAAAATGTTTGTTTTTCTCAAATTTAGTGGGTGCAACTTACACATGGATTTATTTTTTTTTTTTTAATTTAGCGGGTGCGGCTTATGTTTTGTTTATCTCCAATTTAGTGGTTGCTGCTTATATATGGAAAATGTTTGTTTTTCTCAAATTCAGTGGGTGCGGCTTATACATGGAAAATTTATGTTTTTCTCAAATTTAGTGGGTGTTGCTTATACTTGGAAATTGTTTGTTTTCCTCAAATTCAGTGGCTTATACATAGAGAATGTTTTTCTCAAATTTGGTGTGTGTGGCTTATACATGGGAAATTATTGTCTCACATTTAGTGGGTACACAGAAAATGTTTGTTTTTCTCAAATCTAGTGGGTGCGGCTTATACATGGAAAATGTATGTTTTTCTCAAATTTAGTGGGTGTGGCTTATACATGGAAAATGATTTTCTCATATTTAGTGGGTGCGCCTTATACATGGAAAATGTTTGTTTTCCTCAAATTTAGTAGGTGCGACTTATACATGGAAACTGTTTGTTTTTCTCACATTAAGTGGGTGCGGCTAAAACACTGGTGCGCTCTATAGTCTGTAAAGTCCGGTATTTCAAACGAAATCTAATTGTCTGCAGGAGTGTTTCCATGCGTATTTGTACGTGCTTCCACCGTGATGTAATCAAGGTAGCGTGGTTAGCATCAGCTAATAGAGGTGGGAATCTTTGGCCACCCCACGACTCGATTACCATTCAGGAGCTACAATTTGATTATTGATGCTTCTTTTTGTGTTTTGATCCACTTTTACATTTATTTTCGTTTCGCTAAATAAGCATTTATATCACTTGAAACTTAAAAAAAAATGGTGCGTCTGTAATAAAAAGAGTTAAATTAATTCCCACATTTATTAAATTAATGCAAATGTGTGCAAAACTGGAACATAAGTGTCCTAAATAAAAGGAGCTGGTGGACTCTATTGGTGGCAATATTGAGAAGTGTCTGCATGACTTTATTTACAATAAAGAAATCCATTATTGACGTTCACTAATAGGTTTTATAATCTTCCATGTTCGAATTTGGATGCATTTAAAAATAGATTTTCCCTCCCAGGTAGCAACACGGGGTCAACTGCATTGTTATTTTTACTGTAGCACGTTAGCTGAAAGGCTTGATTAACCCCCCCCCCCCCCCCCCCCCACACACACACACACACACACACACACACACACAGGTTGCAGCAGCATGGATAAAAATCAGGTAATCAATTCAGTGTAAACATGACAAATGAGTCCCTGCGGTTAGTGTTTTTTTTTTTTGTGGGTGCGTGCGCTGGTGGACAGACAGGACTTCTGGGAAATCACAAATGAAACAATCGGGTTGTTATCGCATCAGCAAACACTGCGAAAGGAAGCAATGGACGGCCGTATGATGGATGGATCCATGGATGGATCGGCGGAGGGAGGAGATGATTCAGTGAGGCCTGTATGGACACAGATACATGGCTGATTGAATACGTGTGTGTGTGTGTGTGTGTGTGTGTGTGTGTGTGTGTGTGTGTGTGTGTGTGTGTGTGTGTGTGTGTGTGTGTGTGTGTGTGTGTGTGTGTGTGTGTGTGTGTGTGTGTGTGTGTGTGTGTGTGTGTGTGTGTGTGTGTGTGTGTGTGTGTGTGTGTTTCTACCATTTGCACCCTTTGCAACATTGCATCTAATAGACAAATGTCTCATTTGCACCGCTGCTGGTCAAAATGAGGGTGGTCAACATATGAAAAAAACAAGTGTGTGTAAGAAATTTGAAGTGCTCCCCCTCTGGTCAACATATGAAATAACAAGTGTGTGAAAGAATGTGAAGTGCTCCCCCTCTGGTCAACATATGAAATAACAAGTGTGTGTAAATATTTGAATTATCCCCCTCTGATCACTTTATGAAGAAATAAGTGTGTGTAAGAAATTGAAATGCGCCCCCTTTGGCCAAAATTAATTTAAAAATAAATAAATAAATATGTATATAGAGACATACTGTAATAATTTGAAGTAAATAATGAAGATTAAAAAACAATTACGAATAAAACATTCTAAATAATTTTTGGACTATAAAGCAGTCTTCCTCACAATGTGTCGACTTTTTTTTTATGAAATTGGGAAACATTTCTCATATTCTTTCTGTAATATTGCAATATTTTCTCGTAAAATTATTACTTTTGTCCTGTAAAATTTTTACCTTTTTTAATCTAAAATTATTACTTTTTTAAAATCTAAAATTATTACTTTTTTTTTAATGTAAAATTATTACTTTTAATGCAAAATGGTGACATTTGTCATATAAAACTCTGACTTTTATCACAATTTTGCAATTTTTTTTTTTTTTTTTGTAAAATAGTGACATTTTTTGAGTAAAATTATGACTTTTGTCATAATTTTGCCAAGTTAAATTCTGATTTTTATTATAATATTGCCAACATTTTAAAGTGTTCTTATAAAATTGTGACTTTTGTCGAGTAAAATTACGACTCTTCATAAAATTGCCAAAATGTTAATAATGAAATAACAAGTGTGTGTAAATATTTGAAGTGTTCCCCTTCTGGTCAACATATGAAATAACAAGTGTGTGTAAGAAATTGAAATGTGCCCCCTTTGGCCAAAATTTAAAAAATAAATAAATAAATATGTATATAGAGACATACTGTAATTTGAAGTAAATAAAGAAGATTAAAAACCAATTACAAACAAAAACATTCAAAATTATTTTTTAACTAAAAAGCAGTCTTTTTCTCACAATGTGTAGACTTTTTTCTTATAAAATTGGGAACATTTTCTCATATTCTTTCTGTTTCTTTAATATTGCAATATTTTCTTGTAAAATTATTACTTTTGTCCTGTAAAATTTTTACCTTTTTTATTCTAAAATTATTACTTTTTTAAAATCTAAAATTATTACTTTTTTTTTATGTAAAATTATTACTTTTTAATGCAAAATGGTGACATTTGTCATGTAAAATTCTGACTTTTATCACAATTTTGCAATTTTTTTGTTGTTTTTGTGAAATAGTGACATTTTTTTGAGTAAAATGATGACTTTTGTCATCATTTTGCCAAGTAAAATTCCGATTATTATTATAATATTGCCAACATTTTAAAGTTTTCTTATAAAATTGTGACTTTTGTCGAGTAAAATTACAACTCTTTTCAAAAAATTGCCAAAATTATATTGCAACTGTTATTGAGTAAAATTCAAATTTTTATCATAATATTGCACAAATGTTCAGTTTTTGTTGTAAAATGTTGACTTGCGTTGAGTAAAATGACAACTTTTATTACAACACTGCCAAAATTCTACGTTTTTCTTGTGAAATTGTGACAATTTCTTGTGAAATTCCAACTCATTTTTCACAACAAGCTTTATTTATATGTGCATAGTATGTATATATTATTAATGTTGTAAATACACTTCTTTATATATCTAGAAAGGCTGGTCCTAAATAGGGAGGCTTTTTTCTCAGGTCTCCAGAAGGTCAGAAATACGCAAATGTGTGTGTGCGTGTGTGTGCGTGTGTGTGTGTGTGTGTGTGTGTGTGTGTGTGTGTGTGTGTGTGTGTGTGTGTGTGTGTGTGTGTGTGTGTGTGTGTGTGCTGCTGTGTTAACCTTGGAGCCGTCAGAGCAGATGGGAGATGGGAGGCTGCAGGGGATATGTGGAGGGGGATGAACACCGGGCCAGCTTTGCAGAGGCGCTGTTGGGTCAGAAAGAGGAAGAAAATGTGTGTCTCTTTGACATGTTGCACAAATCAATGTAACACACACACACACACACACACACACACACACACACACACACACACACACACACACACACACGTCCAGCTGGAGTGCAGCCAGACTGAAGTGTATTCATGCACGTGTCGGTCTGATTAAAGTCACTTATGCCAAATGATTGAATTGAAATGTGTTTCTCCTGCAGGAAATAATGTTTACTTCAATGACTCAAACCCATTTTTTTTCAAATTTTAAGTAAGGGGGGGGCCAGGGGGGGTGGGTCTGTCTGCAGGATCTGTGGGGAGGATTTAGCTGAATAAGACTGCTTTCTATTTAAATGTGTGTGTGTGTGTGCGTGTGTGTGTGCGTGTGTGTGTGTGTGTGTGTGTGTGTGTGTGTGTGTGTGTGTGTGTGTGTGTGTGTGTGTGTGTGTGTGTGTGTGTGTGTGTGTGTGTGTGTGTGTGTGTGTGTGTGTGTGTGTGTGTGTGTGTCTCCATTGGCTCAGCGCCCAGCTCCATTCCCCCAGCTGATTAGGGTTAATGGCCTATGAGCAGCAGGAAAGATCTGCCCTCCCATTGGCTGCCTGGCTGCAGAGTGGGCGGGGCTGCCAGCGAGTGACAGATGGCGGCACTGTGTGTGTGTGGGTGTGTGTGTGTGTGTGTGTATGTGTGTACAATGGACAGATTTACAATGGCGGTCGTCTTTCACTCCTCTTTTGTTTTCTTTTTTATTTAATGCATTTCACAAATGTTGACATGCATCCATCAGTCTGATGCACACACGACCTCTTCTTATCCACACTTTGATTAGTCATCAGCCAGCACTGGTACCTGGAACCCAAAACACAATAAACGGAATGCACACACACACACACACACACACATGCTTGTTCTTCGTACCTTCTGAGAAAAATGCCTACCTCTTTAGGACCAGCCTTTCTAGATATATAAAGAAGTGTATTTACAACATTAATAATATATACATACTATGCACATATAAAACAAGCTTGTTGTGAAAAATGAATTGGAATTTCACAAGAAAAACTTAATGTTGGCAGTATTATAATAAAAGTTATCATTTTACTCAACGCAAGTCAAAATTTGACAAGAAAAACTGAATATTTGCGCAATATTATGATAAAAGTTGGAATTTTACTCAATAACAGTCACAGTTTTACAAGAAAAGCTTAACATTTTGGCAATTTTATCAAAAAGAGTCGTAATTTTACTCCACAAAAGTCACAATTTTAGAAGAAAACTTTAAGTTGTTGGCAATATTATAATAATAATCGGAATTTTACTTGACAAAATGATGACAAAAGTCATAATTTTACTCAAAAAATGTCACTATTTTACAAGAACAACAAATAAATTGTGGCAAATGTCAGCATTTTGCATTAAAAATTAATTGTTTTACATAGAAAAAGTAATACATTTATGATAAATTATTGCAATATTACAGAAACACAAAGAATATGAGAAATTGTTCCCAATTTTATAAGAAAAAAGTCGACACATTGTGAGAAAAAGACTGCTTTTAGTTGTTTAATTTTTTTATTTCTTATTTTTGTTTCTAATTGGTTTTTAAGTCTTCATTCTTTACTTCGAGTTATTACAGTATGTCTATATATAAAATAAAATATTTTTTTTAAATCAATTTTGGCCACAGGGGGCACATTTCAAATTTGTACACACACTTGTTATTTCATATGTTGACCACCCTCATGTTGACCAGCAGGGGTGCAAATGAGACATTGTCTATTAGATGCAATGTTATTGGGACCATGATTTATGTCATCACTTGTTCACACTTCCTCATATGGAAGATACTTTTCCTTCTTCACGTCTCAAGAAGGGTAGGAAATACAAGAACACACACACACACACACACTACTAGGGCTGGTTCTTGGAGGATTAGGCCGCATCCTAGTACTTGGCAACATACCCACTTTGCACACATCACACTACTAAAGCACCTTTGTTCAACGTTTATCTGTTTAGGCCAACCAGTCCTGCAGTGTGTGTGTGTGTGTGTGTGTGTGTGTGTGTGTGTGTGTGTGTGTGTGTGTGTGTGTGTGTGTGTGTGTGTGTGTGTGTGTGTGTGTGTGTGTGTGTGTGTGTGTGTGTGTGTGTGTTTGTGTGTGTTGTGTGTGTGTGTGTGTGTGTGTGTGTGTGTGTGTGTGTGTGTGTGTGTGTGTGTGTGTGTGTGTGTGTGTGTGAGAATATCGCAGTTTTCCCCCGTGTCCTGTTTCATCTGTTGGCTGTGGCATTAAGAACAAAAGCAGCAAGGCTTTAGAAAAGGTTGTTTCATGTGTGTGTAAGTGTGTTTCGTGTGTGCTTGTGTGTGTGTGTTCCATGTGTATGTAGGTGTGTTTCGTGTGTGTGTTCCATGTGTATGTAGGTGTGTTTCATGTGTGTGTAGGTGTGTTTCGTGTGTGCTTGTGTGTGTGTGTGTGTGTTCCATGTGTGTGTAGGTGTGTTTCGTGTGTGTGTGTGTGTTCCATGTGTGTGTGTGTGTTCCGTGTGTGTTCCATGTGTGTGTAGGTGTGTTTCATGTGTGTGTGTGTGCGTACGTGTGTTGCATGTGTGTGTGTTGCATGTGTGTGTGTGTGTGTGTGTGTGTGTGTGTGTGTGTGTGTGTACGTGTGTTTCATGTGTGTGTGCGTGTGTGTGTGTGTGTATGTCAATCAATCAATCAATCAATCTTTATTTATATAGCCCTAAATCACAAGTGTCTCAAAGGGCTGCACAAGCCACAACGACATCCTCGGTACAAAGCCCACATACGGGCAAGGAAAAACTCACCCCAGTGGGACGTCGATGTGAATGACTATGAGAAACCTTGGAGAGGACCGCATATGTGGGTAACCCCCCCCCTCTAGGGGAGACCGAAAGCAATGGATGTCGAGTGGGTCTGACATAATATTGTGAGAGTCCAGTCCATAGTGGATCCAACATAATAGTAAGAGTCCAGTCCATAGTGGGGCCAGCAGGACACCATCCCGAGCGGAGACGGGTCAGCAGCGTAGAGATGTTCCCAGCCGATGCACAGGCGAGCGGTCCACCCCGGGTCCCGACTCTGGACAGCCAGCACTTCATCCATGGCCACCGGACCTGTGCCCCCCTCCCCTCAAGGAAAAGGGGAGCAGAGGAGAAAAGAAACGGCAGATCAACTGGTCCAACAGGGGGGCTATTTAAAGGCTAGAGTATACAAATGAGTTTTAAGATGGGACTTAAATGCTTCTACTGAGGTAGCATCTCTAATTGTTACCGGGAGGGCATTCCATAGTACTGGAGCCCGAATAGAAAACGCTCTATAGCCCGCAGACTTTTTTTGGGCTCTGGGAATCACTAATAAGCCGGAGTTCTTTGAACGCAGATTTCTTGCCGGGACATATGGTACAATACAATCGACAAGATAGGACGGAGCTAGACCGTGTAGTATTTTATACGTAAGTAGTAAAACCTTAAAGTCACTTCTTAAGTGCACAGGAAGCCAGTGCAGGTGAGCCAGTATAGGCGTAATATGATCAAACTTTCTTGTTCTTGTCAAAAGTCTAGCAGCCGCATTTTGTACCAACTGTAATTTTTTAATGCTAGACATAGGGAGACCCGAAAATAATACGTTACAGTAGTCGAGACGAGACGTAACGAACGCATGAATAATGATCTCAGCGTCGCTAGTGGATAAAATAGAACGAATTTTAGCGATATTACGGAGATGAAAGAAGGCCGTTTTAGTAACACTCTTAATGTGTGATTCAAACGAGAGAGTTGGGTCGAAGATAATACCCAGATTCTTTACTGATTCGCCTTGTGTAATTGTTTGGTTGTCAAATGTTAAGGTGGTATTATTAAATAAATGTCGGTGTTTAGCAGGACCGATAATCAGCATTTCCGTTTTCTTGGCGTTGAGTTGCAAGAAGTTAGCGGACATCCAATGTTTAATTTCATTAAGACACGCCTCCAGCTGACTACAATCCGGCGTGTTGGTCAGCTTTAGGGGCATGTAGAGTTGGGTGTCATCAGCATAGCAATGAAAGCTAACACCGTATTTGCGTATGATGTCGCCTAGCGGCAGCATGTAAATACTAAAGAGTGCAGGGCCAAGAACCGAACCCTGAGGAACTCCGCACGTTACCTTAACATAGTCAGAGGTCACATTATTATGGGAGACGCATTGCATCCTGTCAGTAAGATAAGAGTTAAACCACGACAAGGCTAAGTCTGACATACCAATACGTGTTTTGATACGCTCTAATAAAATATTATGATCGACGGTATCGAAAGCAGCGCTAAGATCAAGAAGCAGCAACATAGATGACGCATCAGAATCCATCGTCAGCAGTAGATCATTAGTCATTTTTGCGAGGGCTGTCTCCGTAGAGTGATTTGCCCTGAAACCGGATTGAAAAGGTTCACAGAGATTGTTAGACACTAAGTGTTCATTTAGCTGCTGTGCGACAATTTTTTCGAGGATTTTCGAAATAAAGGGAAGGTGGGACACCGGTCGGTAGTTTACCATGAGGTCAGGATCAAGGTTAGGTCTTTTGAGCAGAGGATGAATAACCGCTTTCTTGAATGCTAGGGGAACAGTGCCAGAGGAAAGTGATAAGTTTATAATATTTAGCACTGATGGACCTAATAATACAAAAAGCTCCTTGATAAGTTTCCCAGGAAGTGGGTCAAGTAAACATGTTGTTTGTTTTATCCCACTTACACGCTGTAATAGTTCCTCTAATGTTATTTCATCAAAAAGAGAGAGACTATTTTGTATTGCAGTATCCGTCGTAGATACAGTTGTATCTGTGTTCATAGAACCCAGTTGTAGCTGGGATGCGTTGTCTTTAATCTCCTTTCTAATGAGTTCAATTTTCTTATTAAAGAAATTCATAAAGTCATCTGCCGAGTGGGTGGAGCTATTGGGAGGAGTCCCTTGTTGGGTTAGCGATGCTACTGTACTAAACAAAAATTTTGGGTCGTTTTTGTTGAGGCGGATGAGATTTGAGTAATATTTAGCTTTAGCTAAGGTAAGCATGCGTTTATACGATATTAAACTATCACTCCATGCTTGATGGAAAACCTCAAGCTTGGTCGCGCGCCATTTGCGTTCCAACTTTCTACATGATAATTTATGAGCTCTGGTTTCCTCTGTAAACCATGGGGTGCGCCTTTTAGGGGCCCTTTTTTGTTTTAGCGGTGCTATGCTATCAATGGTTTTGCGCAGGGCATTGTCAAAGTTGTTAGTGAGGTTATCAATAGAGCCGACATAATTTGGGAATGGTGCCATTACCGAAGGCAGTAGGTCAGCAAGAGTCATCGTTGTGGCGGCATTAATGTTGCGGCTGCTATAGCAGTTATTATTATTATTAGTTTGTTGACAATGAGTCAGAACTTCGAATTTTATAAGGTAATGATCGGACATTACTTTAGTATACGGGAGTACCATAACTTTGGAGGTGGTGACACCCCTGACCAGCACTAGATCTATCGTATTGCCGTTGCGATGCGTAGGTTCATTTATTATTTGTGTAAGACCACAGCTATCAATTATAGTCTGGAGCGCCACGCACTGAGGGTCCGATGGGGTATTCATATGGATATTAAAGTCCCCCATTATGATTATATTGTCTGCGTGCGTCACTAGATCAGCAACGA